>NC_072733.1:116001953-116320226 GCF_026930045.1 Uloborus diversus
TACATGCGCTTTTGGGTGTCTCCGCCCCCCCCCCGCCCCACTCCATATGAGTACCAGCCGCCTCAAATGCCCTTCTAGTGAGACCAATATGTTTGATAGAAAAAAATTTTTTTTTTTTCATGTTGGAAATAAAATTCAGAATTGAAACATCGAAATTTCTCATATTCATTTTAGTGTCACACTCTAAGGGGTGTCACCCGGCTTAGCCCCGCCCTGCAAAATAATTTTTAATATAAATTGAAATGTTGGGGAATTTTTTTTAGAATTGTAGCATTTAAATTTTTCAAAAAAAGTTGAAGATCAATTTCGGGTGCCACCTGGGCAAACCCATCCGCGCCACCGTAGCAATGCTACTGACTTCATCAACTCACATTTATAAATAAAATAATTAAATTTATCAAATAGATAAAGGAGAAAAAAAACCCGTATTTTCATATCAATCAACTAAAAAACCGCAAATTAAGGGAATATGTAATACCCCCCCCCCCCTGGAGCAAAAATAAAACGTATGTATGGCACCAGTTATAAATATGCAGGAATGATTACACCTTCGAACGATATAAAACAAACGCTGAGAAGGAAAATACGCTTTCAATTTTTAACATTTATCATTTAAATTTTGAGCATAAATGAAAAAAATTTAATGTATAAATTTTGAATTTGAAAAAAAATTAGATTATTCTTCAGAAAGTGTTCAAACAAAAACGATTTATTTTGGTATGCAACCTAATAGTAAAAAAAAAAAAACCACGAAGTCTGTTGGGGGGGGGGCGATCGCCCCAATCGCCCCCCCCCCTGTGGATCCGCCACTGGGTATCACACTCTTGAAGGAACAGGCACCCCCTGCAGATCATGGCACAAACTTTGCCGTTGATTTTTTTTCGGGGGCTTGAAGGAGTATTTAAAGGAGTCTTTTTTCTTTCATTTATGGTGTCCCTTTTTTTTTGGGGGGGGGGGGGGGGGGGACTTTGTACAGATAGCTCCAATGAGTTATTAGAGTCCCTGTATGAAAAGTTTATGACCCTATATGACTCTACCATAAGTATATTAATCAACTAACATATAACCACATTTCACGGTGAAGTTATAATAAAACAAGTAACTGCATTCAAACTGTGTAACTGTTTGTTTGTTTGTGGCTTATTAGTACTTGCTTTTCAAACGTGGTACAATTCGATTTTTTAAAAATAATTTTTCATATTTGCCTCTTATGTGACATTAAAAATATTTTTAAATTAATTAAAACGAATTGGATGAATAAAACACAATTTAGGAATGGTTCTTAAGTTCAATTATAAACTAATATATTTAAATTATTAAAAATAAAAATTGTTTTTGTTAAATGTTTTGTTTTTCTTAACTGTACACCATTAATGAAGTAACTTAACTTGATCCGTAACGATTGTATCAAAAGAATTGCTTCATTTTGCTTATTGCCAAATATGGCGATAAGCAAAAGAATCTAGCAACTTTTTTCAAATATGGCGGCTGGATTTTGCTGTATTTAACGACGGTCACACAGTCACGCTGCTGGTTTTGTTTGTTTACATTTTGAAAAATAGCCCTGAGTTGTTGAAGCGATAACGGTTTGCCCTAGTGCACCGAATAACCGGTTAGCTCAGTATTTCATTCAGGCCGATTGCTCTAGACTAGAGTCCCTGGGACTTTACTCTATAGGGACTCTACTTTAGACCAGCGTTTCTAAAATTGTGTTCAACGGAACCCCAGGATTCTACGAAGCTCTCTCAGGGGTTCCATGAAACTTGCTCGTTTTCATTCTACATCTTTAAAATTTATCACTTAAAAATCGACAAAAACGCTTTCCTAAAATTAAAAATAAATTTACTTTTACTTTTGTATACTAATCTGAGCTTTATTACCCATCAGGGATAGCCACCATAGGAATAATTTTATTTATCGCCTCGAAATTTTTCCAAGATCAGTTATTCACAACTCCAGAGCTCGAATACACGCTACCTTGCGGTGGTTAACAATACTTCGGAAAAAGGTAAAACATTCCATTCCACGTGTTTTTTTTTTGGGGGGTAAATTTGGGCTTCAGACAGTTTGTGGTGTAATGTAATTTCAGAAGACTAGAAGAGAAAGCTTCCCACAAACACGATGAAAAATTACGAAATGGGAAGATTGGGCGTCGTCGATTGAGCGCCGGAAACTTTGGTCGCCGAGCATTTTGGGCGCCGAGCTTTTCGGGCACTGGGAGCTTTGGGCGTCAAACACTTTGTGCGCCGGGAACATTGGGTACAATGTGCTCGGCGCCCAATCTTCCTATACTAAAGAATAGGGAATTCGGGATTTCTCCATCGTAAATTTTGAGAAAGTAATGATGTCCTAAGAACTTAATTTTAATTTATTTCTGGTGTTTAAATAAAAGGGTGGGAGTGCGGGGCTCTTTTGGGATTTTTCCAAATTGAAGTCTTAGAGGCAATTTTTCAAACTTTATTTTGCAAGACTAGGAAAGGGGGTCGATAGGGGACAGGAATGAAGATACTCCTCGAAATTTTTACGATCTTTTTAGAAAGATCCTAGGTGGGGGGGGGGGGGGGGGGGTAAAAGTTCTTTAGGTGGCACTTAGCCCCCTATTTTCCACGCCAATCGACAATAACAACAGTGAAGTAATTAATTTTAGTAAATGAATGGTTAAATGTTTAAAACAGTAATTGTTTTTTTTTTTTTTTTTTTGTACTTTCAGGAAAGTAGTAAGCATATTTTTTTCTAAAAATATTATTATATGAGACACAATTAGAGGTAAACCACACCCATTTGCGCCGACAGAACCACATATGGGGGGAGGGGTGACGTTCACTTGCATGCAAATCGCAAAAAAAAAAAAAAAAAGTTTATTTATCAACGTTTTTTTTTTTCGTTTATTTTTAACTAGCTGCATTGCCCGGCTTTTTGCACGGTCTAATTGGGAAAAAAAAAGTTTTGTCAAGTGACGCGTGTTCAACAATGATGCTTCAATTAGAGAAAAAAAATACTACAAAATTTCCCGTCAAAATACATTCTCAAAGAAAGAAAACGGCAAATCAAAAGTTCTCGAAAAAAATTAAATGCAACCCCCCAGAGCAACCTTCTGAACGCTAATTTAAAATGAAATCGCGCAAGCGATAATTTTTCGATTTAAAATTTCTGTTCCATTACGCTTTGCAGTGATTTTAATTTTTTCCCGTTGATTTTACAGCTTTCTTTCTTGAAACTTGAAGGAAATGAAGGAACTCTATGGGTGTTTCTCGTGGACTTTCGAATGGGACCTGAATCAAAGAAATCGGATAATTATTTTGGGTAAAAAATCCATTTAATGCCTTTTCGGGCTTTTAAATTAAAATTCGAACGGTTCAGTTCTTTTTTGGCGTTCGAATCCCCCCCCCCCCCCCTACGTTCTTTCGCGGGTGCCCAAGTACCTCCCTGCCAAATTTGGTCGAGATCCGGCGTAAGCTGTGGATTTGTATAGAGAACATACACAGATATATACATACACATGTACTATACACACACATATTCTTTGTTTTATTTATATACACTCTTGTTTGAGAAAATTACAACACCACGAAGAACTTACGCGAGTGAGCTGAAAACTGCAGGAAATGTAAAGTAGGGCATGACATGCAAATGATTAGAATTGCAGACCGGTAGCGCATGCGTATGCTGAGCAGCGCCCTCTGAACGGTGGATTGAACCAAATATAAATAGACGGCTGTAGCGAGGCGTGTATGATTATCGGTGGTTATATGCTAGAATAAACGTTAACTGAATCTTTACTATGCCTCTTTGACGAAAGAAAGCGAAATTTGAGCAAATTTTGGAGTTTGAACGGGGCAGAATCGTCCACCTTCGCGAAGCTGGATTGTCTTATCGTGCAGTCTCGTGTTAGTTATCGTGCGTGCTTACTCGTGTGCAGCGTAACAGCAGTACAATCATGCGTGTTTGGAAGCAGTGGACGGACAAGAGCCGGACAGCTCGGAAATCCGGGAGTGGACCCCGAAATGTGACGTCAGCTCGCGATGACAGACATCTGGTGCGTATGGCGCTGACGAACCGCAGAGCTTCTTCTAGACAATTGGCAGCACAGTGGTCAACAGCTACAGGTGTATCATTTGTGTGCTTCATCAATTCAGAGATGTCTGCTGCAGCGTGGGCTGCGCGCAAAGATTCCTTTATACAGGATTCCTCTCACACAAAACCATCGCCACCTGCGGCTACAATAATGGGCCAATGTGCATAGGAGCTGGCGTGCTGATTTGCTGCAGGTCGTCTTTTCTGACGATTCCGCTTCAATTTGAGGCACCATGATGGCCGAATTCGTGTCAGGCGCTATGCCGGGGAACGGCACATTCCGGAGCGCATTATCGAACGCCTATTAAATTGAACTATTCATCCAGTTCTTGTTTAATCCAACTACGAAATTGCCTCGTTACCTTTTAAGTGAATATTTACACATCTCTAAAACCACATATTTTTTTTCAGACAACAATCACAACACATCTACACTTAACAACACAAAGTTCTATTCTACACTCGTAACTAAGCACATCAGAGATCGGGAGCAGTCAGCGCCCTCTATACTGTCATTCCTTTGATTTACAACATCCTCGCCCCCGATGAACAACTGGTTCAGAATTCTCAGATTTACATGATAAACAATATGCATAATATTAAACAAATAAAATACTGGTATACAAATGAAATATTAACTAAGCTAATGAATAAAATGTAAATAACTCAATTAAATTTTTAGAGTTCCACAATAATTTTTACATTTTAAACAATGTTCACTGTTCAGTTAGGAATTTCTAAATTATAGAGCAGTTGAATTGGACGTCGGAGAACACCTTTTTCAGTCTTAACAGTACATGCTCTAATTTTTTTATCTCTACCTATGAATGTTTATGTTATCTTACCTAATTTCCATAGGTTGCGTGGAGAATGCTCATCGAAGATCAACACTATATCGTTTACCTTGAACTCGGAACACTTGTTCGGTTGCACTAAATTTGCAGATCTCAGATTTAGCAAATAGTCCTTTCGCCATCTTACCCAAAATCTATTCAAAATATTTTCGCGATAATTAAACTTTTTTATTAACACCTTACTTGTAGTACTGTTGATGTCATCACTTGTCAGTTTCACAGTTGGTAAGGACATAAGTCGTTTTCCCACAAGGAAATGAGCAGGCGTTAAAGGAAGCGGTTCATTAGCATCTGAATTGGTAAATGTTAATGGACGAGAGTTAATGACTGATTCAATCTCTACTAGAACAGTTTCTAGTTCTTCAGTTGATAAAGATGATTTTCCAATTGTCTTTCGCAATAAAGTTTTCACTGAACGCACCATTCTCTCGTAGAATCCACCCCACCCCGCTCCTTTAGGGACGATGTATTTCCAGATGATACCCTTTGAAGAATAATATTCCTTCACTTTAGGATCACTAATCACCTTCCAAATTCTCTGTAACTCTGATTCAGCGCATTTAAATGTCTCTGCGTTATCCGAGTAAATGATAGAACAAAGTCCTCTTCTGGATATAAATCTGCGAAGCGCAAGTAGAAACATTTTCGTAGTCAAATTAGTGATTAATTCTAGATGCAGTGCTCTTGTAACCGCACATGTGCACAAAAGAATATAATACTTTTCAGTACTATTTTTCACATAGAGAGGGCCAGCAAAGTCTAATCCTGTTGTAGCAAAGGGCGGCGACTGTTCAATCCTATCTACTGGGAGAGGAGCGATCATTTGAGTTCCTGGACGTGCATTATACCGTTTGCAAATAATGCATTTCTTCAAATTTGACTTGATAATCTGTCTTGCTTTCACTAGCCAATACCTTTCACGAACTTGAATTAAAGTGTCGTTTATTCCGGAGTGCATAACCTTTTCATGACAATCCTTAACAATTAATTCTGAGAGCTTACTTTTCGATGACAAAATAAGAAAGGATTTAAATCTCGGATCCTTGATTCCTTTGAAACTGATTTACCGTTCTTCAAGTTTTCTAATTCTGCAGCATAATGCTCTGACTGAATTTTTCTAATCCAAAATTCTTCAGTTTCTTCTAATTCTTCAGCTGTTAATGGTGTTAGAATTCTGTCTTTTTTCTTCTTTCGTACATTGCTTGCAAATCTTCTTACCCATGCAGTTATTCTGTACATTCTTTTCAGAGAACTGAATTTATTCAATAACAATCTAAATATCGTCTTCATATACATAATTCACTAACACTTGATATTTCGATCTTCTTTCCGTGTCAACAATTTCTTTCTTCGTAATTTCTTTAGTTTCTGGCCAATTTTCTTCAGGTAATGTCAACCACGAAGGACCTTTCCATAAATTCTGATTATTCACTAGTTCATTTGCACAACAGCCTCTGGACACTATATCCCCAGGATTCTGTGATCCTTTACAATGTTTCCAGTTCTGAGGGTTTGTCAAGCCTTGAATTTCACATACTCTGTTGCAAATAAAAGGCTTCCATTGCTTTGCATTTCCGCGAATCCAGCTTAGAGCAACTGTTGAATCCGACCACATAACATAATTACTTCCAACTTCAAATACCTTCCTTAGCGTGTCTAAAATTCTTGCTCCAACTGATGTTGCTAATAATTCCAATCTTGGTATACTTAACCTTTTAACGGGTGCAACTCGTGCCTTCGACGTTACAAAGCTTACTCCAAATTTTCCATCTTCAACCTTGTAGCGAATATAAGTAACAGCTCCATACGCATCTTCACTCGCATCACAGAATATGTGAATTTCATTTTCAAAGCGAATTTCATTTGTCTGAAAAGGAATATAGCATCTTGGTACCGTCAAGTTTTCTAGTTGAAAACGCAGCTGTTGGGTTAGAATGCATTGTGCTTCGTTTAATTTCATTTCGCGAATTTGAAGGAACATTTACATTTTTCGTTTTTCTTGAATCATTTAGCAAATTATTTGCTTCCCTGCATTCTACCTCTCTTTTAATGAATTTAATTAATTCCTTTAAATCAAAATTTACATCAGATGAACGTGACTTGTTATATTCCAAACTAACATTTTCTGGAATTATCTTTAAAATAATTGGAGCTAATAAATGTCCGACACTTTTAGAATCCATACTAAGACCTTCTAATGAACGTATGTTAATTTCCAATTGATCATAAGGATATCTGAAGGCTTTAGTGTTCCATGCATTTCTTACTGGTTCAAGATTTAAAATTTTATTCATATGAGTATTAATAACAATATCTTGCCTTCCAAATCTATTCGTAAGTAACTACACTTTTTTCATAATTTTCCTTAGTGATAGAAAACCCTTGAATAGCGCTTAATGCTACTCCACCCAAAAGCCTTTTTAAATAAGTAAACTTTTGAATGTCATTTAATTCTTCGTTTTCATGAATTGTGGTGTTGTATTGGTTCCAAAAATCTAGCCATACGCTAGGATCACCATAAAATTTTGTTAGAGAAATCTTAGGTAGTTTTACAACATTTGGAATCATTACTAATTGCAGGTCTTTCATAATTGGTAGTATTTAATGATTCACTTGAAATATTAGATTTGGTTTCGACATTAGCATTTTCTTTTAATAACCTAGAAATTCTAGATTTCCATTTAATTATCTTTTCGGAATAATCTTCACTTACAGTAATTTCTGCTTCGATTTCACTTTCTTCAAGCACAGATTCTATACTATTATTTAAATATTTTAAATTGTCATACTTGTCATTCAATTGATCATTTAAATCTTTAAGTTCTTCTAATTTATCAGTTATTTCTATGTTGCTATCATTAATTAAACCTTCAATTCTATTCAATAATTTTGTTGTCAAAGATCTGAGGGTAGTTCTTTTTTTCTTTAATTTTTCTGTATCACCCTCCATAATTTATCTTTCAAATATTCACTTACCTCTAATTTTAATTTCAATCTCGTAGTCCCTGTTCGGGCGCCAAAATATTAAATTGGACTATTCATCCAGTTCTTGTTTAATCCAACTACGAAATTGCCTCGTTACCTTTTAAGTAAATATTTACACATTTCTAAAACCACATATTTATTTTCAGACAACAATCACAATACATCTACACTTAACAACACAAAGTTCTATTCTACACTCGTAACTAAGCGCATCAGAGATCGGGAGCAGTCAGCGCCCTCTATACTGTCATTCCTTTGATTTACAACAACGCCACAGTGGACGAACACCCGGAGTTATGGTCTGGAGTGCCATAGAATATCATGGACGATCACAATTGCTACGAATTGTGGGCAATTTGAACAGTACCCGATACATAAACGAAGTTTTACCACCCCAAGTTATTCCTTTCTTGCAAGGATTGCCAGGGGTTGTATTCCAGCAGGATAATGCCCGTCCACATGTCGCCAGGACTGTCAAATCCTACCTTGATTCGCTGCAGGTACAGCTTCTTCCTTGACCTGCATATTCCCCGGATATGTCACCGATTGAACACGTGTGGGGTTTCGTTGGGCGTCGTCTCGCTCGTGATCCTCGTCCTGTTGCTTCGACAGATGAACTTTGGTTGCGCATACAAACAATATGGAATACTCTTCCGCAGGCAGATATTCAACCTTTGTTTCACTCCATGCCGAGTCGTGTAGCAGCTCTTATTGCGTGTGGTGGCCACACAAAATACTAATTTCTATCTCTTTTTATCGTTTGTTCGGTTTGAAAATGTAATCATTTATTTGTACCATTACCACTCAACTGTGTATTAAATTTTATTCAACTATGATGCTTCCTTCATGGTGTTGCAAATTTCACAAACAGAAGTGTAGATTAATTTATTTACTTTAAAGCGAATAAACCAATCCAAACCCAGTGGAACGACAGCCCATGAGGGCCCAGGACTAATGTGCCCATCTCAGTTTTCCTGACCAAGGGCTGTAGGCTGCAAGAGCACAGGTGCAGATTTAGTCTATTCAGGGGGGTCGCGGTTGAAAACCGTGAAAGCCATTCCCCCCCCCCCCCCCCGTCATGTAGAGGGGTAAGGAATCAAATGCTCTCCCCCTTATCCTGTCTTTTAAACACTAATCACCTTTAACGAATTTTCACCCCCTTGTAGTGTCAAATCGCCCCTTTGGGGCCTTCACCATCAGGGTTGCAAACGACTGTTCTAAATCATAGCAATGTTTTATCATACCACTATAGTGTAGTCCTGGAAGAAAAAGGTTGAAAAACACATATGAAAGTATAAAAATTATCAAAATTCGAAAAAAGGGGAAGAGGCGAGCTTAGGTTCAAATTAAAAAGTGGGTAACGCTGTCCATCCTTGACTACGCTAACTTTCTAAAATTAATTTAATGCAAATTTGTGGAATGTACTTGATTTAAGTTAGTAGCGATTGCTAGTATTTCTTTCAATTCTATATCATTGGTTTCAGAAAATGACGGTCACGGAAGGGGCGGTCGCTCCCACCGCCCCCCTAGTAAATCCACCACTGAAAGAGAAGATGTTCCGGCTGGGTGGTCAGCCTATAACGTGGGACCCCAAGTGTTTAGTTCCGAAGCACGCTTGGTACTCATTTTATCAACCAACTGAAGAGATGAACGGCTAAGTCGACCAAGCCCAACCCAGGAATCGAACCCGGACCTGTGGCGTGGAAGCGCTTGGCGCCAGAGCCCCTGAGCTTTTTTTAAGCGAATAGTTAGTTGTATTTTTAACTTTGTTGAAACTATTCAGCGAAGAAAGTTAAATTAAGTAAAGGACAGGGCCGTCGAGAAGGGGGGGGGGGCAAGCCTATGCATTGCATAGGGGCCCGTGAGAGATTGGGGGGCCCGCGAGGCGGGCCTAAGAAAAAGAAAAAATCCCTCCCACCACTTTTTTTCTTTTTCTTTAAAAAAAAAAAAAGCTTTTTAGTTTGAAGAAACTCTTTCTCCTAGAGATTACAAGTTTTCAATCTTGCAAGTTTGAAGAGAGAAATTTTTTTTGTCCTTATCTTCATAGCTCTCTATCGATTCTATAAACCAAAAATATATATACAGTGGCTCCCAAAAGTGTTCGTACACCTACGACTTTCAATGAAATTGGCCTCTATCCATTGGCTAGAATTAATATTACGGAACAGGTATTTAATTATAAGCTCTATGATCAATTTTTAACAAAACTACATAAAATTATTTTTAAAAATATTAAAACTCAATTTTTTAAAAATCAAAAAGTACAGGAGATTTTATCTCACAAAAGTCTTTGTACACTTTAAAAAATGTATACATATTATTGAATAATCTAACTTTTTATTAAGTTATTAATTGGTAAAATATCATGCAGTATCAACAACACCTTTTAAACGTCTGGGAATGTATTTCATTGTTTTTTCTTTCTTTCTTTTTTTTTTTTGAGTAATTTCTGAGTAAGTGTTCAACCACACATCGAGTCTTACTGTTTCTAGCTCTATTTTCGTTTCAAAGTCAAATTTTCGTTATCTAGCTTCCAGATATCTCGAAATATGTTACATTAAGTTTAAATCTAGGGATTGAAGAGATATGTCTAAGCTTAAGGACACATTTTGAGGCACCAAACGCGAACGTGTGCTTCTTATCGTTATCTTGATAAAAACAAAGTTGTTCCCGATAACCAGGCTAAGAGTTGAAAATTGGTTTTCAAAGTATTTAAATGAACAGCATGATTCATTATTTCATCAAAAAATTCCAAACTACCAAGTCCTGATGCTGATATGCACCCTCACACAAGAACACCTTCACCGTCCTGATTAACTGATCCAACTAAGTTCTCAAGATTAAGTTCCTCATTTTTTCTTCTATTTACAATTATACAACAATTCAACCAAAAATGTTGAATTTATTTTCGTGTGTAAGTACGGCATAATTTCAAAACGTTTTCAGCTTATTTATGATTGATTTTGCGACGAAAAGTGTACGCTTTCTGTTTTTCGCACGATCAAGAAAATTTCTGCGGGAAGAGGTTCCATTTCATCCAGTTAATCAGAGAACTTGTCGAACAATATTAGGTGAAAATTAAATGTAAAATGTTTTATTTAACTCTGTAGAAACTTTTATAGTACTCGAATGTGTATTTTTCATATATTTTTTAACTTTAAATCTCCGATCACGCTTTGTCAACTTTGCCGGTTGACCTTTTCTTGCCCTGTTTTCGGTCCGATTCCTTTCTTTAAGGCATTTTATCAAGCACTTTACAATAGAATGGAATAAATTAACTAATTTAGAGCCATTTCAAGCCATTTTACCGCTACTGTAAGGAAAAAATTCAAATTTCGAATGGTGTTTGTTGTTTTTTACGAATACCAGCCATTAAAAAAAATAAGCACAATATTAAGGAATAAATAAACAAAAAATTAAAGCCAAATGACTTTTAAGGGTCAACACAATGCAAAAATAATAAAAAAACAACATATGATAATTTTAATTCTGAATTTATTCGAAAATATTTGAGTGTACGATGACTTTTGCGGCGCGTTATTTCTCGGTCTCTTCGTTTTTTGATCAATTTCAAAAAGAAGATCCGTCAATATTTTGAAAAAAAAAAAAAAAACCTACTGGGTTGTATTTAGAATGACATATGCATGATGTGGAAAAATATTGGACTTCATATTCGAATTCAGTTTTGCGTTATTTTGGTTTTACTAAAAAATTTCAAAGTGTACGGACACTTTTGGGAGCCACTGTATATATATATATATATGTAAGAACCGCCGCTCGGTTCTTATTACGAATCTTGTTTTCGCAAGTTGCAGTGTTGTGGCGTGATAATCTACCACGTAGGAAGAGGACAGAGCTACATTCACTAATCACATCTTTATTTTTACATGGAATATGACAGCAGGAACTTCTCTTAACTAACTAACTCCCTGTTTAGTTGTGCCACGATTTTTATATAGGGAATATCATTAAGAGATTACAGATAATTATCCCTCGATCATGTGATCGCACGTGATCTATATAGGAGGAGCAGATTGCAATAACGAAATATTATTGGGCTTTGCACCGCAGACAGAGGCTGGCTTAAGTCTGGAGGGAAAAAAAGTGTCTGGTAGGTACTTTAAGGGGAATCTCATCTGAGCCCAGAACCTAACCATATATGGTGTGAGAAGCATTTAAGTGTGTAATAAATAATATCTGTGACTCATACGCGCTGACATGTAAGTGAACAGAACTTAATATGGAAAAGGCCTAGCAAAGGATTTTTCATATTACATCCCCCCTCCCCCAAAGAATACGACAGGATTGAATAAGGAAAGGAAAAAAAATGAAGACGGGAAATTATCTGCAACCTCTTTCCTTTTTTTTTCTTCAATCTGAAATGTTATAACATTATACACATTACCTATACAATAACACTACAGTTACTAATAAAAACACAGTACAATTAAAATGACATTATAGTTTGAGGTAAAATTATGTAATACTCAATACTTTTTGTAAGTTCTCTTTTATTATTTTTGCTTTTAACAATTCTCGAATTTGATTGTCAATTTCTTCCTGTTGTTTAGGTGACGTTTTATATGCCCTTAATGTCACCGGTAAGTCTGATGTTAACCTTACCCGTTGTGGTTCAATTCTAATAGTTCCAACATCATACTTATTTATCGAAAATATATCGTCATAATTTTGGAGCATTTCCTTCAGATCCGCATTTTCTCCGTTTTTCGATTCCCCGTTGATTGACTGACGTGAGCGTAGGCCTCCACCCCCGCAATCCAACACGGAAACCTTAGAAAAATGAAGAGGATCATTTATTTCGCTTCTCCAAATTTTCTTTTTTTCTCCTTCTTGATTACTGGTGCTATTAATTGCCTTTTTTATGCTGTTCTCAGTTCGATTTTCCTTAAAACATTTTTTCTTTTTAGTTTTGTTAACTTTTTTCCTACGCTTACTTTTCTTTAATTTTGTATTTTCATTTCCAGGATCATTATTTTCACTGTCCTTAACCTTGATTTCAGGCAAAATGTGCAAAGACACATCATTTAGCGCGGACTCAGAAAAAGTGATCAGTTTTTTCCGATCTTGCATAACGACCCGTCTCATACAGTCAATGACTAAATGAAATCGAATGCAACTCTTTAAACCTAATATGGCATATGGTAAATCGGTGTCTAGAATAAAAAATTCCACCGGTCTAACGATATTACCAACTTTAAGGTGGAGCGTACATGTTCGGTTAAGTGTCAGAATTCCCTGGGTTTGCTTAACATTCACGATTGTTTTTTCTTCAATCGAGACATTTAATGTTTTTGCAATCACACTAGGAATAATGTTTAAGGTTGATCCTGTATCTAAATTTAAACAAATCTTTTGTAATAAACTCGAATTTCTTTTATTTTTAGTGTACACTTCATTATATAATTTATTTTCATTATATAATTTCTTTTCACTTTTGTAGATTATTTCGCCTTCTATATACCCGGGCACTAGTAATTGTCATTTTCATTTGAATTTTCCTCTCCTTCCCTAAATTGTTTATCCTTATTCGGGGACTCTAGTAATGGTTCAACCGTCGAGGTATTTGGTTTATTTATGCAGGTTTGTCCCCAATGATATGCGTTAATAATTCCTCGTCGTGCGCAGAATTTACAAGGATTAGGAGGTAGCTCCAGTGTATAATGTGTTGTTTGTTTTTTACGGGCGTTCTTTTCCTCATTTTGGTTTAAAACACGACGTTTGTCCTGTGGTTGACTAAAACTATTTGGTCGAAAATTATTTCTACTTTGGTGAGCGTAATTAGGGTTTTGCCGAAAATTGTTTTGCATTTGGTTTCGCGGTATCCAGTTTTGATAAAATTGGGTAGGTCCCCTATAAGAACTTGGTTGTTGTGTCTTGGTCTTAAATTCATTTTTTGGCATTTCATGTGGTACCTCGTTAATTATCTTAGTGACCACTTGAAGCCATTCTGTGGGAGTTTGCGGGTCTTTAGTTAGTAGAAAAGATTTAATTTGTTGCGGTAACCCAACTGAGAGCCCTTCTAGAATATGTTTGTTACTGAGATTTATTTTCCTCCCCAGTTCTACTTTTTCAGTGAAATAAGAGAATAATTCTTTGGCGTTTCCCGAGAATCTCAAGTTCTGGAAATCTGTGAAACTACTCATCGGGGTGAAATAATGTTCCTCAAAAATGTCTATTATCTCGCGAAAAGAAGTGCAACACAAACATTGATTAATATAGATTTTTAAGGCGGATCCGCGAATAAATTTCTGAAAATTTTTTAACTTCCAGCTATCATTTAATTTATTTAGGTTCGTTTGTTGGTTAAAATGAGCTAACCAAGATGAAAAATTTATTCCCAACTCTGGCTCAAACAATAAGATTTCTGGATTGCTACCCGTATTTGTTTGTTTTGCTTCATTTTCAGAAGCAGAAATCCCGGCTAAATTTAGTTCTTGTATTCTCTCAGTAACAGTTTGGCATTCCGCATCTGTGTTGTTTACGTTTAATTCAGGCGATACCTCAGCTTGAGTTTCCGCATCTTTTCGATTTGATTCTTTGTTTTCCATTTTTGAGTTATTTTTATTAGAAGGGACTATTTCTGGGTCATTTTCTATTTCAAGGTTTTGACTAGTTTTGCCACTACGCAATATCATTATCTCTAATTTCACCAAACTTTAAAGCATTTCTTCTACCTTCCACATTCATATTCAAATTATTTAGTAAAAATTTAACAAATGCTACAAATTAAAGACATATAAAAATAGTACCACAAAAGAGACTATCTTACTTTAAATCAGAACAGAAAACACATTTACATTACATGAAACATTTTTGGCAACCAAACAAAATACTACCATAACGGCATGAGCCTTTTAAAGAGCTTGGCCGATAAATATTATACATATTAACCATAATTAAAGCAAAGAAATCATGAAAACCTTTCCATAGAAATCACAATATGAACGAAAATACTTATTTCAAGAAAGTAAAAGTATCATATTCCGAAATCTAAAAAAAAATGTAACTCAATCACCAGCCTGATCTCAAGATTTCAATTGAACGAAAGGGAAAAAAACACACAAGAGATCCTTGCAAATCGAACTTTCAATGAGCGAGGCCCCTCTTATCTGATCATCACAGTAAACCATATGGTGGCACAATTTATCACCAGCAAGTGGATTCTAATGATGCTTTCGCACCCAGGATGGGTCACACACTCACATTCAACAGATGCGCTGAGCACCAACACTCGGAAAAATCTTCGCAGGAGTTCCACTGAAATGATCTCTGGTCTCCATCTGGCACTTAAAACTTTCTTTTTCTTTCTTAGGAGATTCTGAAGTGGTTTCACTGTTGTTAGCGGTTAACTCCGAACGACACTGTTTCGATGTCTTGAAGCAAAAAATCCTCTTGCGGATGAAGCATGGTATTATCTTACGCAAATCACTCAATGCTGTAAAAATTTTAAAATGCTACAGCTCTGCCCTCATTTATCATCCTACCGGCTTGTAAGAACCGCCGCTCGGTTCTTATTACGAATCTTGTTTTCGCAAGTTGCAGTGTTGTGGCGTGATAATCTACCACGTAGGAAGAAGACAGAGCTACATTCACTAATCACATCTTTATTTTTACATGGAATATGACAGCAGGAACTTCTCTTAACTAACTAACTCCCTGTTTAGTTGTGCCACGATTTTTATATAGGGAATATCATTAAGAGATTACAGATAATTATCCCTCGATCATGTGATCGCACGTGATCTATATAGGAGGAGCAGATTGCAATAACGAAATATTATTGGGCTTTGCACCGCAGACAGAGGCTGGCTTAAGTCTGGAGGGAAAAAAAGTGTCTGGTAGGTACTTTAAGGGGAATCTCATCTGAGCCCAGAACCTAACCATATATGGTGTGAGAAGCATTTAAGTGTGTAATAAATAATATCTGTGACTCATACGCGCTGACATGTAAGTGAACAGAACTTAATATGGAAAAGGCCTAGCAAAGGATTTTTCATATTACATATATATATATATATATATATATATATATATATATATATATATATATATATATATATATATATATATATATATATATATATATATATATATTTTTTATTTTTTTTTTTTTTTTTGATTAAATTACAAGGCTTTAAAAAAAAAGCTTATTTCTGAAAGATTACCAGAGCTTTAGTGAAGTGGTCAAGGTGCAAAAAATTAAAAAAAAAAAAAAAAAAAAAAAAACATTTCTTTTAAAGAATTTTATGCATTTTTTAATCTAGATATTTTTTCAATTGATTCAGCATTGTGTTTGTCGGTGGGTAGAAGGGATAATCAAAACTGACGGGTCAAAAAATAAAATATGTAACCGAAAGTCGATGTGAGCAAGTGATAGACTGTGTGTCATATAGTTTCTTCTTTCCCACTCTTGCTCTCTGTCGATAAATATCAAAGATTTGTTGAACCAAAGGCAATTTTTCTTTTGTATTGCCTTACTTTGCAAAAGAGTGCATAAGTTAAAAAAATTCCGTATTTTGTTCTCCTATTTTCGCTGATGTTTTTGTAGTTCGAGTTACCTCTTAAAAGATCTCAAAATGCAGAATTTTTTAATGCAGTTTTCAAAAACATTTACGGGGGAGAAACCCCCGAACCCCCTCAAACTTGAGGTATTCTTTCCTCAATTAAAGGAGGTACCTGTATAACTTTCCTGAAAACCCTCCTCGTCGAAGGTTAAAAAAAAAGCCAGTACAAAACATTTTTTTAAAAACACATTCATGGCTATATCACAATATGTGCCAAAGGAAAAGACACATGGTTCGGAAAAAAACTTAAAAAATAGCCTGTTTTGCTACTAATATAATGTTGTCCGAGCTACAAAAAAGGTTCCCCATACTTAAAATAGCCTAGGCCCCCATTAAGTCGAAATCCGGCCCTGTAAACAAGAATCTCTTTTTAATAACATTACAAAGTTTGGATTAAGGAGAAGCACAGCAAAGCAATTTTAATTGAGGAAAAAAAAACTTCCACTTAAAATAAAAAAAGCTTTTTATTAGACCTAGACCCATTGAAAATATGTAGGATATTTATGTAAAAGCGGAGCGAAGAAAGAGGAGATTCAAATAAAAAGTTATGGGCCCTGAAGAAAGTTGCATAGGGGGCCATAAATCCTGTCGACGGCCCTGGTAAAGGAAAGGTTTGCAAAAAGTAAAAAATAAATAAAAGGAATTTAATATTAAAAAGTCTAAAAGTAATATTACTTTTTAAAATCAACTAATTTGATTTTTAAAAGCCAAGGGTTGGAAAGTGCACTTTCTTGAAGCAGCTCACTGCCGGTGCTCATGGACATGAACGAGAACCATATTTCCCTTGATGTATTTTGTAGTTTTTTTCTAAGTATTTTGTAGACTTTGCTGTTTGATGAATTTTATTTTATTGTTGAAAGTCAACGGGAGTGAGAATGCACCCGTTGCTGGCGCTCGTAGACATGGACATAAGTTTAGTAATTTTTGTGATGTATTTTGTAGTTTTTAAATTATTCCTATTAGCTTTTCAATTTTCAGTTTATTAAATTTTTTTTTAATCTAGGGGTTGAAAGTACACTCTTGCACGTACCCCCTGACCAGCACTCGTGCGCATAGGTTCGAGGGCGAAATCAAACAGAAAAAGTAAACTGCACAGAGGGAGCAAAAAAAGAAAAGGCGACCAGGTTCTAAAAGAATTAAAAAATGAAGTCACGCAGTTTTGACGATGCAAAAAAAAAAAAAAAAAGAAGAAGAAGAAGAAGAAGAAGAAGAAACTAGTATGTTGTGGCCATCTCGAAACTTTCTTCTACATCTTTCGTATGATTCTAATCCCTCCCCATGCTTGACGAGGAAGTTATATTCTCAACAAAAACAAAATTACACGCGCCAAAACTTGACGACCATCCCCATTCTCGATTTATCTCAAAAGCAAAGCAAAGAATGAAAACTGAAAAATTATTTTAAAAGCCTTGCTTAAAATAATTACAAACATTTATTTGTTAATAAACACAAGGTGGCAACAGTTAAAAAGTTTAAATCATCGCGATTATCTGGTCATTTTCCAACAGCTAAAATCATGCGAAATACGCAGGCGACAGTCTATTACGATTAATCTTTCTTATTTGTTGCATATATAAAGCTATTTTTATTCACAAAAAAAACATTATTTTAAATTTATTTTAAATGTATTGAAAAGTTTCAAACAAAAATTTATTATAGTAAAATCCTTCCCCTTCCCCCAAAACCAGTGGGAGCAAAGTCACACCCTTAAACTCCGAAATGGGAAGATTGGCGCCGCAGATTGAGCACCGGGAACATTAAGTGCTCAGAACATTGAGCACAATGGCTCGGCGCCCAATGTTCCCGGTGCCCAAAATGCTCGACGCCCAAAGTTCCCGGCGCCCAAAATGCTCGGCGCCCAAAGGGCTCGGCACCCAAAGTTCCCGGCGCCCAATCTTCCTAGACCGGAAAAATTACTGTCATTCATAAAGCGTTAAAGCAAGTTTGTTTTACCTTTTTCATCCGCCATTAGACAGTGGCTGCAGCGCCCCCTGTAGTTTATAGGAGTTGCGAATAAAAATCACCTCTTTCTCACTTTTAAACACTTCAATTTCAAAAAACATTCGGAAGAAGGTACTGATCCTCTAATATCACCAAAGATTGTTTAAAAGTGACTTCAATATTGAAAAACTTATGGAAGGACACCCCAAATTCCCTCTTCTGCATTATTATGAAATACATCCAAACCTGTTTTTATGCGGTCTTTTTTTATGTGATTTTTTTTTCGTGCGAATTTTTTTTGTTCGGTAATCAGATTGGGATTTAATTGACAAAATTATTTTTAAAACGAGTGCGAGGTAGTATCTTCAAGTGACGACATAGGCACTCCGATGGAAAATTACTGTGACCCTCCAAAACTTTCCTCATTAGGGAAATTTTGTCCGACTACTCGGCAAAAATGATCATCGCGTGATTTTTGATTTCGTTTAAAGATTACAATTTTGTAAGTTTTTAGGTTATTTTTATGCGGTCCCTATCCACCGTATAAGAACAGGTTTGGGTGTATTGCCAAAAATTACGATTCTTGATGTAAATTTCAAATATTCCACTGTTAATATTAGCTACTGTTCCAATGTCCAGTTGAAAGCACAATTTTAACATTTAACGAGGGAGGACTAATTTAAGTCAACATAACATACAGTGACATCAAAGTCTCTGATTTATAAATAACTTTAAAAATTGTTGTAAAATAAGAGACTTTTTAAGTTTTAAAAGCTTTTTCTTTGTAAATTTTAGTGAATTATTAACACTATTGTAGGTAAAACACATCAGTATTTCTTTCCTAACTAAGAAAATATTTTAATCATATAACATGCATAAATTCTAAGGTTATTTTTTATCCCTTTTAAAAATACTCAGAATCAAATAAGCATAGGCGGCTCGTGCGAGGGGGCAAGGGAGGCAATTGCCCTCTCACTTTCAACAAACCAAGGGTCGAATGAAAAATGATAGTAATGATCTATTCACGTGTTTAAAAAAGAACTGAATGAATAAAAATGCTTTTTTTTTCATATGATTATTTTATAAAAATTAAAATAGAATTTTGTTTTGTTTTTTGGTGGGGGTGGGTAAGAAGGAATCTTCTTTGGCCATCTGGTCCCGCCTTTTGAGTTCGATTCCCGAATTTTCGGAAGAAGGTCAATTCATTAATAATGACGTAAAAACTCAATTACCCAATTTTTAAAGAAAAAATTTAGCTTTAAGGGATGTCGCCCACCAAACGAACCTGCTCCCCCCTCACATCCTTAGATCCTCCACTTTTTTGGGGCCAGCCACCTAAATAGGAGTGTTTTGGTGTGTTATGTAAATATCAATTAGCAGTTAGCAGTAATTACCATGAAGTCTATTTAATTATCAATTTAACGACAAATAGTTGTGATAGTCATTTTGAGATAAGAACCTGGGCTCCCTCTAGGGGGTGCGCCCTTGCGCTTTGGGGGAGGGGGGCACCCTTGTTAACATAAAGCAAAAGTAAACTCAAATCGACGGAACGCGGATAAGTAAATTTTGGTGCAGAGGCTACTACCACCTTTCAGAGGTGTTAGAAATTTATAGCGAAGAACGCAATTGGTTAATTTCTAAATTTAAATTTTTAAAGTAACCAAGGGCCGTGGTAACCTGATCGGTAAGGCATTGGACTCGGGACCGGAGGGCCTCGGGTTCGATCCTCGCTGGTCGAAGACCCACCGTCGTCATTAATGGGGACTGGGCGACGTTAAATATGCTCGTGGTCTCAATGTCCTCCAAGTGAAACGATACCTCTGGGGGTGCTAGTACTAGGTAGCTATTAGCTCCTGGACTAGTTCAAAATTCTCACTAACTGTTCGATCCGGTGATGGTGCTGCCATCTATCGGTATATAAAATAATGGAGGCAAGGCACTTAGTATGCAGTCCTCGACATAAATACAGTTGAAGTCAGTTGTGACTCTAGAATAGAATAGAATAGAATTAAAGTAACCAATCAACAGTCTGATTTGAACTGTTTGGATTCATCGCCATAGCAACGTCTTTTATCGGATTGCCGTCAGGTAGAGCTGCCTTCTGTATGAAAGTAAGTGTGGGAGTTGACGCACTCGCACTGAGTTGACGGAAGTACTACTTTGCGAGGCGAATGCGATAGACAAATGGAAGAAGACATGGACCTCGCTGAAGTGTTCCTGAAAGACCACTTATTTCAATTTCATAGTCACATCCTGCCCAGACAACGACCCCTCAAAATTGTGCTACGTGGTCTCCCTTGACTTATCCTCTGGATGAAATCACCCAAGAGCTAAGGGAACATGGTTTCTCTCCTGAAAAGACAATCCAAATGAAGATTGGTCCTGACCAAAAACTGATCCCCTAGCTCATTGTCATTATCAAGAAGAATGAAGTCGCTGACGAAATCTTTAACGTCACAGGACTCGAACGCTTCCGGATAAAGGTCGAAAGGCTACGTTCCAAAAATATATCTGTTCAGTGCTTCAACTGCCAGAAGTATGGTCATACGGCGGCCAAATGCTTCCACAAGCCCCGATGCCTCAAGTGCGCCCAGGAGCACCGGTCGTTTGAGTGCATCAAATTCAAGAACCTACCAGCTTGTTGTGCCCTATGCGGGAGCGATCACCCGGCAAGTGCTCCCATCTGTACTTCAAGACCCAAGTCCCGGAAGCCCAAGCCTGGGAGGACCTTCCCTGCTCAAGCTGCTAATGCCTGGACCAACCGGACTACTGGACCTGCCCCTAGAGGCAGGGTCCGATTAAAATATTGGAAGGCCCTAGGCCAAAATGTTTATAGAGGGCCCTGTGGTCAAACCTTACAACTTTATCTTCATTAAATTATTGGCTAAAGCAATTTTAGTAATTAGGGGCCCCCTAAAAAGCAGAGGCCCTAGGCCAAGACCTAAGTCTATTCAGTAATCAGGCCTTGCCTAGGACCTCTAGACTTTCTTCTAAGACCTGTCGTCCTCTAGCAACTGACTTCCGACTCCATGCCCGACAGTTCCAACATCCTCATGATGCTTGTCCAGGCCCTGGCCCAACACCAAGCTCAACAGGAACAGCTGCAATTCGTAATAAGCGGCCTAGACGCCCTGACGAGGGAATAAGCTTTCTTAACCCCTCCCCTTTCTACTTTCTCATAGGTGTGCAGTTGCACTTTTGTACTACCCTACAAACCCCACGAAGTCAGGTAAATGGTACCTCCCTCCCCCCCCCCGACCAGTTCAAAAATTTATTGATGATGATGATAGTGGTGTTCTGTTTTTGAGTGCAGTTCAGCATGTCAAGTTTTCGTTCCGCAAGCAGTTGGCGAAAAGCATCTTTTCACATTCCCGAAAGACTCCCATCTGGTTAGTCACTGCGTAATAAAAACAGGGGGCTCTCGGGGGTCAGGTCTTTTTCACCGCTGACTTATGGCCAGAGCTGTGGAGTCGAAGGGAAAATGATCGACTCCGGGAGTTTTAGAACCTTTGACTCTCTGACTTCGACTACTTTACCCCAAAAAATCCGACACCGACTCTGCAAGCACTGGCAGAGTTGTGGGCTCAGAGGGAAAAAATTCGACTTCGACTCTTGGAATTTTGACCCTTCGGCTCTCGACTCCGACTCCTTTCCTACATATGGGGGTGCCTTGAGAGGTTGAACTTCTGAATTTACATATAAGACAGGGCAAGAAAGATTTACAGCAGGAGAAGAAATACACCGAGAGCACCAGTGGGAGTCGAACCCACGAACTCCAGCATTCAAAATGAAGTTTCTACCACTGAGACACGGAATCCCTATAGCTCGTTTGAGGACTATTGGTAGAACATGACTATATGAAATCATATTTCTATCTCATTGGCGCCGCCGACTCACCTGTAATTCTGGTCAGTCAATGACCACTGAACGTTTGGCCGTGTGGTCTCCACTTAAGTGTTTTTAACGGTGCCGTCGTGAAAGAGAAATGAACGCGTGTATTAACAGTCTAAGTAAATGTCTGCTGTTGTGGCGTTTGTAAAGTAAATAACTCTTTTTTGATGAAAGTTTTTCTTCAACCAAGTGTAGGGCAAGTACATTTTTCTTGACTTCTAAGTGTTTTTATATCTGTACGCTTGTTAGACTTTTCTAAAATAATAACACAATATCCTCAAGCAAGCATTTACAAATACTATAAATGCTTGATTGATTAATTGGTTAGAATTGATGTATTAGTAACACTTTTATTTTACACATTTTCCTTATTTAAGTGTGCCTCCAGAATCCACGAAGTGCATTTGATTGTTCACGAAGAAGAAAAAACGTTATCATTTTGAATTGTGTATGAATTAAAAGTTTTGGTTACAATTTTAATTGCATAGTGTTTAATGAAATAAATTAGCTTTGACATTTATTGTAAAATTCCACCTGAATCAGTGAAAGAGTAGGAAATGGGATTAGCTGCACAAAATGTACTTTGGAGGCAACACTACAATATATTCCTCATTACTATACTAAATGTATTTTTTATTTTGAAACTGTGTGTTGTATTGAAAGTCATCTGAAACTAATCAACTAAAAGTGAATTACAAAATTGTCATCATTTTGGATTGAGTTATATATTTAATATTCGATTTCTCCTCCTTAAATTCTGTGCACTATCTACCGCATTCAGTGGACAGTTACGACATCAATAGTAATTTTTAATAAACCAATATTTTTTAAGGTGGGTACGCCAAATAAGGTCACATTGCAACTAAACCTGTACAATTTTGAACACTTTGTTTCAGAAAAAGTGATCCTAATATGTTGGCACACTTGTGAAATCATTGCTTTCTTGGCTGCAACGATGATGGATGAATCAAGTTTGTTTGGTTGTACTGTATACTGCATGTATATGTTACGGTATATGTGATAAATCCGGTGATTTTGTGCAATGCCCACTACAATTGGTAAATGTGATTAATTACAGAATATTTAGCCATATTTATCACATTTACCGGTTAATTTATACAATCCCCGACTCGAAATAGGGAATGTAATAAAACTCGATACTTAGCCAAAATTTGTTCAGTTTGCTCAGCTACTTGGCTTTTTCTATGATGTATAGTATCTCTAGGCAACGAGGGCTTTATGTCGGATGCACTTGTTTGCGTCTGAGCATTTATTGACCATGTGTTAGTAGGATTTTAATTTCCATTCAATACATTTACCCCTCGCTAATTCAAACCCTATTAAACTGGATTTTAGCTAATCCGGAAAGCCATTTAAATAAACACTATATAAATAAAATACGATTTAGCGTAATAATGAATCTTTGTAGGCAATTTTCTCTTCAGTTTTATGTTTTATTCTCTTGAATTCAAAACACAATTTTTACTGCGTACAGTAGTTATTTTATGTACCTAGGCTCAATTTTTTGGTTATTTTGTTTAAACCGTACTTTGATTAATTCGTACAGCAGGGACCCCATACTTGTTCAACTGTATTTCTGATGTCGTGCTGGCAAGACCTTTTTTTTTCTGGATGTTTGTTTCTCTCTTTTAGAGTTTCTAATGGCCGATATTCAATTCAAGTTTTAGTAACTGTTATGAATTTAAAAAAAAAAGGATACAGGTCTTTTTGTTGACGAAAGAAAAGTATGACGATTCGTTAAAAAAGGTGAATTTGAGGAAAAACAAAATTTGAGGAAAAAAATATAGCGGAAAAAATTCCGAATAGTATAGTTGACTAAAATGATATGATGTAATGAGTTTTGTCAATGTTGAAAAACTAATCTATCCCGTAAATAAGACAGCTACAATGTTAGATTTGCATTTTGAAGGAATGTTTACTGTAATTCACGAAGCACATTTACCAATAGGCCATAGCAATATTACCAAAGCAGTTTATATTTTTCAATTTTATTTGCAATATATATTCTACACATATAAAGTGTGTTTGATAAAATACCTAATGAAAATAAAGTAAAAGAGTGCTACTTTTACTCATTTATTTAGTTTGAAATATTACTGTATTTTTTATCTGCCATCGCGACGTTTTTCTAATTCTTAATTACGCATTTTCAGAGAAGTTTAAAATTTTTTTCCTTCTTTGGAATGAAGACCTTATTCAGAAACATTATCCATTCCCCCTTATGAGTTGGCGATTGTAGAGGAAAAAAAAAAAACAGTAAATTGGAACACTTTTAATTGGTTTAATGGTGATTATGTTATCAGGGGCGGCAATTTGTAGCACACCCCCAACACCCACCTGAAAGCTCAAAAAAAAAAAAAAAAAAAAGCAAACATGTAGTTTATATAATTGTCAGAAATAATATAATTGTAAAAGTAATTTTTAGTGTTGAAATTATTATTATTATTATTATTATTATTTTTTTTTTTTTTTTTTTGGAATTACTCTCTTTACTCTAGAGAATTATTCAAATTTATTACATTCCCCATCAGGAGTCGGGGATAGTATAAATAAACTGATAAATGTGATAAATATTGAATAATTGATCACATTTACCAGGTTTATTGGTGATTGTGTATAATCACCGATAATTATATATGTTACGGCCAAAGCCCGAAGTCCGGCCAGTTCGCGAATTGGCCAAGAGGTTTGGCCAAAGCCCGAAATACTTGCAATTAATATTGCATTTTCTACTTTGGCTAGCCATTTCGCGAAGTGGCCAGAAATTCTTGGCCAAAGTCCGAAATGATTACGAAATATTTTAGATTAACAGCTAAACGACGCATGTGTCGCTTCCAGTGTGACGGTGCGGCGTGCAAGTGGTAGAAACTAGAAAATAAGGGTTGGTTCAGGGCCGTCGAGAGCCAAATCGAGTCCCTTGTCAGTTTCGCCACCAGGCCCGCCTCCCTCTATAAAACTAGTCAAATTTATAGTACTTTAATACAGAGTCGGATCCCTAGTTTCCGACTAGGCTGATATGATGTCATTTCGTTGGGCTTGGAGGGTGCAACCATGTCCGTGTGAAGGTCGTGACAATAGATATTCTAAACTTCGACCTCGTTTTTCTTGGCGTTATTTCTGCGACTGAGCTATGAGTATGTATTTTTGATATTTTCACTTCTATATGTGAATACTTTCAGTTGAAATTATATGCCATCGCTAAGAAAGTGTCATTCAAGTACTGTGTAGACATTTTTTTGGCACCTCCCCCCTTCCACCTTGTGAGAAAAAATAAGCATGCGCTATACCCCTTCCCTTTTTGCTTATATAAGATTTTATGCCATATTGTCCGTCACAGGATGCTCTTTTCCCACGTTTTTTGTTGTTCATTATTTAATGCTTACCCAAGAATTTTTGTGACCCCACTTCCCTTGTCAGACAAAATAAGCAGCCCTTAGTCTCCCCTTTCAGCCTACATAATACTTGACCGGTCCCAGCTAAGGTTAAGCCTAAGGCTGTGTTTCTCAACCTTTCAGTGTGTGTGACACAAATTTTAAATATAATTTTCACCAAACCTAATCACAAGTAAGGAATTTAGCGTGTGCTCCCCTCCCCAGAATTAGATTTAAAATCGGTTCTATCTAAAATCCCTCTGAATCCCGAATTTCTACAAAACCACATTTCAGAGAAAATCTCCAAGCCAAAATCAGTCATGACTAAAAAATTAGCTATAAAGTAGTGATGAAAATCCAAATATAGCAACTTAGTCTTCGGCAACACACGTTTTGGAAAGGACTTATTGCACGAATAATATGAACTTGTTTCCATTTAGAAATTAATTAAATAATCATGTCTGATTTTTTTTTCTTGAAATATGCTTTATTGGAAGCAGAAAGTTTAAAATTTGAGAAGCTGCAAATGTTTTTTTTCTGCTTTCATTTGTGTTGAATTGACAATTAAAAAACAAGATAGCAAAGATGGGAAATTTAGCATGTTTTGCGCTGAGTCCATGCGATTAGTCTGTACTCACGGTCTATTCACACCGTTGCGTTGGTGCGACAAGCCATTTCGAAAAGTATGAGAGTACTTTTATTAATTACAAGCTATACCCGCATGACGATTCCCGTGCTAAGAATTTAAAGGAAGGTTCTTGAATAAATCAAAATCCCCCCCTCCCACTCTGATGCAAAATAATCATTTTCTTATACTGAAATGCGTATACTCTTTAAGAAAATCTATTTAAAAAAAAATCTGCAATTGTAAAATATTTTGCTACATGAAAAGCACATTAAAGTACATAAAAAGTTGCTTTAAAATGTAAAATAATTAATAGAATGTAGTTTTTTCTCCAAACTCGCCAAGTTACCACGCTTCGTTATCCAATCGATTTGCGAGCGAAGCGAACTCCGGTCGATTAGCGATATAACCTTTCTTACAAAAGCGTTTAAAGGATAATCCCGCTCTCTCGCCTTCCTCGCAGAGAAGGTAAATAAAAACACACTAATCGACCCGTGCGGAACTCCGCACTGTGCTTCGAATCGTTTCATAAGGTGTTTCGCTCTTTCAGAATTTCAAAGGAAGAACATTATGAAGAAGAACCGAAAAAAAAGTAAGCGCAGAAGAGAAGGCATGTAATTTAAAGACATCAGTAACAAAACCTCGTTAACTACAACGTTGTGATAATTTGATCATCGCTCACCTTTTGGTCGTACATATTTTCAATTCAAACATAAATATCATTAAAAGTGTGGCTGAGTAGTGACTCGTGAAAAAGCAATAATTGTGCATGTAAAAAAACAGGTTGTGGCAAACAGAGTCCTGCCCATGTGAGCATCTGACGGGAAAAAAAGAAATATTAAAGAGATATTTATTGGCACGGATTCGAATTGGCGCCATTCTGAGTAACAGCCCAACACCCCAACAAACCTAGCAATTGCGCCTTACTTTTCGAAAGCTATTCATTGAGGGAATGCGTAGTAAAAAACAGCAAAAAAGCTTTTTGCCAAAAAAAAAATAATAATAATAATAATAAGATCATGCTTCTATGTTTTGTCATTAACCAGCATGATACGATTGAAAATTATTCGAAAAGCATGGAATTTGATTAAAGAATGACGAAGATCTCACGTAGCGATTGAAACGAACATTCTAGAGAAGTATAAAATTAGATTGAAAATAAGTGTTTTTACCTTTGAATATTGAACTATTCACATAGAAGGTTGCTTTAACAGTTACGGCTTAAATGCCCGCACATGTTTCTCTTTTAATCGAACACTTAAAATTCAAAACCAAAACCAGTTGAACTGAGTCCGTTTTTTAAGTGCAATTTTTCGAACGTAGACAAAATGTTTTTTTTTTTCAGCACAAAGCAGAGGAGTAGAAAATGATTTCTTGCTAATGAAGTTGATAATACTTTTAATGCTTTATATGGTATTCGCGCGAATAAAAAATTAAAGGTTAACTGGGTGAAACTCGTAGTTTTAATTTGGCGTAGTATTTTTTCATTTGTACAAAAGGTCGAACACTGCTATTAGAAACATCTACATTTCAGCACACAATGAAAATGTTTTTCTGCACAAAAAGGATTTCCTTTTGGTAAATCTAATACTTTTTATGCTTACATTATGCTGAGTGGTCTGGATGTAGTCAAAGCTTAAAAAAAGGAAGAACACTCTTCGATTAACAGTCAACTTATCCGAATGATAACTGTAGCCTGCATAAAGGAGTCGAAACACCAAGTAGCATTCCCACTGAATTTATTTTATTACGTTTGTATGTTATGAGTATATGTAATGCGTAATACTAATATAAATTTGATATTCTTTCGGACAGCCGAAACTTGCCCGAAGTTCGAATAGTTTATAGCCGAACGCTCTACTGAAAAAACTTATCAATTTAACCAAACAACTAAGTCCAGTGCCTTTAAGCTTTATTAAAATATGAAAACAGACACAGGCTAGTTTTTTTTTTTTTTTTTTTTTTTGCTGAAAGCGACGTAAAAAATGGAAAACTGCATTAGAACTTTGCTTTTAAAAAATGCATAAGAACTAAAGGCAGCATCAAGGTTTTGAAACAGCAAGGGGCGTTTTCGAAAACTTGATTTTTCGACCGTAAGTCTATTTTTCTTCATTAGCCAGCCTGATAAGTTTTCAAATGAGAAGGGAATAATTTATAAGATCGGATATTGAAGAAACATTTTTTTATTCTTGAAAATTTTTACAATTTGTTACCGCAGGCTGCTTGAACCGTTATGACTTAGATGGCAGCACGTGTTCATCATTTAACAGAACGGTTAAAATACAAAATAAATTGAACTATGCTCTTTTTTTAAGCGTAGCTTTTCGAATGTAGTAAAAATGTAATAAGCTATTTGTTTTTTTGCAAAAAGAAGAAAAAATATATATTTTACCCTTCAAATTGTGGTAGTAATTTTTTTATTTGTACAAAGAGTCAAAAACTCATTAGAAGAATATATATTTCAATATACGATTTATTATTTTTTTTCTGAACAAAAAAACAATTCTATTGTAGTCTGAAATCTTAAACCTGTTACTTATATTTTCGCTTACATTATGCTTTAATTTTCTTACCAGAACCAAAGCTTAAAAAGAAAAATAAAATCTTACAATTCAGAAGTAATTTAGCACAACGTCACTTCAAGTTTTCATATCAGCAAGGAGCGTTTCCTTCTCATTTATTTTATTCCTTCATAGTCGTTATTCACTTAATTAAGTGTTCATGTAATGCGCGATATTTCTCTAATTTTTTGTTGCAGATTGTCCGGACGTGGGCCCGATCACGGATTCTCCTGGTTACGAAGAGAACGCTCTGCCGATCAAGCTTTTCAGCTCTGTCGGTCGTAGCGCAAATTAAAGTTATAAGTTTAACCGAAAACCTCATTCTGGTTCTTTAAAACAGGTTTTTCGGCTGAAAAACCTGTTTTTAGACCGTGGGTCTATTTTTCGTCAGTAGCCAACACCATAAGCTTTAAAATAAGGCGTAAATCAAAGAAATCGATCAAGAATTGAGGAAAATCTGGCGTAGAAACCAAAAACAGGCTACAGAAATAATATATAAGGATTGTATCTAGAACCAAAGGAAAATCTCGCTTATCCATCCCCCGTAGAAGAAAAAAGAATTTAGCTCAAATATACGCAACGTAAATTATATAAATGAATTCCGCATCCTCAAGAAGAAAAAGTTTTGAATTAAAACTTCGCATTGCAAATACAGCAAGACGAAGAGAAAACCAACTAAAATACACGCAATCAATTCAGCCTTAAAATAAATGCAGTAAAACATGCGTGAAAACGTTCGAAAAAAAAAGAATTAAAATAAATACTATGACAGTAAGAACAACCTTTCCTAAATGTAAGGAAAATATGCTTAATTTTCTAGATTGCTTTCTCTTCCGAAATATTGATTCAACAAAAGTTGGACTGTTTTATAAAGGAAAAAACAATGCTAAGAAAAAATTAAAATAAATATAATGACATTTATGTATAAAGTATTAATAAGGACATGTTGTAGGGGAAGTTTGACAAAAAGCGGCATTAAAGAAATGTCCTTAAATAATATTAAAAACACAACTATTTTCGCTTTTTATTTGTTTTAACGAGCCCTTATTATGGAGGCTTTCCAAAATAATTTAAATTTTTTTTGAAGCGATATTTTTTGGTACAATGTGATCCAGGATCTTTAAAATTAAGTCTACGGAGCAGAAAAAGACTGTCGATCGTCCTTAATTTCATTTACCTTTGCATTCGCACACTTTACACAATGCATTTATTTAAGATATAATTCGCTCGCTTGAAGGGCGCAAATGTACTTCTTTACGCTATCACGTTGTTACATCATGTACTTTCACTGAATAATATCTATTATGGTTTGATACGAAAAGAATAACACGAGATATTTTCATGCATTTCATATATATATATATATTATTTTTTTTTTTCAATTTATTATCATTATTATTGCCAAACTAGAAAAATTGAATGAGTTAAAAACAAACAGGTTGGAATAATCGAACATTTTTATTCGTTTACGAAAGTGATTGATGCTCTCGTTGTAACGGTCATTTCGAAAGGTTTCCAACTAAAACCCATGTGTCTCAATGCCAATCTAGAAAAATTAAATGAATGAATTAAAAGAGAACGCACATTGCGATACTCGAACCTTTTATTCGTTTACGAAAATGATTGACGCTCTCGTTGTAACGCTCATTTCGAAAGGTTTCCAATTAAAGCAGATATGTCTCATTACCAACACGTTACGGTACTCGGACACGTTTTCGCGTACGGAGTTGAAGGGATGATCGGGATAAAAAATGTTTCTGCTCACTTCACGTTCGGATTGCGTTCAGTAAAATATTTCCGGTAGCCCGAAGCACTTGATAATATTTTTAATGTGTTTACCCATATTTTTGTTTAACATGGAAATATATATATATATATATATATATATATATATATATATATATTCAATTTATTTTCATTATTATTGCCAAACTAGAAAAATTGAATGAATTAAAAACAAACAGGTTGGAATAATCGAACATTTTATTCGTTTACGAAAATGATTGATGCTCTCGTTGTAACGGTCATTTCGAAAGGTTTCCAACTGAAACCCATTTGTCTCAATGCCAATCTAGAAAAATTAAATGAATGAATTAAAAGAGAACGCGCATTGCGATACTCGAACATTTTATTCGTTTACGAAAAATGATTGACGCTCTCGTTGTAACGCTCATTTCGAAAGGTTTCCAATTAAAGCAGATATGTCTCATTAGCAACACGTTATGATACTCGGACACGTTTTCGCGTACGGAGTTGAAGGGATGATCGGGATAAAAAAAATGTTTCTGCTCACTTTTCGTTCGGATTGCGTTCGGTAAAAACTTCCGGTAACCCGAAGCACTTGAAAATGTTTTTAATGTGTTTGCCAATATTTTTGTTTAACATGGAAATATATATATATATATATATATATATATATATATATATATATATATATATATATATATATATATATATATATATATATATATATATATATATATATATATATATATATATATATATATATATATATATATATATATATATATATATATATATATATATATATATATATATATATATATTTTTTTTCAATTTATTATCATTAATTATTATTGCCAAACTAGAAAAATTGAATGAATTAAAAACAAACAGGTTGGAATAATGAAACAGTTTATTCGTTTACGAAAATGATAGATGCTCTCGTTGTAACGGTCATTTCGAAAGGTTTCCAATTAAAGCAGATATGTCTCATTACCAACACGTTTCGGTACTCGGACACGTTTTCGCGTACGGAGTTGAAGGGATGATCGGGATAAAAAATGTTTCTGCTCACTTCTCGTTCGGATTGCGTTCGGTAAAAATTTCCGGTAGCCCGAAGCACTTCTATTCTATTCTATTCAAGAGTCACAACTGACTTCAACTGTATTTATGTCGAGGACTGCATACTAAGTGCCTTGCCTCCATTATTTTATATACCGATAGATGGCAGCACCATCACCGGATCGAACAGTTAGTGAGAATTTTGAACTAGTCCAGGAGCTAATAGCGACCTAGTACTAGCACCCCCAGAGGTATCGTTTCACTTGGAGGACATTGAGACCACGAGCATATTTAACGTCGCCCAGTCCCCATTAATGACGACGGTGGGTCTTCGACCAGTGAGGATCGAACCCGAGGCCCTCCGGTCCCGAGTCCAATGCCTTACCGATCAGGCTACCACGGCCCCCCGAAGCACTTGAAAATGTTTTTAATGTGTTTGCCAATATTTTTGTTTAACATGGGGAAATATATATATATATATATATATATATATATATATATATATATATATATATATATATATATATATATATATATATATATATATATATATATATATATATATATATATATATATATATATATATATATATATTTTTTAAATAATAATATTATCATTATTATTGCCAAACTAGAAAAATTGAATGAATTAAAAACAAACAGGTTGGAATAATCGTACATTTTATTCGTTTACGAAAATGATTGACGCTCTCGTTGTAACGCTCATTTCGAAAGGTTTCCATTTAAAGCAGATATGTCTCATTACCAACACGTTACGATACTCGGACACGTTTTCGCGTACGGAGTTGAAGGGATGATCGGGATAAAAAAAATTTCTGCTCACTTCACGTTCGGATTGCGTTCGGTAAAAATTTCCGGTAGCCCGAAGCACTTGAAAATGTTTTTAATGTGTTTGCCAATATTTTTGTTTAACATGGAAAAATATATATATATATATATATAATTAAGCAATCAGAATTTCAAATATTAAAGAAATTATAAATAATAAGTGATTATAAAAAGGAAAAATGCAAACAGCTATTAAGTAGGAATAGATAAAGAGTGAATCCAGAGCTCATCAGCCGTGGAGGATTCATTAATTATGGTCAAAAGATCAAAATTTTTGACTATGAACTAGAAGAGAATGTTTAAGTTCCAGTACATGCAATATAGAGTAACAATGGGCAAAAGCACCACTTGCTAAACTAAAAACAATAAACTAGAGCTCAAACCTAAAACTAAAAGCAGGGGGTTTCGCATTTTTTAAACCTGTTGGAGATTTTTCGATCTCTCTCTTTCTCTCTTTCTCTCTCTGAATGTATTTTGTTAGAACACGTTCGGATACGCGGAAAACTATTCCTGTACGAAAATGATCGAGGAAAATTCATTCTTACGATATTCGAAACACCAGTCAAAGATTCTTTATTAAAATGGATTCGCGTTTAAAAATAAAAAGCCATTTCTCTCATTGCCAAACTAGAAAAATTGATGGATTAAAAAAACGGATATATTGGGATACTCGAATAATTTTTCGTGTACGAAAATTCGTTTTCACCCTATTCGAAAGACATGCGAAAGATTGCCAACTGAAACCATTTTGACTATTGCCAAAACGGAAAAAAATTGAATGATTTTCTCCGTGAAGTTAAACGGCTGATCGACAAAATTGTTCCTCTTCACTTCGCAATCATCGTTTTGCAGTAAAAAAACTTCAAAAACTCCATGTTTATTCGAAACTCGAAGGTGTGAATCAAACACCATCATTCTAAAAAATTGACATTCACGTCAGAAGGAAAAGCCGAATGCCAAAACGCATTTGGTATAGAATTTTCAAAAAAAAATATTAATAATATTAATAATTTTTTTTTTTTAAGTTCATGTTTTTGGTTTGTTTGTAACTTGGAATAAGAATTTCGTCATCTCCCCAGATCCCAAAACACGAGAATATTGGCACTCGTAAAGATTGATCCAAAATTGGTTTGATTTCACTTAACGACCTTGTCATTTTCTTCGCGGGAGGGTCGTTTGCATCACGTTGTTTTTCTTTTCAGTCTTCTCGTGCAATTTTTCTCTTTCCCATCTGAATTCTCTTCTAATTCGTATTTCTGACCTCCCCGCCCGCCGTTTTTTTTTCTCGGTTGTTTTGCGAATGCTAAATGCTCGACGTTATTCGTTTCTCGGAGTTCCCTCCCTCTCTTCGGTTAACGCTTAAAAAGGAACGGAAAACACTCTGGTTCTCGTCGTTTTTTTTTCCTCTCCTGAGGGAGTCATGGCGAGTCATTATCCGTACAGTGACTACTCTCGTTACAAAAGGGTTCCTAAGCACGAGCGGATCCGAAATCGTCTGTCATTGGTGTGGGGCTTGGATTCCCATCCGTAAGTTCGAAAGACACGTCAAAGAGCAGCACGGTTACAATAGCACCATGTCTTGCGCGTGGTGTTTGAGATTTCATTTGGAGTTCGGAACAAAGTTACAGCAAGGAGAGCACCTCTTCAATTGCGTCAAACGCCGCGCCTCGGTTCATGGTGGGTTCAGATCTCGTCCCAGCGTTTACGTTTCTCCCTCTTCTGCCTGTTATCAGGTTTCGTCGACGCTAACTCGCAGTTCCCTCGGAGGTAGGTCCCTTCTTCCTCCCCCGGCACATACCACCAGCGACGACGGCACCGGGAATGCGGTGCCGGATAGGAACGAGTTCAGTTCCTCATCGTCGTCATCTCAACGAAGGCGAACCCGAGATCATCGAGATAAACGCAGGCTCCGGTGACGATTCAGTTCGACCCAGCATCGTCGCCGCTCAGAGCGTTTACGAGGAAGAGGGATGCGTCTCGGCCACGACACCGCCGCCCCTGGACCTGACTTTCAAGGAATTGATGCCCGAACTCGTCATAAACGAATCCCAAGACGACGAAAGACGAAACGAACTCAAGAATCGTGGCCTCATTTTGAATGAAAATAGCAAGAAGACCGAAGTCTTTACGAAAATGGCAGAAGTCAACGGTGTTCAACCTCAGGAACTGGTGTTGGAGAAAGAAAAGAGAATCGAAACGTTTCGCGCACGTCCGGCGGGGGACATCAACCTCAATTACGTGCGCGTTCTGAGCATCCCGGTCGGAAAAGACGAATCTTACGCCGTGATTATGAACAAGAATAAACTCTTTTTCATGTACTGAATTCAGACCACAAGAAGCAAATGGTTTTTATCATGTCTTAAATTTGTAAGATCGAAAATAAAAAAAGTTACTGATTTTTTTCAAAAAAAAAAAAAAATAAATCGATCCAATATTGGTACAATTTTTTTCGAGCGGCAAAAAATGACAAAGTCCCGAATTTAAAACGGAAAAAACATTTGGTCTAGTATCTCCAACAAGTCGAGAGATATATTTCTTTTTTTTTTTTGAAATTGATGCCGAGCCGAATGACCGTCAGGATCGATTTTTAGAAAAGTTGGCCTTTTTTTTCTAGGCTAACGAATCCACCCGCTTTTATCGGAAAACGTTTCTCCTTGCTTTTTCTCTGAAATAGATGACAACACGCGCTTCAAAAAAAAATTCACGTTTTTTTCATGACATTCGTGCTTTTTTTAACACACCTCGAGGTCTGGCCATTGTTGGAACAGTCTTTTTTTTTTGAAAAAAAAGAGAAAGCGTTTATTTACAACACAAATACAACACAAAAACTAACATGTCACATGGAAACACAAAAAAATGAGGAACACTGAGTGAGCGCGTACACGAAATCAGTCTCCCTTTATTAATTAGGAAAAAACGAACAAAACATCTGCTTCGTATCTTTCGAGAAACCCGACCCGTTGACCTCGACACGCATCTCACGGCGAGCCAGCCATGGAGCACGTGTTTTTTTCCTCCTTGACACGCTTCGCACGCGCGTGACCAGGAAAGAAAGCTGTTCGTTTCGAGCTGCAACAAGATCACGAGACAACGTTGGATGCATCGATGGATGTTCGAACTTCGAATTTTCGTCTCCTGCATTCTGTTCCGCCGAGCTTTTGAAAAAATCATTGATGTTAAAAAAATGACAAAGTCCCAAGTTTGGAACTAAATCTCTAAACTAATTCGTGTCTCGCGGTAAAAGTATCTCGGCATGACGAAATGAATTTGTTTTCTAATTCGTCCGATGGAATTGTTTCCTCGTCGAGCTTTAAAAAATCACTGATGTTAAAAAATGACAAAGTAAATCAATGATGTTAAAAAAAATGACAAAGTTCCGAAACTGAAAAAGCGTTGAAGCTCAGAATCTCCAACGAATAAATAGATCACCTTTAAAAAAAAAAAAAAAAAAAAAAAAAAAAAAAAAAAAAATGTAGTCATCTCGAACTTGTTCTCGAGTTACGAAGGGAAACGTGTTCCATGCTAAACCTGAACTAATTCGTAACTCGAGAACGAATGGACGTAGAGACTTGCGACGGGTATCATTTGAAGGTAATTTTTGTTCCCGTCGATTGACACCAGTTTCGAGTCTCTACGTCCATTCGTTCTCGAGTTACGAATTTGTTTAGATTTAGTGTTAAACCTGAACTAATTCGTAACTCCGAGAATAAACGACCGATGGAAATGCGACGGGTATCATTTGAAGGTAATTTTTGTTCGTCATCTAATGATGGTACTTTCGAATCTCTACGTCGATTCGTTCTCGAGTTACGAATTTTTTTAGATTTAAAGCTAAATCTAAACAAATTCGTAACTCGAGAAACTCAAAACTGGTGTCATTCGAAGCAAAATTAAATTTTCCATCTAATCATGGTAGTTTCAAGTCTCTACATCCATTCGTTCTAGAGTTACGAATTACTTTAGACCCTGAGGTCCAGAATCTCTAAGAGATCTAAGGAGATTACGTTTTTTTAACCGTGTTTGCCTGAACCTACAGAAAGCAACGTTCGAATCGAAAACAAACACTAACGTTCGCGCGCAGTTCTGAAGTGTTTCTCGTAAAAATTCACCCGGGGACATCGTGAACGAGCAGATGGCGCTGTTTCCATGCGAAATCGACCAAGGTTCGCGTACAGGTCTGAAGTGGTTCTCGTGAACGAGCAGATGGCGCTGTTTCCGTGCGAGGCTAACCAAGATTCGGGTACAGGTCTGAGATGATTCTCGTAAAACTTCGCGAGGTGGCCTCGTGAACGAGGCAGATGGCGCTGTTTCCATGCGAGGCTAACCAATGTTCGCGTACAGTTCTGACATGGTTCTCGAAACAATCGTGAGATGGCATTGTGAACGACGCAGATGGCGCAGTTTCCATGCGAGAATGACCAAGGTTCGCGAACAGGTCTGAAGTGATTCTCGTAAAATTCGTCAGGTGGCCTCGTGAACGAGCAGATGGCGCTGTTTTCATGCGGGGCTGACCAGTATTCGCGTACAGGTCTGAAGTGGTTCTCGAAAAAATCGTGAGGTGGCATTGCGAACGAGGAAGATGGCGCTGTTTCCATGCGAGGATGACCAAGGTTCGCGTACAGTTCTAAGATGGTTCTCGTAAAAATCGCGAGGTGGCATCGTGAACGACGCAGATGGCGCTGTTTCCATGCGAGTTTGACCAGTATTCGCGTACAGTTCTAAGATGGTTCTCGTAAAAATTCGCGAGGTGGATGTGCAAACGAGGCAGATTACGCTGTTTCCATGCGAGTTTGACCAAGGTTCGCGTACAGGTCTGAAGTGGTTCTGGTAAAAATTCGCGAGGTGGCGTCGTGAACGAGGCAGATGGCGCTGTTTCTTGACGATGACCAAGGTTCGCGAACAGTTCTGAAGTGATTCTCGTAAAAAATCACTAGGAGGCGCTCTCCTAGCCCGTTTCTCTTACTGCGTTGCGAAGGTTCCTGGAAAAAATCACTAGGAGGCGCTCTCCGAGCCCGTTACAGCGTTGCGGAGGTTCTCGCGACGATCGTGTGGGGGCGCCGAAACCCATCTGCGCACCGAGGTTGCCCCGTCTTTGGTTTTTCCTCCGGGATCCCGTTGCTCGAAAAAAATATTGAGGGACTGTAGGACCACCACGGACAGCGATACACGAAGAAACACGTCTAGGCATAGAGTCAATAAGGGTCCGGATGGTGTCCAGAGGGATGGCTCTCCATCCCCTTTCAACCATTTGCCGCAGTTCGTCTTCTGAACGAGGCAGGGATAGAGTCTGCAAACGGCGTCCAATCACATCCCACACATGTTGGATTGGTGACAGGTCAGGAGAGTATGGTGGCCAGGGAAGCATCTGTGTGCCTTGGAGAGCATGTTGGCAGTGCGAGCACTGTGTGGTCGGGCGTTATCCTGCTGAAAAATTGCTTTAGGTAGCCCTTGAAGGTAAGGCATTGCCACCGGCCCCAGCACATTATTCAAGTATCGTTGGGCCGTCATAGTGCCCTGAATACGAACTAGAGGTGATATGGAATTGTACGCAATTGCGCCCTAAAACATTATGCCATGTCGTCGTGCGGTGGGACGTTCCACAGTTACTGCCGGATTAGATCTGTCTCCACGTCGAAGCCACACACGTATGCGGCGACTATCACGGGAAAAACAGAAGTGGAATTCATCCGAGAACACGACATTTCGCCATTCTGTCATCCACGACGCTCTAGTCCGGCACCATACTAAACGATGCTGTCTATGTTGTGGGGTCAATGGTAGTCTTCTTAGCGGACGCCGTGATTGCAGGCCACGTGCGACTAAACGACGGGAAATTTTTCTGGTTGACACGGGAACATTCAGGGCATCTTGCACCTGCTGCAGAATCGAGGAACAAGTGACTTGTGGATCTGCTACAACTTGTCGGTGGATGCGTCAATCCACGCGTTCTGACGTCACTCTGGCTGCCCCTGCACCCCGCAATCTTGCCACATTTCGTTGTTCCAACCATCTTCGGCAAAGCCGATACACTGTGCTCGCATCCATGTGGGTATCAGCTGCGATTTGACGTACGGATCAACCTCCCCTTCTCAGTCCGATCACCATACCACTCGTAAAATCGTCTATCTGCTGGAAGTGCCTTCGTTGACGGCGGCCTGGCATTCTCTCGTGTTACACGTATCGTCCAAGTCAAAAACAAAATTTCTTCGATAATTCTCCAGTCAGAAATAACGACACGAATATTGCCCAATCTGCAAGTTCCTTCCCTTATATCTTACTTCACGTGCGTCGGAGAGCTGCGCATTTCACATCATTTACATAACTCAGTGATTTACGTCTACTCTAAAATTTGCTTAAATTTCTGAACACTCCTTTTTGGTGTTGCATTTTCAATGTCGAACAGTGTAATTTGGCCTAGACAGTTCTCGACGCACTAACAAAAGTTTCACCAAAACAAGAATTTTGAAATATAAATGGCAAGAATAACTTTGCTGTCCTAGTAAGTAAAAGTGGATTATGGTTCTGACAACCAGTGTCAGGTAGAAGCAAAATACAAGTCAATTCAACAGACGTGATTTCAGACTGAACGAAAGCAGTGTGTTATACAGAGAACCCCGTAAACTAAAAACTACCCACTGTCCAAGTACTTGAAGAGTTTAGCTCTGATAAAAAGATGTATGACCTTGAGAGAGTTCATTTCTGTGGGGACTGAAGAAGACAGGACTGTCATTGAGGATGGTACCTGGCGTAAACTGAGCCATTGATATTTTAGGCAGTATTTTAGAAGTTTTTCCCCATTTGTAGGGGTCTCGTTGAAGGGAATGCTCCATATTATTTGTTGAGGCTTGCACTGCTCCTTGGGGGAAAATTCTGACTGGGGTGCGGACAGGGAGTACATATGGAGTAGTCTTTGCCACTGAAATCGTTAGGGGAGTAATTTTTGAACGCTCCTGATCTAATTTTAGCACAGTGATTGGGAGGTGGGGTCACTCCATAGCTTTCCCAAGAGTGGTACATTGCCAATCACGATAAAGTTTCCCCTTCCCCTCGATTACTAAGGAGCACCCCCAAAAATGAGACTCTACAAAATGGGATCAAGATCCGTTTTAAACTACTCTCCTACCCTGAAATTTATTGGTATACTTTATGCCATAACCGCCTACCCCCTCGTGGGAAACCCTGAAACACATAACTATCTAAAAAACACACCTATGTGATTGTGTGCTATGGCTCGGAGAAAAGGATGTAAGACCAGATGAGAGTTCACTTCTGTAAAGAAACGGGGCAGGGGGAGTCTTGTTAATGGTTATGCTGCTTAGCATTTGAGAGGATCATCCTAATCCTTGGGGTTAGACATATCTGACTGGGGTGCTCACAAGCACAAGGTGGAAATAACGCAGTCTGCGATACTGAACTTGTTAGTGGGGTAGTTTTAGAGGGTTTCTGATCTTATTTTGCGGATGTCTCGTAATTGGTGGGATGCTCCGCAGCATTTGAAGGGGTGCTACGTTGCCTTTGCCTCCCAAAAACGAAGTACCCCGAAAATGAGATAAAAAAATCTCTGAAATTTTCGACCACCCCAAAAAATTTCTATGATATTCCGTAAGCACTATGAACCCCCCCCCTCCCCGTACTTGCACCCCTGACGTACATCTGAAGTGTCGCACTACAGTTTTTAAAGTAATGGTAATTGTAGCTCGATTTTCGCATCAAAGAAATTTTACTACTTTTTGTTTAACTACTATTTTAATAGAAATTAATGAAACTCAAAATAGGTTTTATTTCCTTGGAGAAAAGTACGGGTAAATAATATTGTTGAAAAGTCATATTGTTGCAACAACATAAAACGTCTGAAATAAAGGTTAAAAAAGCGTTTCAAAAATTGTTGATATATATTGTTTCAAAAGTCGTTGACAAATCGTATCAAGAAACTATTTTGTAACGTTGCTGGAGTGTTTTGCAACGAGACATATTTTCGCTCTCTGAACTTTACCGGCAACGTTATGTAAACGTTTGTGTAGATATTTGCTCAAGTTATTATTTATTTCCCAAAAATTAAAATGGAGCTTTGAATTAGAAAGAGAGGAAACTGCATGTTGTCACCGTCTGTAACGAATTTTAGACCGTGTTCTGAATTTTTTAGAGAATGACATTTTAATTAATAATGTGACTTAAAACACAATCCCAATTTTCCCAACAAGAACGCCAGCTTTAGTGTTGCAGTCGTCGGCTGCCTTATTGATTCGGCGTGTCGCTGCAGGAATAGTTATGATTCTCTATTCCATTAAATTATGTATTTTTGAATTTTTGTGACCTATACACACATTTTTCAATTTACAAAAGATGGTTTTTAAAATTTTTTTATCTTAATAATATCGCAAAGGAAAGATAAACCATTCCTTTGGTACAAAAATAAAAAAAATTCAAATGATATTTTTCTGATTTTAAGTCTTTTGGTTCCTCATCAACAAATAGATGAAAACCCATGTTTTTTATTTATTTATTTATTTGTGCAACAATTTTGACATCACTCTTCACGCAATCTAAGTCCACTCCAGACCCTATTCAAAATGTATGAAATGTAGAGATCCAAAAAACCCAGTTATTGAGCTACCGGAATAAACCCAGGAATTTTTGGTGCATTAATGCAGAACTTTGGGGAGCAATGGAAGTAAACAAACTCTATGCTTTTTCAGGCTGATTCTAGGCTTAAAACATAAATATGTAAGCATTTTTTCAGATAAGATCATCGCTAAAAAATGTTCAATGTTCTCAGTGTGAAACAAAGCTGTTTGAAATTAAAACCTTATTAAAATGAAAAATTTGCTTTCTTGAACAAGTCTCTCAATTCAAATTAATGGTTCATGTACAAAAATAACTGCATAATCAACCTTTTATATGAATGATATGACTTATTTCAGTGCTATTATTAAAGAATGCTACATGTACAAGTAAATCATTCTACTGCTTAATCACAGATTATAAAAGCTTTCATCATTCAAACCAATCATCAGTTTTAAGTAATAATTGCGAAAAAAGGAAAAAATAGTAAATTAAGGGTACCTAAACCATTCTATTTTTGGCATCATTGTTTTTGGAAAAAGTTACGTAATTAGTATTAGCTACAGTGAAAAGCATTAAAATTTGAAAACTTGTAGGAAAAAGGTTAAGATGTAAACAAAGTTTTCCTTTCTTCAAATGACGTGAAAATTCCCTGAAATTTTCAAAATTTCCTTCCCCAAAATTCGGTTTAAACTCGGAAATATAGACATTACTAATTTTTGTAACTATAAACATTTGAGTGATTTATTAGTTTTAGCACTCTGATAATAGCACAACCCTCGATAACTCAAAGTCTCTAGGAACCGGTAAAAACGATCGAGTTATTGGTAGTTCGAGTTATGGGAAGTTTCTACAACAGCCTCAAGCGTTTAAGGATCAATAAAAACTTCGAGATAAAGAAATATTCGAGTTAAAAACTTCGAGTTCTCGAGATCCAACGAAATGGGTTGGGCGTTGTTTAATTTTTTCGGTGCCCACAAACTGTGCGCGTCCAATCGACGCCGCCCAACCACTGAACTTTCCCTACGCCCAATCTCCCTAGACCTACTTTATATCACGTCAGCAAGGATTGCTTATACGTAGTTATTTTTTGGCACGACCAAACATAAATCCACATCCTAGAGCTTTCGCGAAGTGCTTCTCCCTGATTGGTTACCATGCTGGTGACGTCTAACTTATAACCGGAAGTGTGCATTACTGGAATAAGTTCGTATGCGGATTCCGCGCTCTCTGCTAAAACTGCATTTGTTTTAACAAACGTTGCGGGTAGGAAATGGCAAGGGCTTAACAGTTTTTCAACAGCGTTATTGTCTTGTTTCATTCTATTCTAAATGTTGTATGAAAAGTGCTGCACCCAATTTTTTTAATCATGCAGTCAAGGGAAAAGGTAAGAGAAAAGTTTGCATTATCTTAGTGAAATGCACGTTGCTGGTAGCAAATGGCAAAGCATAACAGCTTTTCAACAGCGTTATTGTCTTGTTTCATTCTATTCTAAATGTTGTATGAAAAGTGCTGCACCCAATTTTTTAAATCATGCAGTCAAGGGAAAAGGTAAAGAGAAAAGTTTGCATTATTTTATTAGTGTTATCTGTCGCTTTGAAGAAGTTGTAGCAAGATATCAGAACCAGTTATAGGATACTATTTAATTTGGAAAAATAATAGTATATTTTTAAAAAATATGTATATTATTTGATGCGCATCTTGCAGCTTCTCTTCGAAGAAGTAGCATCTTACAGTTTAAAAGACGAAGTTACTAGCATGTTTTTGTGACAAAACATTAAAAACAATAAATAAATGACATTCAAATGTCAGATATTTTAATTCTAAATATTGTAGTGCATTTATGTGTCACAGATTATTTGTTTTAAAATTCAAATCTTATTTAGTGTAAGCGTTTCAGACTTAAATGTAGCATGTATTATTAAAGTTGAAAGCTTAGCGTTTTTACTACATTTTTTTCAATGTATAGATACCAATTCTAAGTAGATTGATGCCTCACAGTAATTGCTATTTTAAATGAATAATATTTAAAACCTTTTTTCCCTCACATTTCTTTTTAAAAATGTAATCTTCCATGAACTAAGGTGGGCCTCAAATGAGTTATATTTAGCCCCCCTCCCCCCCCTTTACACATTGGGGCGTGCGCAAAACTCTTGAGGCTCGTCACAAATGACTTTTATGGGCCCCCTCTGTGTTGCTTAGCGCTACACAAATGATTTACGTGAACTCTATAATAATTACACCTAAGTCCTACATATATTTCACCCCACATTTTAAAAATTCTCCCCCCTCTCTGCACATGCCCCTGATTACACTTATAAAAATTATTAAAACTGTATATATTTAAGCCTGAAACGAAATTTTAAAACTGCACTATTTTTTAAATGTTACTGCATTCATGCATGTTTTGAAGCGAAAAATGATTTAGAATGGGAACTAAATATTACAAGAATTTCAGTTAAAGGTGTCTTTAATGGAGATGTGAGTTTGCATATTCAGCCGGACAAATGTACTTCTACACTGTACTTTCTGGTTTGAAAAATTAAAGGAACAAATAGTTATTCTTATTTTAATTGTAGGAATAATAATCTACTTTTCATTCTACTTAATAGCAGCTCTTTCATTTACTTCTTTATTCTAGAGACAAAAGCTTGTTGGATGAAAATTATGTTTGAGATTTTTCTTTTTCAAACTGTGCATCATTTTGATAATGTAAAATAGTTTTGATAAATTTCCTTTATTGTATGAGATCAAAATTTATGGAATTGAGAGTCACTTGTTACGCCAATATTAAAATACTAATATTAGGCATATTTTGGATGTAAATTTAGATCTTTGAGAATTGTGTTGAAAAGAATGTCAAAGCAGGGTGTTTTACCTGTCAGTCAAGATTGGTTAACCCGAGATTGCTTGCACAGGGTATGACATACACACCTCTTCGCTTTCAATCAAATTTCACCCCACCTCTTTTTTGGAAGTGGATGATTCCTTCCGTAGCTGACCCATAGGTCATAACCTTGAAGGGGTAGAAACGGTGGGGACATTGTAAAATTAGTTTCTTGGGAATTAACTTCTACGGGTGTATCAAACCCTGCGCGAGTATTTCTGCTACAGTTCTGAACTAAAGCATATGCAATGCTTCCAAGAAACTTAAAACTAAAATTAGGATCTAATGAAGACATTGCATCCCGTGCTAAAAGAGCAAAGTCAATGTACAAAAGCTGTACAGAAAGCCCTAATATAAAAGACAAAAACCAAATTTGTGTGTGAAAAATGTGACAAAAACATTTGCATGGACCATATGGCATGCATTTGCAAAAAAATGTAGAAATTGAATGCAAGTCTTTTAAGAAAGTATTTTATAATTATATTTTTTTTTTCTTATTTGCAATATCAACCTTTTTTGAAAAAAAAAAAAACCAACTCAAATACTAAAAAAAACCTCCTTGAGTTTGAGATACCCTGCCCTAGCACTTCCGTTTGTTTTGGTCGCATGAGCAATCTCGCAGTTAAAATATGGTAAAGCTACCAAGTGTCTAAAATTGACCAATGCTGAATAAAACACAAAATTTATCGTTCAATCTTGCTTTTGTAAGATAAAGTATACTGAAATAATTTTGTGTTTACTGTAAAATATTTCACATATTATAAAAAAAATAGGTAAATGATACATTTTGTAACCATAAAATATATTTATTCAGTAAATATATGAAAAAATATTTTGTAGTTTATTTAATTACATCAAACCATCATTTGTGCATTTTTCAAGGAACTGGAGTGAAATGATGCATTAAATGAAAATGATGTAAAGTTGAAATGATACTTTTAATTTTATAAGTTTAACCCTCCAGTAAGGCACAATTTTACTCAGCAAACTTAAACCTAATGCCAAAGGAGTAGGGCCGCTGCTAACAGCAATGGGGCCAGGTACCAATTTTATTTCCGGGCGCCTTTAACCCCCCCACCACGGCATTTTTTTATACAATTGCATTGTCTAGTTGCTTTTATAGCTGAACATTTTAAATTTGAGTGCGAATTTAAAACATTGAATTTGAAGTTTGCGTAAGAATATATTCAGATAATTTACAGTATCTTTACACAGTAAACATTGGATAATTTGTCATGTCTGAGATAATTGAGGCAACGTGATTATACTATGAATGTTCAGTCGAGCAAAATCAAATAGACCAAGGAAAAAATTTTAAAATTAAAAGTTCGTGAAAATTAAAGCAGAACGAGGAGGAATTATTGAGTTTCTAGGGTAAATATAAATTAATAGTAGGGGAATAACAATAATCTCCGAATATCAGTTTTTGAATTGATATTAAACTTAATTTACATACCTAAGTTTCCATTACTTTTTAAAACCTAATGAATACAGGTATACCTTTCTAGATTACAAAATGGGCATTTAGTTCTTTTGTCTGTAATATTCACTAGCATACCCTACATACTTTCTTTGTTGCAAACTTGTGTATGACAGAGTTAAAATCCACTTGTGCTGCGAGTTGATGCTCAATGCCAAGAATGGCTAGAGATTTCAGCCTGTCTTGTCCAATTGCTGATCTGTTCCACGTTTCAATTTGATTTCCTAATTTATTAAATGCCCTTTCAGCTTCGGCGACAGTCAAGAGAAGAGAGTGCAGAATGTGCGCAGGGCCATACACACATTAAGAACATATCGTATAAAGCCTCCTGTAGTACATCTCATTCAAAATCGCTAAGGGAGAAAGTTAAGTTACTTCACTAAACACTGACGAATGAATCTTTCTGATGCGAATAATCTCATGCTTCTTTTTAGACTTCTGCTCCTTCGTCAAAAAATGTCTTTCTCTTTTTTCATTCTTTTTTTTTAATTTGAACGTTTGATTACTAAGTCCATTACTTCAGAAAATAATTTTGATTATTGAAAAATGTAGGTCAACCATCCCTTTAACTATTTATGTGTTTAATATATTTGGCGTGTTTAAATAGTAATTACGTTTTGTTTGTCAATACAAAACCGAAACCCTAACATAAGCATGCTTTCGAAATAACTGAAATATTTATTTAATGCTTATTCTTCACTGAATGCCTTCTCGGTTAATTGCAAAGCAAGTTCTTTGCACAAATGATCAAGTGCTTTCAATAATTCTGGACAGTGAAAGGAAATGGGTCGAATTATTGGAAAAACAGTTTCATGACTTTCAGAGCCGCACAAAGCTCCATGCCCTGGTACTAGAGGTCCGGTATCTCCACCTAAAGGGGGTCCCTGCAAAGGACTATCAGAGAGGACATGATTCAAGTGTCTAAATTTAGCAAAATGAAAGATGTTAATGCATTGCTAAAGTTATTCAAATCTCAGGCTAATCTGGGTATTAGGAAAAATTACTACTTTAGTAGGGTTGTGGGTACTTGGAACAGCTTATCAAAAGAGGCAGTATTGAGCAAGGGGATTGATAACTTAGAGGGCCATTGATCATATAAACCGACTAGCACCTAGCCTAGCTAGACCCAGAGCCTGTTAATGGTTGTCACATTTATATTTGATTGTAAAATTACTACCTTTATTTTTTAAAGAAATGTCTAGATTTTGGGAGGAGCCCCTGTGCTTCTCCCTCATATGCTCCAGGGTTGCTATTTAGTCCGGGACAGCGGAAAAAATCGGACAAAAGAAAAATCAACTGGTTATCGATACATAAATTTATTGTTATGGTGCAATAAAATTAGTATATAATTATAATATATTATCTTTTTTCAATTAATCATTTAATTAGAATAGAATGATTGCTATAACTTTGGAATTCAATAAAAATAAAAAAAATTTAGTTCACTACTATAACCTGCATAAATTGTCTCATGAATATTCAATACAGTCGAATCCCGACTAATGCGAGGGATGCATTCCACGCCCCCTCGTCGTCCCCCTTAAATTAGACTATAAATCTGCCCCTGTACTAAGTAGTCCTCATTAAATGAAAAGGTTGAGTATTGATAAACTATTAAATTGCACTCTTTTTTTTCAGTTTTTAGTATTTCAAGCACACATAAAATGTATGGTGAAAAAAAGCACAGGAAATGGATAGCGAAAGAGGGTAGTAGTTAATATTTCTTACTCTCTCTGACGCTGTTTTTTTTTCTGTTGTGATTCTCAGCAGTTGCCGCTTAACATCCATGAAAGTGCAGATTAAGTAAGTATAGATAGTAATATCTTTATCTGTGTCATGCTATGTATTTTCTGTCTTGCATAAACAGTCAAACTTGCTCTAAGTTAAAGAGAACCCGGATTTAGAGAAGAAATCATAAAGATTTAGTTGGTACAATGTTAAGGGTCTAAGGTAGCATAACTCGCTCTGTAGCTGCTACAATTTTTCAAAGCAAGAAAAGTTTCTAACATTGCAAAAAGAAATTGAATACTTCCAAGCCTTATGTCATTCAGTTGAATCAGCAGATTCTGTTTCTAGAGCTTTTTTTCATTTAGTTATTTCTGATTTTTTGTAGCTAGCTTCTATCTTTACATTAATTTGTGAAAAAAAAATCGTATTGATTTTTTGTTTTTTATATTAAAATTATTTATATTTCAAATTGAGGTAAATATAACAATATCATGTATATCGAACGTTTCTTCATAAATACCAAACTGGAGCCAACGAGCATAAAACATAATCCATTAAAAACCTTCAAATGTAACATATCAATGTTCCCAAATGGGAACATGCTTAAAATATTAGATGAGAATTCTGTTTTCAAAAATTTCTTCTTGAATTGTTTGAAGGGATACCTAATAGTCTTATTTTTATGAATTAACTCGCGTTTTTATTCTTAGCATATAGAGCAGCATTTAAAATATTAAATTGCATAAAAAAGCAGTTGCTCAAGTATTGTTAAAAGTTGAAACACACATATTTTGTGACTTTGAGGAATTCCATTTTCAATGTTCAACTCAATATATGTTCAATAGCTTTAGGATTTCAAGATATTCGACAAAGACAATGGGATTGAACAAAGACAGTTCGAGTAAAAATTGAGGCATTAACAATTTGACTATGACAAAATATTACTCTCTTCATGTTAAAAACACTGAAGTAATAATTTTCTCTGGAGATCCTAAGCATAAATTTCTCAGCTAATTAATAAATTAGCACTGAGTTTCATGTAGGAAAAAAATATTTATCCTTTCATAATTTTCAGCATGAACTTCGCTGATATATTATTGGTCTAATTCAAGACGCACATGAAAATATCAACATAGTTGATGTTATCATGTGACCTAGGTAGCACAAAATACCGATCGATATAGAAAAATTTGCAGCAAAAATATAGATCTACATTTTTCCCCGACGCCGATCTTCCGGAAAACGTAACACTTTTTGAAAATAGATCTATATTAGTCCTGAATGTAGATCTAGATTTTTTTCTTACATCGATCTATTTAAGAAAACCGCTTTTTCCCGACATAGATCTATATTAATCTTGAATATAGATCAAGATTTTTTTCCTAACGTCGATCTGTGTAAAAAATAGCTTCCTTTTCTACATAAATCTATATTAGTCCTGAATACAGATCTAGATTTTTCCCCGACGTCGATCTTCCGGAAAACGTAACACTTTTTGAAAATAGATCTATATTAGTTCTGAATGTAGATCTAGATTCTTTTCTTACGTCGATCTGTATAAGAAAACCGCTTTTTCCCCGAGATAGATCTATATCAAACTTGAATATAGATCTAGATTTTTTCCTAACGTCGATCTGTGTAAAATATAGTTTTTTTCCGACATAGATCTATATTAGTCCTGAATATAGATCTAGATTGTTTTCCCAACGTCGATCTGTGTAAAAAAAAGCTTTTTTCTGACATAGATCTATATTAGTCCTGAATATAAATCCAGATTGTTTCCCTACGTCGATCTTCCGAAACATGTATAGATCGTTTTCCTGCGTCGATCTGTGTAAAAAAAACCCCGCTTTTTCCGACATATCTAGACTTCCTTCCTTCGTTGACATCAAACGTACTTGGCATGGTACACATGTCATTGTCCCCCTTGGCTGTTAACTTTGAAGGATAAATTACAACATTCTGTGCTTTAGAAATTGCATACATTAGTTACCTTTTGAGCAAATATTTTTGCGCATTTCCCATTGGTCCACTGCCTTTAGTTTGAATTAAACCAATAGCTGTGACATGCGGGAAGTTACTTGGGTTTGCCCCCATGCCTTTTTCAAAACTAAATACATCATTTACAGATCCTACAGAATATCAAGTTTAAAACAATTTTTCATTGGACCCTTTTCAATAATTCTTAAAAATAAAATATCTTCCAAAATAAAGGTAATTTCGAATCAAATCCGACATGATTCTACAGATTTTCTGAAGTTGTTACATAATACTACTTCATCTCTATGGAATATTTCGTTTTCTTACAGCCTGTAATGGAAACGTGCAGGCCAAGCATAAGCTACGCGTTAATAAGTCATGTGGATTAATCGAATATTTGCAGGAAAATTTAATATGGAAACTAAAAAAACAAAAAGCAAATAATTTTTTAAAATATTTATTAACATCACACAAAAAGTACATACATTTATACAACATTGAACATTATTATTTTCTTAAATTTAGAAAAGCTAGATTATAATATAGTGTTATTTCTGTAATTCAAAAGAAATGAAAAATTTACTCCATGTAGAAGGTCAAAATCTGAAACACAGAAAGCTTTTTTTTCGGAAACCATGTGTTCACACATACACACACACAATTACACTTTACTCTTTCATTCAAATTTTAAATAACATTTTACCTTAATTTTAAAAAAGCTCAAAAATTCAGCAACTTATTCCCTAATTTCCAGATTTAAAAAAAATTCAGGAAAGGAAAGGGATGGAAATCTCAATCACAGCAGTAACTTTCAATCAAGCATAGTCTTTCAGTGTCAGTATGCTGATATAATTGATTTTATTTTAAATATCTTATTAAAATATTTTTTCACAATAAGCTATTTGTTTAATTGAAAAATAATCAAAATCAAAACAATTGTCTGTTTATTTCAAATTTGATAGCTCCCAATAAAAATGAAAAAAAAAGTAATAAAAATATGCTATTTTTAGTTGGTACATAAGGGAAAAAAACAGCAGGAGGAATAAGGATTTGCACCTCAAACACAGTAAGCAATTATCTAAGGAGCATGCATGCCTTAGATTAGCTAAGGATGCTGCCCAGTTTAAATTTTGCTGTTCATTTGTTGTAATGCTTTCAATACATTTATTTTTCAAATGATAAATGAAACAATTAAATATATAATCCTTTTAAATTTAATTCCTATGAAAAATAGATAACTACGAACAGCTTATTAATCAGTAATTAAACAATTAAAAAATTTTCTAAAAAAAGCCATTCTAAGCATAAAGATAAATAAGATAAAATAATTTCTGCATTAAAAAAAATTGAGTCACTAGCAAGACAAAAGGTTGAAATCTCAAACACAGTAAACACACTGTTAAAAAAATTTCCTGAAAATAACGGATAAAGTACCGGCAGCAAAGTTGCCGTAAATATTACGTTTCCGTTAAATTATTTTCCGTAACTTAACAGAAGTTCCATTTCTCATTTCTCCGTTTAGTTCTGTTCTTCCATTTATAAATTTTCCGTGATTTAACGAAAATTCCATTTCTCTTCTTTCCGTTGATCTATTTTTCCGTTTTTAAATTTTCCGTTCATCTATTTTTCCGTTTTTATATTTTCTGTGTCTTTACAGAACTTTCGGTTCTTGATTTTTCGTTGCGCTATTTTTTCGTTTCTCATTTTCACATATTTTACTGAAATTTCATTCTCGTTTTTCTATCATATGTTTAAAATGATATATAATAGAAAAATAGTTAACTATTCAAAAACTATTATTTTTTAATTTGTATTTATTACTCATATATTTTAAGTGAAATTTTTGCTTGATAACTTACCTTTCAAGGCATCTATCTCGAAATTTGCACCTTCAGATGAATAAAAATAATCGAAAAGTACCAGCAAGGAAATTAGTGGATTTAAATATAACACCAATTTTTGATGCTGATACTGTTCGATATTTCCTTCCACATCTCCTCGTACATATTCTGGCGTGGCATGGAAAAGCATACTTGAAAAATAGAATATTTTTATTTGCAGAATGAGTCAAATAAAATACCATCAAAAACCGGTTAACTTTATCATGGAATAATATACCTGATGGAGAGTACCGCATACCAATTTACTGTGTTTAAAAACAGAATCATTGACATACACGTGAAGAATTTTTTGCTCAGATGATGTATATCCCCCCCCCCTCGGTGATTTCCGCATTTTTCACTCATTGGAATAGCAACATAGATTTTTAGTGCATAAGCATTATACTTAGGCTAAACATATCAATCGGTTCGTTTTACCCGAAATGTTTTTACAAGAAACTTGCAATAATCTCAAATAAGTTGTTGGATGAGATCCTAAGGAAATAAATTAAATAATTTATATTTTTTATTATTATTTAGGAGTAATGAATGTTTCCAGATTTCTAAATAGTCAAGAAAACTTATTCTTGTCAAAATTGTAATTGTATTTTCAAAGATTAACAATCTACTATGCCTTTTCGCAAAAAATATCACAGCAAGAAATACTTTTATTTAGCGATTCAAAATGTTTACCTTCAATCTGTCAAAAAAAAAAAAAAAAAAAAAAAACTGAGTGATTTTTACTGTCTTGCTCGCACACCACGATAATCTCCGGTTGATACGAAATGTTGACCATTAAACTTTTTAATGACTTTCAAGAATACAACGCGTTAGAGCAAAAACAGTAACTTTATAATAGTTCTATAATTTCTAAATCAGCTACCATCGGAATTTTATCAAATGCACATTAACAAGAAAAATACATTTGTATATTAACATGCACAAAGATATTCAACAATATTTACATGTGACCAGCGGTGCTAAATTTAAGTGTCTCCTTTGCATCTGGACACAAGTAATCCAATAGCCTTTATTTTAAATGGATAACACGAGATCCTAAAACTATTCTCACCGCTAGAACACGCAATATGACTAACGAATAGAATTGTCGTCGACGACAACGAACGTCGTCTAACGAATAGAATTTCGAAGTATTGAGCAAAATAATACACCTCAATAATATTCTAATACTGACTCAGTAAAACCCACATCAAATCACCAAGGCGATCAAAACACATCTGCCTGTCTGAAAATGGCGCAAACATTTTTCCAAACTTACAAAGCCCAAAGGCGTAAAAACAGTTTCGACATAGTACTAGTATATTACTTTCCAGACATGAAATAGCAAGCTATCTGTTTTGTCTACGGCATCTGAGTTGTTATTCTAAATAAGCTTTTAATTAACAACATGTAACAGTGCGATTTAATAAGTACTATCAAAAAGCGATGTTTATCATAACTTGAAGGCTAATCAGAATACTAACAGAGTATAGCACAGCGGCAACCCTGGAAATGGAAAAATTCTGTTTTCATCACTTCCTTTCGTGATATTTCTGTTGTTGGAAGGAAAAAATAAGTTTTGAAGCATTACGGAAATATTCTGTTAAAATCAGTCAGAAAACTACCTGAAGTTTCAGGTTTTTTTTAACAGTGCAACCCATTGAGAAGTAAACATTCAATGTTGGCACGTTTAAACGCATTTTATAATTCTTATTTAATTTAAAAGTTATTAATCAAAAAACATTTTACTTTGAGATAAAAACAATAGAAAAATCAAACAAAAAGTGCTCATTCCTCAAATTTAGCACTACCCAGAAAATATGCAACTACAAAAAATGTATTAATAGGTGAAATTTCAAATAAATAAAACCTTTCTCAGTAAACATATGAATTTTCATATTTCAAAATAAATGAAAAGCACTGGCAGGCTGCAAAAGGATCTCAACACAACAATCGAGTTTATGCAAAGGACATTTTTCAATGTTGGCATTTTTTAATTGTTTGAATTTATATCATCTAAAAAATCAAATACTTAATTTCCATGTTAAAACAAATAAAAAATTGCTTAACCTTCCAGTTTGGTACTGAAATATGTAAGTGTTAATATTTAATCATTACATGAAGTTCAAGTTCACAAAAGAAATAAGCAATTATTTTGTAAGAGCTATTCCATCTTAGTACACAATAAAACAACTTCCTAAAAAATAATTGAAATATATTTTAAAGGCACAAATGTAACTGAAATTTCAGATACAGTGAGCAATTTTCCATCAAGCAATGGCAACTTCAGTATTTGCAATGGTCAAGTATCTTTTATACTTATGATCCTATCTCGAACTTGTTAATAAACATAGTATTTTAATTTAAAAACAAAAGGAGAAAGTAAACAACTATTCTAACAGAAAAAATATACAAGTACTAAAAAGTAACAAGTGTTAAAATAATTCATATAAAAAAACCATCTCCAAGTGGTGAAGTATCTCTTCCACTTGAAAACTATTTAAGTATTTGCAAGATGCAACAGGATGGAAATGGGAAAGAAATTTCCTGTGAATCACATGTTTCAATGTATGGAGAATTTTCATTTTTTAGTTTATTTCATTTTTAAAAGATTTTCAATAAGTACTTCATTTTAAGTTTTGAACAAATTCAAAATTAAGCATTTAAAAGCTCACTCTTTCACATTTTGTACTTCTCCAAAAATATACAACAAACAAAAATGAATTTAAAAATTATATAAAATATTAAAATTAAAAAGATTAACTTAGGCTAGCATATGATAAAATAACTCCATACTCCAAAATTGCAGGAAGCAAAAGAATCGAAATTGTTAGCATAACATCGCTGAAGTAAGCATAGCAATGTTGGCGGGTGGAAATCCCCCCCCCCATTCCAGGGCCTGATCGCACAGGCCAACTACGCCTGGTCCCCCCACTTCCTAAGGGGCTACAAATTACTTAAAAAATTGTGCATGGCATTACAACAATACGAAAAACGCCTTTTAAAAATAGTTAAAAAATAATGACTTGCTAAATTAGAAAAAAACTTTCTTGTCAGTAGCGAATTTACCATGTCACAAGTAAGAGAGGCCCCAAAGGAGATTCATACAAGCATATGATAAATGTTTTACATAGTTCTGTGATCGACAAAGGAGCCCTCAAAAAATACATTCCGATGTGTCTCGAAACCTGTAAATTAACTACTGCATCCCGCTTGCAAACGAAGTACTTTTTCTAAGTATGATGAAAAGAGAATGTGGACTATTGAACAAACTGATACATTCCGCTCACCAAGCTTGCTCTTTTTGAGGCTCATTTCTGATACCTAGAAGCGATCTGATAGATAATTTGCACATTTTCTGAACAAACTTCTGAATAGTGTTTGAAAAAGACACTAAAAATAAGAATTTTGCAGAGCAAAAAAAAAAAAAAAGATTTAAGACTTCAACATGAAAATAGATACTTTAAAGACTACTTCCTAGGCCTGAGTAAGCAATTATTTGAAGAGCTTTTTTTTTCTTTCAATGTTGGCATGTTTAAATTTCTTAACTCTTGTATTCACAATCTTTTTTATTACATTTTTTATTTTAAGTCAAAAACAAATGATAAATAAAACAAAAACTAAACCCTTTCAAATTTTGTAATTTCTATGCAAAATATGCAAATTACTAATACTATATATTAATTATTAAAACAAGAAAAGTTTAAAAAAAAACAAAACAAATTTTAAAAGAACAAATTGAAACAAAACATCAAATTATGCTTTATAAACTATATCAATACCAGTTTGTAATCAATGAATCTTCGACAATTCGTTTTTAATAATAGAACAAATTGCAGTTTGCTCATTAGATCAGTAAAAACATCGACATCCCAAACATTTGAAACATGTTAAAATACCTTAACTGTTTAAGATTCATAAAAAATCTTCTGCATGTTTTTTTTCAATACATAACAGGAACAAATATTTTGTTGATTGCTATAGACAAAAAACTAAAACAAAGATAAGAAATGAATAAACTATTGAAATAAAGAATGAAATAAACATACTTAACTCAGCTAGCTATACAGGATGTCTCAATTAACTGTTTCGGTACTCTAAAGAGGGGTCAGATGCATCATGGTGACTCGAAATCATATAGAAATGAGTCATTCCATGTCAAGTGACCTAGGGGTCGCCACTCGACCATCTCCGATTTGGATGATATTTTATACAGGAGTATAGATGTCTTTGAAACTAATCTACGCAAACTTGCAGCTTCCTAGATGCAAATCCTGAAGATCTAGGATCTCTGAAAAATGTGATCCAAGATGGCGGATTAACTTTTTATGCCTAATTACCAAGTTTACAGGAAATTCTATTACACTGGAAGCATGAAATTTTAGGCGCTTAAAGTATGTTTGACCAAAAGTATATTCAAGTACTTTTGTGAATTTGAGCTCGTTAGATTTTGTGTAGCATGCGCGTGAACTTACGAAAAAGCGCGATGGGAAATTTTTTTTCACAAATTTTAGGTTGTCGTAAAATCTGAACAAAAATAATTCAAAAGCTCGTACTGAGTGATTCCATTGTAAAAGTGCTTGTTTTTAATAGGTTACAGCTACAGAGCTTAAATATCTTTTTTCTAAAAGACATGATTCAAAGTGGCTATCAAAACCGTTCAAGTGAAAGATAGCCCATTTTCAAAGCGCTATAGTTCAAGTTTGTCACCGCGCATCTTCTTTTCGTCTATACAATTAGAAAGAACACATTTTTTTCCTTTCAAATTAAGTTTTTTCTTCGATGGTGTTCTTTCGAATAAGGATAAAAAACGAGCTTGAAATTATATCTGTCGTAACGAATTGCCATGTTCAATCTCAGATTACAGGACATTTTATTACAATGGAAGCCAGAAAATTTTAGGAGCTTTAAGTACTTTTGGTTGTCAACACGTTCTAGCATTTTTGTGAATTTGAGTTCATTAACTTTTGTGTAGCACGTATGCAAAGTCTTGACAAAACGCAGCAGAGAAACTTTTTCCTGGATTTTAAAATGTCATCAATTCTAAACAAAAATTATTCAAATGCTTGAACTTTGCAATTCTATTATCAATATGCATTTTTTTAATGGGTTATAGTTGCAGAGCATAAATATTGATTTTCTAAGAGATATTGACATCTAAAGCGGCTATCAAAATAGTTCACATGAAGAATAGCCTGTTTTTAATGCCCTGTAGCTCAAGTTTGTCACCTTGCATCTTCTTTTCGTTGATACCATGAGATAAAACATATTTTTTCTTTTTGATGGTGTTCTTTCAGATAAGTGGGAAAAAAGGAGCCTGAAATGCTATTTGTCGTTAGCGAGAAAATCTCGTTCTACAATAAAAAAAAAAGAACTGTGAATGCTGTGACAAACGACTTATAGGGATTTTGCAACTGTTATAAGTCAGAAATAGTTTCTTTTATTAATCATTTAAAAACTTCTTTTGTAAATTAAATATGTTAGAATCAGAAAAAGATTTTGTTCAAGAAGCTGATACAATAGACAGAACAAGATTATTTTCTATTTTTTATCATATTTCATTTGCAAAGTATATTTTTAAATGATTAATAAAAAATTATTTCTGACTTATAACAGTTGCAAAATCCGCATAAGCCGGTTGCCACGGCATTCACCATTCTTTATTTATTGTAGAACGAGACTTTCTCGCTAACGACAAATAGTATTTCAGGCTCATTTTTTTCCACTTATCTGAAAGAACACCATCGAAAAGAAAAAGTATTTTTATAGGAAAAAATATATTCTATTTCATGGTACCATCGAAAAGAAGATGCAAGATGACAAACTTGAGCTACAGTGCATTAAAAACAGGTTATTCTTCATGTAAACTATTTTGATAGCCACTTTGGATGCCAATATCTCTTAGAAAGTCAAGATTTACGCTCTGCAACTACAACCCATTAAAAACGTGCTTATTGACAATAGAATTACAAAATTTGAGCATTTGAACCATTTTTGTTCAGAATTTATGACATTCTAAAATCCAGGGAAAAGATTCTCTGCTGCGTTTTGTCAAGACTTTGCATACGTGCTACACAAAAATGAATGAACTCAAATTCACAAAAATACTGGAAGGTGTTGACAACCAAAAGTACTAAAATTGTAAGCTTCCAGTGTTATAAAATGTCCCGTAATCTGAGATTGAACATGGCAATTCATTACGAGATATAATTTCAAGCTCATTTTTTTATGCTTATTTGAAAGAACGCCATCGTTTAGATTTTATGACATCCTAAAATCCAGGCAAAAAATTTCCCATCGCGCTTTTTCACAAGGTCATGCTTATGCTACACAAACTCTAACGAGCTCAAATTCACAAAAATACTTGAATATACTAACAGTCAAACATACTTTAAGCGCCTAAAATTTTAGGCTTCCAGTGTAATAAAATTTCCTGTAAACTTGGTGCAAACTTTGAAATTTGGCACAAAAAGCTAATCCGCCATCTTGGATCATATTTTTCGGAGATCCTAAACTCTCAGGATTTGGATCTAGGAAGCTGAAAATTTGCATAGGTTAGTTTCAAAGGCATCTCTATGCCTCTATAAAATTTCATCCAAAACGGAGATGCTCAAGTGGGAACGATTTGAAAAATTAAATCAGTTGAAATGGAATGACTCAAATATGGAGTCGGAAATGCTCTCTCAACCCAAGGTTTGAAATATGCCTGGAGTATTCCAACCTGTTTGGAATTCCAACAGAGATGTCCACAGGAAGTTGGTGCATTATATTAACTTTTCCAGCTCATTTAGAGGTGAACTTCCAATTAAAGCATTATCACCAGCAAAATTCAGACTTTGCAGCAGACTTTAATAAAGTAACTGTCATGCAAGGTCTAAAGTCAACTGGTGTGCTTTAAGTTTCCATGAAATTGTGCTTCTTCCCATTATTCAGGATCAAACGATTTACGTGTTACCAAATTAACACAGAACCTGCTCTGAGAAATAAATATGTAAAAAAACAAATAATGCAGTCATAATTCACAGTACAAATTGAACACTCAACTTTGGGCACACCCTGAAATATGGCATTTTTACACATCCACAAAAAGTTAGCGCATAGTTGAATTTGCAATTGCTTTCATGCTGCAAAACAGATGCACTACCTCAAAGAGTTCAATGATTGTTCCAACAGTGACTGCTCACTGAAAGACAAACTTTTACTTCAGGTTATATTCACGAATGTGCCAGGTGCCCTACTAATTTGATTAGTATTCCATGCATAAATAATTTAGCTCTAAGCAAACTGCAAACAGGTTTCGCATTTGTTGCTAGACAAAATAAAAAGTTAATTAGAGAACTATTCCAGGAAATGAAAATAAATAGATAATATTTCATGTCTGAGAGAAATATTGCCATCAAATTAAAAAGAAAAATATTCTTACCATATGCACAGGTCATTTGTTCTTTTTTTAAAAAGAATTTGAAAAGTATTCTCTATTGCTTTGTTATTTGTATCAACTACTATAGAGACGTGCCGAGTACCAATTATGTTTTAAGAAGAACCACGACACACATATGTGACGAATTTTGAACTCATTGGAATAGTATTATAGACCTCCATTCTTCCATGTCCACAATTAGTTTTAAAAACGAAATTCCAGCTGAAATTTAACTATGCACTTCTGAAAATATTTTGTTTGTGTCAATAATTTTACCAATAAGTTATTTTTTAAACCAAATATAAACAAATACATTAAGGTAGGATTAACCGAGTTAAAATCAAAACACACTATATCAATCTATACTTATAGTCCGCTAAACGTAAATAATTTTCAATAGCAAATGGAACAACGTTAAAAGCACAAATGTGCAGGAACACTGCAGACACATGTTTCTGAATTACAAGGAACATCTTTTTTAGTGCATAAAATGTGAACTAATGAATGTAAAAAGATCTGACTTTTACGTCTTTAAATCCATAAGCTCACCTTTTGTGCAATTAAAAAAGTATTTCTTGTAATGCCAAAACACGTGTTTGCAGTGTTCCTGCACATTTGTGCTTTTAATGTAGTTTTATTTTTTAAGAAAAGGTATTTTAATACTTCAAAAATCCATTAATAATATAAAAATTTCATATTTTCTGTACTTGCCTTTTTTGCCGAATTTAATAAATAAGTTTCATTAACTTGGGGGCGTTAAAATATAAGATTTACAAATTTAAATTTGACTTTTAAATTTAAATTGTAAATGATTGCAGTACATTATATACTTGTACTTTTTTACTAATTGTAAAATCTGCTTTGAACAATGTTCAATTTTTTACAACTACTCGGTATTAGCGGAGTACCTGATCAAAATTTGGCTGAGTACCTTGCAGTTACCGAGTATACTCAGTACGTCTCTAAACTATTAGCTTACAGAATTAGGCTAAATGACATTAGTGAAACGAAATCATGTCATTTGTTGCGCATTTTTGTTGTAGCATAGCACAACAGAAAGAATCTTGACCTAAAGACTGAATATTTGTTTGAAAGCAATCTAATTTTTAGCAGTAAAACTCAAGGTTATAAATCTAGTTGTAAGTAAATCTTAGTAGTAAAAAATACAGCTACAACCAATACAAAGCTAAATAACAATAATATAGCAACCTTAAAAGCTAATCATTAATGCGAAGTTTTTTAAAAACTTATCGTAACAGACATTACTCGGGTCGGATACCAAGTTTGGGGGAGAAAGCAAATTAATTAAACTGCTTCCTGTTAAAATTTTGGTATTTTTGAGAAGAAAATGAACCAATCTTTCAAACAAATATGCTGGTTAAAAAATCTAGGTGATATTTATATGCATTAAGGAGCATGAAACTAGAGGTTAAAATAAGAGATTTTCAGTTTCTCAGTAAGTCTTCAAGTGATCAATTTTAAATAATTATGTATGCAATTATTTTATCATAGTTTGTTATTTTCTTAAAATTTGACTTATTTTCTATCAACTAAAACAAAAAACAGTTGATTTAGTTTAAATTTAAAAAATGATATCTATGTCGCATTCTCATAGAATTTACCTTAATAGTTCCAGCTATGTAATAGGAAAGTCAGAATGAAGTCACTTGATGCACAATTATATACAGGACAGGAAGAACCGTTACTTAAGACTAGAAGTCTGAAAGAAATTTAATTTTGGCAGTAAATATAATTAGCTGCTAAATGTTAATAATTATTCATTGAAAAGTGCTCTACATTACAGGTTACAATTAACCTCTATTAAAAGCACATCTATGCACGCTAACAGTTAACAGGAAGAATCTGTCCTTAAGAATAGGTGGCAGAAATAAATCTAATTTTGGCAGTAATTAAATTAACATTCAAATTCATTCAAAATGGTGATATCAAAATGGTTTTACTTAATTATGGAATCAAACGATTTACTCACGGTAAATGTCTATTTGATGCATATATATGCACGCTAACGGCGGACAGGAACAATTCTTACGTAATTAAACACCTCTAAAAAAATGAGTTTTAATTTTGAATAGTTAAGCAGATCAGTAGTTTCAATTATGCAAGGAAAAGAAAACAACCAAATGTTTCACAAACGATTTATTTGATATGAATCTATGCAAGCTAACAGGAAGAATCCTTAAGGACGTCTGAAACAAATGAACGTTACTTTAGGAGGGAAATAAAAAAATTAGCTCAGTAATTTCACTTATACAAAGGGGAGAAAAAGCAAAGGTCTCGCGTATTTAATGTACATCTATGCATGCTAACGTCTAACAAGAATTTTCGTATTAGATTAGATGTCTGAAAGAAGTCTAATTATGGCATAAATAACTATAAATTTTGCTCTGGATAGAAAGTACAGATGCACAGGATGCTAATCCACTTGAATAAAAAATCTTTACACAATGCTTTTAATCATGTTCGTTGTAAGCGATAAATAAATGAACATGCTCTTTATAAATAAAAACAAACAAGAAGAAACCGTTAAAAATATTCACATTGAAGAAAATGTTTCACTTACTTTTATGGATATTGAATCGCAGAGTAATAAATATTATGATGGGGCATTATGTAACATAACACCCATCTATCCGCCATTTTCATTGACGCGGTAATTGTCCGAGTACGGTTACGAGTTTATGTGAACAATTTGTTGTCAAAGAAAAACAGTCAAAAGAAAAAAAAATTAATTTGAATTCTTAAATTTTGAATTCAAATTATGTTTTTCGGAATCACGAGTTGCGACAGGACCCTACTCATTGGTTACTACTCTACTCACTTGTTTCTGGACACGGCTCTTGTCAAGGCCCCGTCTTGTCCCTCCAATTCTACCCTCCTGTTGAACGGAGACGTGTGTATTAGTTGTGTATGTGTAGGCTTTTATGTGTGCGTAGACCTGTGTGTATGCACGATGGCGTGTGTGTATGTGTGTGAGTGCGTATGAGTATGAGCGTGCGTGTGTCTAGGACATGGACGCCACCGACCAGGAGCGGCTACCGGAGGACGGAGCCGCACCTGCAGGTGGCGGTGGTGGTTGAAAAAAGCACGGAACATCAAAGACGGTCAAATGAGAACAATAAGCAATCGTGATTGCTCAAAAAAAAAAAAAAAAAAATTTTAATGCTAAAACTGCACTTGTCCTTTAAAAAATATCAAAATCAAAAGCGTCAATACTTCTTCTAGAATCTGCAGAACATTAACCATTAATTAGGCTACTTAAGGCTGCTCTTCAGTGAGGGAAAACTTTGAAGTTAGGGTGTAAATGACTTTCTTCCTTGAACGATGGGCGTGAACCTGAATCAAGTGATTGACACTTCAACAGCCAATGGAGTGGACGGTAATCGATGTAAGGCAGGAACACGTGACCTGTCACAGCTGTCATTGTTCTGGAGGGAAAGAAACCCCTAAATGACCCCCGTCGTGAAGAGCAATCAAGGAAATTAGCTGGCGGCCGAAACCCCACTTGAACAGTACCGATGCGAAGGTTGAACAGAACAGAAAATAAAGTCAGTACCAAAGGGTCTGCCGTAATTTTTGAAACAAAGTTTTTTTTTTTTTGGATATGCGTTCCCAGATTTTATATTCATGAAAAATTTATGAATGAAAAGAAAATTTATCATAAATTGAACAGGAAAAACGATTGTCTTATTTTTTTTTTTTTAAACGATGTTTTCAATTGCCACGTCCGAATCTTATTTCGTTCATAAAGCTAATTAGTTTCTTGTCTGATGTTTAATTAAAGAATGCAATTTTTTGCGTTAGGATATGATTATATATATATATATATATATATATATATATATATATATATATATATATATATATATATATAAAACAAGAGGTATAAGCTTAGTGTAAACCTGTGGTGTAGTCCCGGAAAAAAAGGGTGAGGGGTGAGGAGGGAAGATTACATATCGGTTATCGGATATTTACAGTCAAGAGGTGGAACGATGCTGATTTTATTTTTAATTATTGTGAGAACGGCAGAAATGTCGTAATCAGAAAACAATTTCATATTAGGATATGGTTACATTTCAAAGAGGGGGGGGGGATCCCGCTATTTTTAGTATATATGTATATATATATATGGTCGAAAAAGGAATACTTCTGCAATTCGATGGAGGATATGCAACGCTGAACTGACATTTTTGTTAATTAATCAATTACTGTTTTAGATATTTATTTATATTTTTCCGGTGATTCATCATGCGCAGGGCTGCATTTGTTTACTATCAGTAAACAAATCATCCCGCAAAAACATAGATAATCAGCATGGTGACTAGAGCAGCATACACAAGACTAAATGATTAATATACTTCTTAAAATTGAAATTCTTTTTCAATAATAATAATAATAATAATAATAATAATAATAATAATATTTTACGCATTAGACGAAAAGTGCAACAGGCTATAATAATAAGTAGTTGGTAAGTCTTTTATTGAAGTGTATTTTCGAAGCAGCAGTTATATGATGTTTGAGAACATTTGAAAATACATTTCGTGGGTGGAATTACACGAGCAACAGGGAATTACTTGCAATAATGTACTTAAATTAAAAATACAAGCTGCAGTTTACTTGCAGTACACTTGGAACAATGTACTTCGACTTATTCAAATGCAAAATGTTAGGAGGAATAGAATAACTTTTTAAAACTTTTGATATTTTTTTTTTCTTCTCAGGTCTTTTTTTTTTCCTAATGGTTTTCAATTTTTGGTTACATTAGTTATGCATTGCTTTCTGCGATTCAAAATAGTAATAATAACAATAAACATAATCAGAAATGCTTTCCTTTCTGCGGATACTATGGTGAGAAAAGCAACGGCTAAAAGCATAATTTTCAGAAAATTCATTCATGCTCGCATTTCGAAATTAAATGAAACCTCTTTATTACCACACAATGTTGACAGCTTCGTGCAAACGAAGTCCTAAACTTGATAGCTGCACTCAATCAAGCTTTCATTGATGCAAACTATTGCAATCAATCAAACAATCGTAACAATTACGTGGAATATTCCCTATTTACGTCAATTGTTTGCTTGTAAGAATGTGAACAATGTCTTACATACGTAATTTATATTCAGAAAAAAATATCAGAATTGAAAATATAATTCCACATTTGCAAATCACACACATTAGTATACTATCCTTTAAATTTTAAAAATATTTCAATTTAATTTTTCTCTTTTTGTATAAAAGTATTCATGAAGCATAATTTATAAATTGTTGAGTGTACTAACATTTATTGCTCTAATTTTTCTAATTTTTCTTTTTTTTTTTTTGATCTCTTCTCGACTTCCCGGAGAAATTTTAAACTGTTAGCAAAATTAGGGTAACTCAAATAACTCCAGAACGTGGAAGAGAAATCTGTCAGGCCCAATAAAAACTTTTTGAATGATGTAAAAGACAGAAACACATGTATCTATCTCTATTGATAAAGATGTTCTTAATAACCCCGAAACAAGTGTAATTTAATTTGCACGTTTTTACATTAAAATAGTGTAATTTCTATGTCAATAAATGTTAACATTTAAAATCAACAAAAGTTGAGAGATGTGCGCAAAGTTGCGTGAGGCTAATACCAATCATTCGCCCTCGAATACCTTATTGCTTGACCAAGACCAAATATATTCTTTTTTTGAGCGACCACAGTTGGTTATTGTTTTCACTTGTCCGTAATTGATGTTCTTTCGACTTTAATTTTCTATTCTTTTAATGCAAACTCGTCTGTTCCACGTGTCTTCGCGAGCATGTCCCTCCTCCTGGGCGGTGAAGTTCATGTCCCCGCCATCGATTTTACTTATTCCCGACCCTCTCGATTTTACACAATACTTTTCAGACAAAAACAGCATTCAGTCAACAACGTCCAGCATCCAGCCCCTGGAATTCATTTGAATGTAGACGTCTTGTATTCAAATCATGACTTTTACAAATATAATTCTGATAGGAACCATTTGTAGAAATAAGAAACCCAACGAGTAGGGTTCTACCACAATTCGTGATTGTGAAAAACATAATTTAAATTCAAGACGTCAAAATTCAAATGAAAGCTATGGGCTGGATGCTAAATGTTTCTTTCTTTTCTGTTTGGTATTATTTTTTTTTTTTTTTGAATTTTTTTCCCCCATTTATGAATAATATTAAATAATGATAATGTTTCAATGAAGCTTTAACACCATTTTAAATCGGGTGTTCCAAAATAGCTTCAATTTTTAAATGTGTAAATTGTAAATAAAATATGCACTTCAAAAAGCATGAGCTTTGTGCAAGAAATAGATAAAAGTCAAAAACAACGTCTTAAAAGCACAAGTAAAAGATGTAAATTATAAGTGTAGAAAATGCATTGCTTGATTGAAAACTTGTGGCTATGTATATTTGTTTTTTTATCCAGGATATTAAAAAACTTTGACCTTTGACACTTTGAATTAAAATTCAACTAGAAATTTGGTTTTTCGTACTAATATTCAAGCCGTATATATCGTATTTATGGTTCAGTTCCCTTCTTGTTGTTTACCTTTTTATAGCGAAATTGAGGCTATATACGAAATTGTTATTCGGTTCCTTAGACTTCACTATGAACAGACGCGACTGCACAGTGCATACACACAAATATATATTGATAAAGACCGGCTAAAATTGAAAAACCTTAGGTTTCGGGGAAATGTTTTAGACGTCAGACAAATTATTTGTCTGAGCTTATGAAAATTTCAGTGTAACACGACTACCGAAAGATTCTTAGAACATGGTGTATTCATCCAGTTAAAAACAAAATGGTCAGTTTTCTCCCCCTTCCCCCATCAGTTCTCTAATTATCTGTAAATTTAAACCAGTGGTTCCCAATCTTTTGCACGTTGCGACCCTTTTTTGACTAAGTAAAGGACATGTGATCACGTAGCCTACATGTCAGTAAAGTATCGCAAGGTGTGGACCTAACCTGGCAACATTGTGAAAGCTACGTTAGATCCTACATTACAAAACTGCTATGTTAGATTCGATCCACCCCCAACTATACTGTGGTAGGAATAATGTTTCGACCGAAGAAGAAACGCTACACGACCCCATTTGGGGTCACGACCCTGGGAACCCAACTCTGCTTTAAAACAATTTTTTTATACTCATTCATGCTTTAAAGAAATGCAGGTATGTATCATTTTTCTCCTTAGAAAGTCTTCAAAAGAAAAATTCAGTGAAATCCTGTTACAACGTATATCAGTATAACGAAGTACCCGTTTCAACCAAATAAGTTTTCAGTCCCGATTTTGAAGTTCATTGTTACTGGATTTCACTGTATTATGAATTACATGATCAATGTGTACATACCTTGTAAAGAATTTTTTACGAGTTTGGCTCGAGAAATTATTTTCAAAAATGTTTGTTGAGCTGTGGAAAGCATTTTATGCGTTTACATTTGTAGTAACATAGTATAATATAGACAAAAATAGAATCCAAATATCTAGTAAGTATCTAGAATACGGTTTTGGACTCGGTTTTTTTTTTTTAGAAATGGTCGCTTTATTTCGAACAAAGTCTCAAAAGAGTGCTGGAAATATTTTGCCAGATTTTTTATGGAGCAAAATATCAAACAGTACCTACCACCTCTTTCAACGAAATTCATTTTTTCTCGAATTTTAAACAATCAAAGAATGGATATTTCAAAAAAGGAAAAAGTACACGACACAGATAGAGGCTTGAAAAATACTCGGAAAAAAATTTACATGAAAACTTCAAAGGAATTTGTAAAATCTTCATCCAACTTTCCCCGCAGGTTAACATTGGATCCGTAGGCTTTCAGACTCTCAGTGAAAAGCATCCTTAAATTTGCTTATAAAGTAGCATTAATATACATATTTATCTTTCTTTGGATGCACCAGCTCCATTGTTTATGCCTTCTTGATGTTGTGAAAAGTAATGGGGGTAGTGCATCCCCAGAAATAGAAATATTCATGAATGCTATATTATAAGCATACTTAAGATAATTTTAATCTTAATTATATCCGTGAATGAATTTGAATAACACGAAAAGGTTCTTCACTGAAGGTCTGCGATGCAACTTTACGCAAAATGCGATACTTCCTTTTTTTTAAATTTACAACGTGAAATTTTTTTTTTCGGATATAGGGTTTATAGGTGTGAGTCCTATACTCTGGTTTCATGCCAAAAAATAAGGGAAAAAATTGTAAAACAAACCCCTAGAAAAAAGGATGGATTTTGATGATTTAAAAAATATAATAAGTGGTAATAACCCCCATGAGTTAACCAATTTCCTTCATATGTTCTTGCGTACAAACGTAGCACCTCTCTAGCCCCTCAGAAAAGTATTAATGTATAATATAACGATAACTTCCCCTCCAAATAAAAATAATGGCTATGAAACTCAAAAACTTAAAAAAATTGCGGGCGACATTTCCAAAAAAGCGGGACGTGTGAATGGGAAAAGGTGGTCATATTTGGATTCAGGAGGTCATTTAGCACAAGAATTCACAAGACTTATCTCAGAAGCACTCTTTAAAAACTATATCCTTTCTAAACACAAATCAAATCGTGAAGATGTTTCCAAGCATGTGGATTCACTTTCAAAAGCACTCATTCATTCCTTCATTGAAAAATGCCTCCGGAAAAGAGGGGAGTAGTAAATGGAAACGGTCGTTTGCGCTAATGATCGTAAATCTTATACACCTCACCCGGTTTTTCCCCTCAAGAAAGGAGGGATTAGTGAAAGGCGTGGCTTAGTAGAGAAATTGAGCTTTTTCGAAAATATTTCAGATGGTTGGAACTCCGATATTTTTTTAGAAATGGTCGCATCATTTCAAACTTAGTCTCAAAAGAGAGCTGGAAATATTTTGCGTGTTGGGGCGTTCTTAAAATTTCGATAGCACGATTTGCAGCTTTTTTACAGAGCGAAAGGTCCAACAGTACCTCGTTTTCGAAGAAATTCATTCTTTCTCGAATTTTAAAAAATCGAAGAATGGACGTATCAAAAAAGTAAAAACTAATATACACAGACATAGGCTTGAAAAATACTCAGAAAAAAAATTGACCCGAAAACTTCAAAGGAATATTGTAAAATAACCTTTAACTTTCCCCGTAGGTTAGCATTGGATCCGAAGCTTTCAGACTCTCAGTGAAGAGCACCCTTAACTTCCCCCTTTTAAGGGGAGAGTTCCAGCTCAATCATTTCACATTTTCTGGGAGAGGAAACAAAAAGAGTTTATTCTCAATGAAAATCATGTTAAAAAAACAGCAAAAACTACGCCTTGTAACTGTAAATACATTTAGTATTTTCAAGTCGGGAGAGTAATTGTCCACTCTTGACCCCCTAAATGAAGGATGTCGAATGTCCCTATTTTTAACACTTTGTCCCCACGTTTAAAAGCTGATTTGAGGACCACAATGAAAAAGGGTTCATTTCCTTACTCGTCGAAGCTTCTCACTGCCTTAATAACATTTAAAAAGGCAAAAACAGTAATGAAAATATAAAAAATTAAAGTAATGTCAAAACAAGAACAAACTTCGACGTATTTCGATGTTCGCAAAACCATGACAAGCTAAAGCTAAAAAGCTTTCGTCTGGCAGATTTATTTAATACTAGCTGCGTTGCCCGGCTTTGCACGGTCTACCTCGAAAATAAAAGTTACAGCAAGTGACGCGTGTTCAACAATTAGGCTTTAAAAAAAAATGTGAAATTTCTCGTCAAAATAATGATTCTAAAATTTTGGTAACGGCTAAATCTTAAAGTTCCGAATAAATTAAATGCAACTCTCCATAATTTCAACTAAAATCCTTAATCATCATCTGCTGACAGTACCAAAAAAAAGTAAAAAAGATAGCCAAAAGATAATTAAAGATAGGCAAATTTTCATCAATCTTCAATGTGTCTTCCAAAATATTCAAAGACACGTTTTAATGTTCGTAATTTTTACTACAAATATTCAGGGAGGACTGCGTCCTCCCAAGAGGGCGCCAACCTTGACTCCCGAAGGTAGTAAAAAAAAAAAATCACTCCGAAGGCGCAAATATAAATATTTAAATAAAATAAGATTTTTAAAAAAATTAAAAAGAAGGAAAAAAACCGAAAACGCATAGGTTTGAGGGCGTATCAAGAAAATAAACACGAAGGCGCAGAGGTTTGAGAGTGCAAAAAAGAAAAAGGGAGGCGCAAACGTTCGAATACTCAATTAAAGTTAAAAAATATATTATAATTATAAAATTTAAAAAAAGAAAATTAAGAGTGGAAGGGGACAAGGCACACACGCTCAAGGGCGCAAAAGAAAAACCGAAGGAGATCAAGCTTAAAGGTGCAAAAAAAAAAATTAAAAAAAAAAACGAAGGGCACAGGTTTCAGGGCGAAAAAGGAAACAAAGGCGCACAGGTTTGAGGGCACAGAAAAGAAAAAAAAAGAAAAGAAAACCAAAGCACACACAATCGAGGGCACAAATAAAATAAAAATTATTGAGGATGCAAAAAAAAAAAAAAGAAAGAAAGAAAGAAAGAAAAAAAAAGGTGCAAAAAAACTTATGTTGCTCAGGTTTGCGAGCGCAAGGGGGAAAAAACGAAGTCGCACAGGCGTGATAGCGTAAAATTAATATATAACGCAAAATAAAAAAAAGAAGTCGTACACGTTTGAGGGCAAAAAAAAAGTTTTTGTCGAAAAAAAAGCGGTTTTTTTTACATAGATCGACGCAGGAAAAAAAATCTAGATCTATATTCAGGACTAATATAGAGTTATGTCGGGAAAAAGCTTTTTTTTTACACAGATCGACGTAAGAAAAATATCTAGATCTACATTCAGGACTTATATAGATCTATTTTCAAAAAGTGTTACGTTTTCTGGAAGATCGACGTCGGTGAAAAAATCTAGATCTATATTCAGGACTAATATAGATCTATATCGGAAGAAAGCGGTTTTCTTAAACAGATCGACGTAAGAAAAAAATGTAGATTTATTCAGGACTAATATAGATCTATTTTGAAAAAGTGTTACGTTTTCCGGAAGATCGATGTCGGGGGAAAAATGTAGATCTATGTTTTTGCTGCAAATTTTTCTACATCGATCGGTATGTTGTGCTACCTGGACTTCAGGATTTTTTATTTTTTATTTTTTTGTTTTGTTTTTAATCATTTGTTAATGAAAATATTACCAAAGGAAAAGTATATTTATGTTCCCAATTCGATTTAAATCAGCTTAAATATGGAATTTAAATGATGTCGAAACAAGAATATGTTTTGACATAGTTTTATGTTTAGAAAACCATGTTAAGATATATTATTACATTGAAATCAAAGTATATCAGAATTTCAATATTTTTCTTTCGACATTAAAAGACGTTTTTCAGTGTTTGCAAATGTTTTCTATTTTTCTCCTGAATTGCATATTCATAAGAACATCTCTAAATAAACGCTTTTAATTGAGGCTAACTTGTTAGAAATGTCAAAACAAAATGAAAATACGAATTTCTGAATGAAAGCGCCGAAAAAATATACTTTGACATATTTCTCTATTTCAAGACCCGTATCCGTTAATCGGAATTCAACCGTCAACACAAATCATAAAATGGAAATAGGGTCATCACGTGACATCCGGATCCAGAATGTGCATGCAGCCGCAGAATAGATTTTCATAGAACAGATTTACGTCGAAATAGGGCCAAAAACGCTTTTCGATGTTTGCAATTTTTTCTATTTTGTTTCTGATTTTATATAAATAAGACTATCATTATGTAAACACTTTTACTAATAATAAATTGATTACGAACAACGAAAAAAATAGTAAAAATGACGCTTTAAATCAAATTCATGCAAAAAAACATCGAGGTACGTATTTCTTTTTTCCATTGTTTCGATATGTGCAGCTTCAGAGTACTTCCTTTTAATCATTTGTTTATGAAGTTGATTTATTTTCTCCACTTGATTTAAAACAGCTTAAATATGAAATTTTAAATAATGTCGAAACAAAAACATATTTTGACATAGTTCTATTTGTAGAAACCATGTTAAGATTTATTGCATAGATTGACGTCAAAATACGTCAGTGTTACAATATTTTTCTTTCGACGTTAAAAAACGTTTTTCGATATTTTTAAAAGTTTTCTAATTATTTTCTGAATTGCGCATTCATAAGAAAATTACTAAATAAACGCTTTTAAATATGATTAACTTGTTAAAAACACCAAAACAAGAAGTAAAAACGATTTTTAAATAAAACCGACGAAAAAATATACTTCGACATAATTCTATATTCTCAAAACCGTCTCCGTTATTAATCGGGATTCAAACATCGATCTATGTCGGTACTATGTCGATTAATACTTTTGTGCTATCATTAACCAAGGAAAAGACCCCTCCTTATTTACAATCAGGATCCAATGGAAGAAACTAACTCCTCCCTTTTCTGGAGTGGAAAACATGGGATTAACTACTTTTCTATTCCAAATTGTAGAACTAGTCTGGGTCTTTATTCCATCAGTGTCATGGATTTTGGCAATTTTCCTCCTGATTATAATTATTGGAATGTTGGAACTTCAGGAAATTGTCAAGAATTTCGTGTAAAAGAGATAGTAGATGAGATTTCAGCAAAAGGTATGTATGCATATTTTTACTAATTCCTAGCTTACTTTTTACAAATAATTATATTTAAAAAAAATAACTGAGCTGTCTGCAATCATAGACTAATAACAAAATTTAAAATCTTCAAAGGCAAATTATTTTGTTGTGGACTTTTCATTTTTATTGCTATAGAGAAAATGTACTTTAGGCACCAAAATTTTCACATCATGGTTTTTAGGGTTCTCTCAAGTTAGTTATAAATGTTAGTAAAAGGAAAAAAATGTGTTAAAGAATGACTCAATTATTAGTAGTTAAAGAATATCTCACATCTTTTTCATTTTTGGGATTTAATTTTCCATGAAATTTGGTGTTCATTAATTCATTAGGTGACAAGGAATATGATTTTAAATTTCATAGTGCGTTGCAACAGTATTGTAAAATTTAATATGATAACTATTATGATTATTTAGATCTATTTATTTGCAATTTTACCAAGTTTCTAAAAACTAAATGAATGCACAAAATGCTCAATGGTGTCTTTAACACCGGTAGTTTTTAATTGAAATTCATAACTTTTGGCACGTTGTCATTGATTCTCTTTCTTTTTCCCTTGTGGGAGTTTTTTTTAGAAAATCAAATAGTATGAATCTCTCTTTTTTCTCTATGATCAATATTTTCTCCTATAATCAGAACAAAACTTTTCTTTTGCTTAAATTTGAAACCTTAGGTAATTAATTAACAAATAGTTAAGGAAAACTATCCACTATTTATATTACTTTGTTTTTTATGTTTTTTTTTAGTTACTTGTCATCAACTGTTTATTAATTTGCCCCTATCGATTTCAGAATATCTTTGTGTTTGCTTTTCAAAATTTATAAATCTTCCATTTATTGCTAAGGGAAAACCCATTTTTATTAAAGCTTTTGATTTAAACAGTTATTTTAAAAATTGACCTTTATTAAATATTTATATTGTGTTTTCTCCCCTTTTTCTTTATAATTGATTTACATTATGTTTTTTCCCCCATTTTCTTTTTGTGTTTTCAACTAACCTTTTTTTCTTTTTGATGAATTTACAATAAAGTCGGTGTGAACATTTCTTCTCTAAAATGCTGTGATTTATTGAACAGTTATTTTGATAAGTTATATTGCTGACATACCCAATAAATTAAACAGACAAACATACATTTTTATATACATATGTTTATTTTTTCTCTTCCAAGATTATTATTTTCTTTACCTGTTTTAGTTCAGTGTTTATCAGGGTTCAAAAATATGATATTTTGATATATATCTGATATTTTGACATATGTCCAAAATTTTCAATCATTACAAACTGAAGTCTGGAAAATAATAAATGGCTCCTCAATCACTCTTTATTTTCTTATATAATTATTACAATATGTAGACTTAAAAATAGGGTTTCATTCATTACCTAAAATCAAAAGAAGTATAATATTTTATTTTACATTTCTATTAATTTTAAAGAAGTTTATTTAGCATTAGCTGTTTTACTCATTTTCTTTCTGTTAGCGACTTCTACTTACATGATTCAGAAATAAAAAATGTATATGCATTAGTCGGTGCATTTCTTTTTCTGACTGGTGTTTAACAAGGCACTTTTAATGTGAATTAAAATTGTTACCTAAAGTTTATGAATATAAAATACAAGTATAAAAGGAATATTATATTTCTGCTACTTTGTTATAGTAATTATGTATTAATACATCATAAAAATGTACATAACTTTTTGGTTATTTTTAATAATGAACAATATTACTATGATTCATATATTTTATCGAAAATACCATAGTTGAAAAAATGAATGTCAAAAATATCAAAATATCATGATATTTTTAAAATAAATATCAGATATAAATCGGCAAACCCTGGTGTTTATATTATAAATTTCTGTTCATTTGTAATTTAAAAGTATATACATACCTTTTTACTTGTAACGTAGCCAACAGTTCTTCATATTTTTGGGAATTCATTTACTTTCATTTTGAAGATTTTAAATTTAGATGACTGATAAAGAATTTTGCATTGTTTGAAATAGCAATAAGAATATGATGTACTTAATCCTTTTTTATCAAGTAATTTGTGTTTCAAATTCAATAATGAACTCCTTAAAGAGTAAGTCACAAAATATATTAGCAAAATTATCTTTTAATTTACTATAAAAAAAGGTAACGTAATTAATCAATTTGAAATTAAAACTAATTTATAATTGAAAAGTAGTTTTTTCTGACATTAAAAATCTGTCCTCAAAAACAGAATTGGCATCTTCCAAAAAAAAAAATCTCTTCCGGGACTGGGGAAGAAACTGGATGAAACCAGCCAAACACAAAATTGTTGTTAAAACTTCACATACACTGAATTATTAGTATGTGTAAATTCTACATCTAATTACATCAAAAGTAAAGAAGTTAATGTCATTTATATTATATAAAGGTTATTTCTAAGGTAAGATTATTTTGAAGCAATAATTTAAGACTGGCATTTGCAAGCTACATTACAGGGGCGCTTGCAGATGCCAGTCAAAAATTATTGAGGGGGCTACACATCACCGGGGGTTTAGAGGGTTATGTAATCCCATAGAGGTCCCCCCTCCCCCCTGATGATAAAAAATAAATAAAGGTCAGATTTTTGTACCTTGAAAATGCAAATTTACATATTTTCTAGTGTGTATAATTTAAACAAACAAATGTGACACGGCGTTTTCAAAGTAAAAAATCTAAAAATTGGTATATTAATTTTCTGGTTCAACTAGATCATGTCACTTGTCTTAGTAAGATACTTTTTTTTGTTCTTTTTTACGGGGAGAGGTACAGTGCCGTAGCTAGGCATTGAAAAAGGTTGGGCACTTGGCTTAAAGGTTTTTTAAGCATTTTAAAGTCATATAATCAACATAAGAACCCCGAAAACTCGACAAGCCTGACACATATTTTTTGACTTTGAAAACAGGAAAAAATAAATACAAACACGCATAGGTTTTTTTTTTTGTAAAAAGGTAATTTTATTTACGCATGTTGTTTAAGACCAGTTGTATTTTTATTGGTTATATCGGCTAACATATTTCAAGTGTAAACGCAATCTCTCAATGTCTAGTTTATTTTTGAAAAACTTAGTGGATCCCAGGTAGCACAACATACCGATCGACATAGAAAAATTTGCAGCAAAAATATAGATCTACATTTTTCCCCGACGTCGATCTTCTGGAAAACGTAACACTTTTTGAAAATAGATCTATATTAGTCCTGAATGTAGATCTAGATTTTTTTTCTTACGTCGATCTGTTTAAGAAAACCGCTTTTTTCCGACATAGATCTATATTAGTCCTGAATACAGATCTAGATTTTTCCCCGACGTCGATCTTCCGGAAAACGTAACAATATTTGAAAATAGATCTATATTAGTCCTGAATGTAGATCTAAATTCTTTTCTTACGTCGATCTGTATCAGAAAACCGCTTTTTCCCGACATAGATCTAGATTTTTTCCTAACGTCGATCTGTGTAAAAAATAAGTTTTTTCCGACATATATCTACATAAATCCTGAATATAGATCTAGATTTTTTTTTCCCAACGTCGATCTGTGTAAAAAAAATAGCTTTTTTCCGACATAGATCTATATTAGTCCTGAATATAGATCTAGATTTTTTTCCCCAACCTCGATCTGTGTAAAAAAAAAGCTTTTATCTGACATAAGATCTATATTAGTCCTGAATATAAATCCAGATTGTTTCCCTACGTCAATCTTCCGAAAAATGTAACACTTTTTGAATGTCGATCTTTTTCTTGCGTCGATCTGTGTAAAAAAAAAACCGCTTTTTCCGACATATCTAGACGTCCTTCCTTCGTTGACACCAAACGTACTTGGCATGGTAAACATGCCATTGTCCCCCTTGGCTGTTAACTTTGAAGGATAAATTACAACATTATCTGCTTTAGAAATTGCATACGTTAATTACCTTTTGAGCAAATATTTTTGCGCATTTCCCATTGGTCCACTCCCTTTAGTTTGAATTAAACCAATAGCTGTGACATGTGGGAAGTTACTTGGGTTTGTCCGCATGCCTTTTTCAAAACTAAATACATCATTTACAGATCCTGCAGAATAACAAGTTTAAAACAAATTTTCATTGGACCCTTTTCAATAATTCTTAAAAATAAAATATCTTCCAAAATAAAGGTAATTTCGAATCAAATCCGACATGATTCTACAGATTTTCTAAACTTGTTACATAATACTACTTCATCTCTATGGAATATTTCGTTTTCTTACAGCCTGTAATGGAAACTTGCAGGCCAAGCATAAGCTACGCGTTAATAAGTCATGTGGATTAATCGAATATTTGCAGGAAAATTTGATATGGAAACTAAAAAACAAAAAGCAAATAATTTTTAAAAATATTTATTAACATCACACAAAAAGTATATAGATTTATACAACATTTAACATTATTATTTTCTTAAATTTAGAAAAGCTAGATTATAATATAGGGTTATTTCTGTAATTCAAAAGAAATGAAAAATTTACTCCATGTAGGTCAAAATCTGAAACACAGCAAGCTTTTTCTCGGAAACCATGTGTTCACACATACACACACACACATAATTACACTTTGCTCTTGCATTCAAATTTTAAAGGCTTTTAAATAACATTTTACCTTAATTTTAAAAAAGCTCAAAAATTCAGCAACTTATTCCCTAACTTTCAGATTTAAAAAAAATTCAGGAAAGGAAAGGGATTGAAATCTCAATCACAGCAGTAACTTTCAATCAAGCATAGTCTTTCAGTGTCAGTATGCTGAAATATTAATTTTATTTTAAATATCTTATTAAAAATATTTTTTCACAATAAGCTATTTGTTTAATTGAAAAATAAGCAAAATCAAAACAATTTTCTGCCTATTTCAAATTTGATAGCTCCCACTAAAAATAAAAGTACAGTGAAACCTCCCTTAACGGACACTCCCGAATAACGGACACCTCTAATTAACGGACATTTTTGCAAGTCCCAGTCCCTCAATATAGGCCATTTCACGTAATTCACTCTGAATAACGGACAGTTATTTCACAAAAAAATTCCCTTGCGACCGTAGCACTTCCGTTTTTTTTTCTTTTCTTTTCACAGAATATCTTAGTAACTGCTTGCCTTACAAAGCTTTTCATCCTCCACAACTGATACCCCCCCCCCCCGTCATTTCCTTATCAATGTTTCTTGGAATTAAAAGGGTGGTAATGGGCAGAGGCAGCGATTGGGGCTTAAAAGTTGGAGGCAGAAAAAAAAAAGAACTAAAAGACATGGTACTTTTTGCGAGCAGCAAAAAATGAAAAAGAAAAAAAAAAAGTCATACTTTTGTTACGGCTAGTTTTGAGAGTAGTAAAGCAGATAAGTGAAAATTGATGTCAGTCTAACAATTAACGTACGTTTTTTCTTAAGATTTCAATGAATTTTGTACACAATAACTATTCAAAAGCTAAGATAAAAAAGAGGAAACTGGGTGTTTTTTCTAACTGGGGCTCTCGGGAGATGCAATTGAGCGTACCGGCGCCGGTAGTAGTCAGCTGTATGGCGCCGTGGTTTCGTTGGGTTGTTTAATTTTTAGACAAGAAAAAGGTTTGCCCACATTCAAGGTCATATTGCCAACTGTCAATCATGCAATAGTGATACTCGAAATAAATAAATTAACCATAAAAAGTAGAGAATTTTCGGAAGCACTGAAATACAGCAAAGAATTGAAAACATTTTTCCTGAGCAAAGGGGACACTGAAGGACTTGCTAAGGTAAATGATTTAAATATTTATATTGAGAAACAGGCTTGTAATGCAAAAAAAGAGATGTCAAACTGTTTTGACAGATTACTTTAATTGATTAAATGCTTTTTAAGACAAGTGTGTGCTGTCAGTATACCTTTATTAAGAAAAAACAGATTAATTACACTTGACGTAAAATGTAGTAAACCTTTCGAAATTGTTTCGATTGTGTTCTACAAAGGGCACAACAGTCCATTTTGAAAAAGGTAAATTAAGTAGTTCCTCCTAATAGCGGACACCTCCCAATAACGGACAAAACTTCTAGTCCCTTGACTGTCCGCTATTCGGAGGTTTCACTGTAATAAAAATATGCTATTCTTAGTTGGTATATGAGGGGAAAAAAACAGCAGGAGGAATAAGGATTTGCACCTCAAACACAGTAAGCAATTATCTAAGGAGCATGCATGCTTTAGATTAGCTAAGGATGCTGCCCAGGTTAAATTTTGCTGTTTACTTTTTGTAATGCTTTCAATACATTTATTTTTCAAATGATAAATGAAACAATTAAATATATAATGCTTTTAAATTTAATTCTTATGAAAAATAGATAACTACGAACAGCTTATTAATCAGTAATTAAACAATTAAAAAATTTTCTAAAAAAAAGAAATTCTAAGCATAAAGAAAAATAAGACAAAATAATTTCTGTATTAAAAAAAAGTGAGTCACTAGCAAGACAAAAGGTTGAAATCTCAAACACAGTAAACAACCCATTGAGAAGTAAACATTCAATGTTGGCATGTTTAAACGCATTTTATAATTCTTTATTTAATTTATAAGTTATTACTCAAACATTTTACTTTGAGATAAAAACAATAGAAAAATCAAACAAGAAGTGCTCATTCCTCAAATTTAGCACTACCCAGAAAATATGCAACTACAAAAAATGTATTAATAGGTGAAATTTCAAATAAATAAAACCTTTCTCAGTAAATATATGAATTTTCATATTTCAAAATAAATGAAATGCACTGGCAGGCTGCAAAAGGATCTCAACACAACAATCGAGTTTATGCAAAGGACATGTTTCAATGTTGGCATTCTTGAATTGTTTGAATTTATATCATCTGAAAAATAAAATACTTAATTTCCATGTTAAAACAAATAAAAAATTGCTTCACTTTCCAGTTCGGTACTGAAATAAGTAAGTGCCAATAATTAATCAGTACATGAAGTTCAAGTTCACAAAAGAAATAAGCAATTATTTTGTAAGAGCTATTCCATCTTAGTACACAATAAAACAACTTCCTAAAAAATAATTGAAATATATTTTAAAGGCACAAATGTAACTGAAATTTCAAATACAGTGATCAATTTTCCATTAAGCAATGTCAACTTCAGTATTTGCATGGTCAAGTATCTTTTATACTTATGATCCTAACTTGAACTTGTTAATAAACATAGTATTTTAATTTAAAAACAAAAGGAGAAAGTAAACAACTGTTCCAACAGAAAAAATATACAAGTACTAAAAAGTAACAAATGTTAAAAAAATTCATATAAAAAACCCATCTCCAAGTGGTGAAGTATCTCTTCCACTTGAAAACTATTTAAGTATTTGCAAGATGCAACAGGATGGAAATGGGAAAGAAATTTCCTGTGAATCACATGTTTCAATGTATGGAGAGTTTTCATTTTTTAGTTTATTTCATTTTTTAAAGGTTTTCAGTAAGTATTTCATTTTAAGTTTTGAACAAACTCAAAATTAAGCATTTAAAAGATCACTCCTTTCACATTTTGTACTTCTCCAAAAATATAGAATTAACAAAAATGAATTTAAAAATTATATAAAATATTAAAATTAAAAAGATTAACTTAGGCTAGCATATGATAAAATAACTCCATACTCCAAAATTGCAGGAAGCAAAAGAATCGAAATTGTTAGCATAACATCGCTGAAGTAAGCATAGCAATGTTGGCGGGTGGAAATCCCCCCCCCCCCAATCCCAGGGCCTGATCGCACAGGCCAACTAGGCCTAGTCCCCCCACTTCCTAAGGGACTACAAATTACTTAAAAAATTGTGCATGGCATTACAACAATATGAAAAACACCTTTTAAAAATAGTTAAAAAATAATGACTTGCTAAATTAGAAAAAAACTTTTTTAAAGGAGAATCTTTATTCGTTGTCAGTAGCGAATTTACCATGTCACAATTAAGAGAGGCTCCAAAGGAGATTCATACAAGCATATGATAAATGTTTTACATAGTTCTGTGATCGACAAAGGAGCCCTCAAAAAATACATTCCGATGTGTCTCCAAACCTGTAAATTAACTACTGCATTTCGCTTACAAACGAAGTACTTTTTCTAAGTAAGATGAAAAGAGAATGTTGACTATTGAACAAACTAATACCTTCCACTCACCAAGCTTGCTCTTTTTGAGGCTCATTTCTGATAGCTAGAAGCGATCTGATAGGTAATTTGCACATTTTCTGAACAAACTTTTGAATATTGTTTGAAAAAGACACTAAAAATAAGAATTTTGCAGAGCAAAAAAAAAAAAAAAAAGATTTAAGACTTCAACATGAAAATAGATACTTTAAAGACTATTTCCTAGGCCTGAGTAAGCAATTATTCGAAGAGCGAAGAGCTTTTTTTTTCTTTCAATGTTGGTATGTTTAAATTTCCTAACTCTTGTATTCACAATCTTTTTTATTACATTTTTTATTTTAAGTCAAAAACAAATGATAAATAAAACAAAAACTGAACCCTTTCAAATTTTGTAATTTCCATGAAAAATATGCAAATTACTAATCCTATATATTAATTATTAAAACAAGAAAAGTTTAAAAAAAAAACAAATTTTAAAAGAACAAATTGAAACAAAACATCAAATTATGCTTCAAAAACTATATCAATACCAGTTTGTAATCAATGAATCTTCGACAATTTGTTTTTAATAATAGAAGAAATTGCAGTTCGCTCATTAGATCAGAAAAAACATCGACATTCCAAACATTTGAAACATGTTGAAATACCTTAACTGTTTAAGATTCATAAAAAATCTTCTGCATGTTTTTTTTTAATACATAAGAGGAACAAATATTTTGTTGATTGCTATGGACAAAAAACTAAAATAAAGATAAGAAATGAATAAACTATTGAAATAAAGAATGAAATAAACATACTTAACTCAGCTAGCTATACAGGATGTCTCAATTAACTGTTTCGGTACTCTAAAGAGGGGTCAGATGCATCATGGTGACTCGAAATCATATAGAAATGAGTCATTCCATGTCAAGTGACCTAGGGGTCCCCACTCGACCATCTCCGATTTGGATGACATTTTATACAGGAGTAGAGATGTGTTTGAAACTAATCTACGCAAACTTTCAGCTTCCTAGATGCAAATCCTGAAGATCTAGGATCTCTGAAAAATGTGATCCAAGATGGCGGATTCACTTTTTGTGCCTAATTACCAAGTTTACAGGAAATTCTATTACACTGGAAGCATGAAATTTCAGGCGCTTAAAGTATGTTTGACCAAAAGTATATTCAAGTACTTTTGTGAATTTGAGCTCGTTAGATTTTGTGTAGCATGCGCATGAACTTACGAAAAAGCGCGATGGGAAATTTTTTTCCCGAATTTTAGGTTGTCGTAAAATCTGAACAAAAATAATTCAAAAGCTGGTACTAAGTGATTCCATTGTAAAAGTGCTTGTTTTTAATAGGTTATAGCTACAGAGCTTAAATATCTATTTTCTAAAAGACATGATTCAAAGTGGCTATCAAAACCGTTCAAGTGAAAAATAGCCCATTTTCAAAGCGCTGTAGTTCAAGTTTGTCACCTCGCATCTTCTTTTCGTCTATACCTTTAGAAAGAACACATTTTTTTCCTTTCAAATTAAGTTTTTTCTTCGATGGTGTTCTTTCGAATAAGGATAAAAAACGAGCTTGAAATTATATCTGTCGTAACGAATTGCCATGTTCAATCTCAGATTACAGGACATTTTATTACACTGGAAGCCAGAAAATTTTAGGAGCTTTAAGTACTTTTGGTTGTCAACACGATCTAGAATTTTTGTGAATTTGAGTTCATTAACTTTTGTGTAACACGTATGCAAAGTCTTGACAAAACGCAGCAGAGAAACTTTTTCCTGGATTTTAGAATGTCGTCAATTCTAAACAAAAATTATCCAAATGCTTGAACTTTGCAATTCTATTATCAATATGCATGTTTTTAATGGGTTATAGTTGCAGAACATAAATATTGATTTTCTAAGAGATATTGACATCCAAAGCGGCTATCGAAATAGTTCACATGAAGAATAAAATGCTCTCTCGCAACTTCTGGTTGTGTTGGTGAGCTTTTTGCACTGATGAAGAGGTTCCATTGTAGCCTTGAAATAGCTATATGCTGTATTTTCTCGAATATTTGTGCTTTATTTACGTTGATTTTCACCTTAATCACACATGAAGAGTAGCCTGTTTTTAATGCCCTGTAGCTCAAGTTTGTCACCTTGCATCTTCTTTTCATTGATACCATGAGATAAAACATTTTTTCTTTTTGATGGTGTTCTTTCAGATAAGTGGGAAAAAATGAGCCTGAAATGCTTTTTGTCGTTAGCGAGAAAATCTCGTTCTACAATAAAAAAAAAAGAACTGTGAATACTGTGACAACCGAATTATAGGGATTTTGCAACTGTTATAAGTCAGAAATAGTTTTTTTTATTAATCATTTAAAAACTTCTTTTGTGAATTAAATATGTTAGAATCAGAAAAAGATTTTTGTTCAAGAAGCTGATACAATAGACAGAACAAGATAATTTTCTTTTTTTTTTTTAATCATATTTCATTTGCAAAGTATCTTTTTAAATGATTAATAAAAAATTATTTCTGACTTATAACAGATGCAAAATCCGGTTGTCACGGCATTCACCATTCTTTATTTATTGTAGAACGAGATTTTCTCGCTAACGACAAATAGTATTTCAGGCTCATTTTTTTCCACTTATCTGAAAGAACACCATTGAAAAGAAAAAGTATTTTTATAGGAAAAAATATATTCTATCTCATGGTACCATCGAAAAGAAGATGCAAGATGACAAACTTGAGCTACAGGGCATTAAAAACAGGTTATTCTTCATGTGAACTATTTTGATAGCCACTTTGGATGCCAATATCTCTTAGAAAGTCAATATTTACGCTCTGCAACTACAACCCATTAAAAATGTGCTTATTGACAATAGAATTACAAAATTCGAGCATTTGAACCATTTTTGTTCAGAAGTTATGACATTCTAAAATCCAGGAAAAAATTTCTCTGCTGCGTTTTGTCAAGACTTTGCATACGTGCTACACGAAAATGAATGAACTCAAATTCACAAAAATACTAGAAGGTGTTGACAACCAAAAGTACTTAATGCTTCTAAAATTTTAGGCTTCCAGTGTTATAAAATGTCCCGTAATCTGAGATTGAACATGGCAATTCATTACGACAGATATAATTTCAAGCTCGTTTTTTTATCCTTATTTGAAAGAACACCATCGTTTAGATTTTATGACATCCTAAAATCCAGGCAAGAAAATTCCCATCGTGCTTTTTCACAAGTTCATGCTCATGCTACACAAAATCTAACGAGCTTAAATTCACAAAAATACTTAAATATACTAACGGTCAAACATACTTTAAGCGCCTAAAATTTCAGTCTTTCAGTGTAATAAAATTTCCTGTAAACTTGGAAATTTGGCACAAAAAGCTAATCCGCCATCTTGGATCATATTTTTCGGAGATCCTAAACTCTCAGGATTTGGATCTAGAAGCTGAAAATTTGCATAGGTTAGTTTCAAAGGCATCTCTATGCCTCTATAAAATTTCATCCAAAACGGAGATGGTCAAGTGGGAACGATTTGAAAAATTAGTTCAGTTGAAATGGAATGACTCAAATATGGAGTCGGAAATGCTCTCTCAACCCAAGGTTTGAAATATGACTGGAGTATTCCAAACTGCTTGGAATTCCAACAGAGATGTCCACAGGAGGTTGACGCACTACATTAACTTTTCCAGCTCATTGAGAGGTGTACTTCCAATTAAAGCATATCACCAGCAAAATTCAGACTTTGCAGCAGATTTTAATAAAGTAACTGTCATGCAAGGTCTAAAGTCAACTGGTGTGCTTTAAGTTTCCATGAAATTGTGCATCTTCTCATTATTCAGGATCAAACGATTTACGTGTTACCAAATTAACACAGAACCTGCTCTGAGAAATAAATATTGTAACGGATTCGGTGCGACTTCCACTTTCTTGAAATGAAGACACAGTTCTTGATAAAAACACAGGAAATTTATTTACACTATGTACAGGAAAGATCTTCAACAACTGCTAAATTATTCATCAGCAATTAAGCAATTATCACACAACACCGTAAACTCAACGTTTACACACGTATTTACTTCCAAATACGAAAACAACACAGCGAAAATGCCTCGCAATAAACAGAGCAAAAATGCACTCAGTTCGAAATCTCAATCGAAACTAAACTGTTTATCCATCGCTAACGGCTTAAATACACCGAAAAGAAATTTCTCAAATATTCCACACGCTTCTGTAAAGTAGTAGACCGTTATCAATGAAAAGAAAGAAAATAGGGGTCGTATACTTTAGCCGAATGAAAAAGGGGTTGTATATTCATTACGGGAAACTATTTACAGGTTACGTTCCTATAATAATTACTATTTACAGGATTTGTAACATTGCCCCCTTCCTAAGGACTGCACGTCCCGGGCAGTACAATCCCCAGAAAGGGTGCCAAACATCTATCACATGTTCACAAATACACACATTAAATAATAACCAATAATGCATAGGAAACACAATAATAACAAGAAATATTACTAAACATTAAAAGCAAAAAAAATTATCTACAACTTTTATGTTATCAACCATGGTTGTTTACGTAATACTCATGAACTATGGCCATAGTATGGGGCTAACCGATCATAATGTACAACCCTAGGTTTTGCATTAGGTGATTTTTGGATCCTCACTACGACGTCATTTAGTCGTTTAAGGACTTTGTAGGGTCCATCCCAATGCGACTGCAATTTGGGTGACAGACCTTTCCGTCGGGTGGGATTCCATAACCAAACCTTGTCGCCTTCGTTGAATTCATGTCCAGTAGACCTTGTGTCGTATCGGGTCTTCATCTTCTCCGCCGCGATGTTGATTCGCTCTCGTGCGAAGTTATGAACGTCTTCCAACCGGGCCTGGAGATCCTGGATGTACTCCTCAGGCGATGAAGGCGCATCCGGAGGACGACCGAAGACGAGATCACAAGGTAGCCGAAGCTCTCGTCCGAAGAGCATCTGAGATGGGGCATATCCGGTAGTCTCGTGGACAGCACTGCGGTAGGCCAGCAGGAACAAAGGTAGCTTCTTGTCCCAATCCTGTTGATTTCTGGATACCATAAGCGAGAGATTATTTAGGATTGTGCGGTTAAATCTCTCCACCATGCCGTCCGATTGTGGGTGTAGTGGTGTTGTCCTAGTTTTCTCAATTCCGAGAATTTGACATAGGCCCTTAAACACAGCAGAGATGAAATTCCTCCCTTGATCGGAATGAATCTGCAAAGGTGTTCCGTATCTCGAGATCCAATGTTGGACTAGAGTCTCTGCTACGGTGGTAGCCTCTTGATCTGGAATGGGATATGCTTCCGGCCATTTGGTGAAGTAGTCGATGGAAACAAGAATGTATTTGTTCCCATCAGCAGTTCTTGGTAGAGGACCCAAGATGTCGATCCCAATTCGTTCGAAAGGAGCTCCAACGTTGTACAGATGTAGCTTCCCTCTGCTTCTCTTCTTCGGTCCTTTACGAGCAGCACAGGCGTCACAAGAATGGCACCACTTCTCCACGTCATCCTTCGCCTTGCTCCAGAAGAAGCGCTCCCGAACTTTATTGAGGGTTTTCAAGACACCAAAATGTCCTCCAGTCGCACTACTATGTATTTCTTTCAGAACATCTGAAATCCTTGATCGAGGAAGTAGTAACTGCCACCTAGATGTCTTGCCGTCGTCAGATTCCCATTTCCGGTGTAGCACGCCGTTCCGTAAATGGAGTGAGTTCCATAAAGCCCAGTATCTTTTTGTTGCAGGACTGAAGATGGAAACGTCCTGCCAGCTAGGGCGTCGACTGTCACTTTCCATGAACTCTAAAATTGGTTTTATGTCGGGGTCTTCAAGTTGATCTTTTCGAACTTGGTCATCACTCCATGGATCAGGTTCTGATGATGTTGGAGTCACTGTCACCTGATAGGCGGTAGGGCTAGTCGTTCCATACTGTTTCTCGATTCGGGAACAATAGTGGCAGTTCTCAGGACAGGGTCTCCTTGATAAAGCGTCAGCATTACCGTGAGATAACCCTTTTCGATGCTTGATCTCCATGTCATATTCCTGGAGCCGCTGTATCCATCTGGCTATCTGACCTTCTGGATTCTTGAAGTTCAAAAGCCAAGTTAATGAGGCATGATCTGTCCGAAGCAGAAATTTTCGGCCGTAGAGGTAATGATGGAAGTGTTCTACAGCTTTCAATATGGCCAGTAACTCCTTTCTGGTGACGCAGTAATTTCGCTCCGACTTTGATAAGCATTTGCTCCAATAAGCGATGACATGTTCATTTCCGTCAATTTCTTGGGATAAAACAGCTCCGATGCCCTCGTTGCTCGCATCAGTGTCCAGGATGAAGGATTTTTCAGGCTGAGGATAGGCGAGGATAGGCGTTGATGTTAAAGCCTCCTTCAGTCGTAGAAATGCATCTTCGCATTCTTTGGACCATTCAAACTTTTGCTTGCTCTCCGTCAGCTTATGCAAAGGTCGTGCAATGTTGGAAAAACCCTTTACAAACTTCCTGTAGTACGTGCAGAGCCCCAGGAAACTTCGCAGCTGATGGATGTTTTCGGGACGACTCCAACTCTTGACAGCAGATACCTTCTCTGGATCGGTCTGTACACCCTCAGAAGAGATGATGTGACCAAGGTAGTTCACTTCCCGGCGGAACAAATTACATTTGGACGGGCTTAACTTCAGATTGGCTTCCTTAAGCTTTTGCAGCACTTTCCTAAGATTTGCCAGATGTTCTTCGAAACTGCGTCCCACGATGATGATATCGTCTAAGTAGACCAGACAGGATTCGTAGGAAAGTCCTCTTAACACTGTTTCCATAAGACGCTCGAAAGTAGCTGGTGCATTGCAGAGGCCGAAGGGCATCACTTTAAACTGCCATAAGCCTTGTCCAGTTGTAAACGCTGTCTTCTCTCGGTCCTCAGGGTGTATCTCATCCTGCCAGTAGCCGCTCTTCAAGTCCAGGGTCGAAAACCACTTGTGTCCGGAAAGAATGTCCAAGGTATCGTCTATCCGTGGAAGAGGGTAACTGTCTTTCTTGGTGATTTCATTCAGCCGTCGGTAATCGACACAAAATCTGGTGGAGCCATCTTTCTTTCGGACCAGGACGATGGGAGACGCCCAAGGACTGGATAAAGGTTCGATTACATCGTTCTCCTTCATCTCTTTCAGGAGGGTCTCAACCTCTTCCTTTTTAGCGAACGGTAGTCGTCTTGGATGCTGTTTAATAGGGGGGTGTTCTCCAGTGTAAATCCTATGCTGCGTTAAATTCGTACGGCCAACATCCTCCGATGTAGATGAAAACAGATGCTTGAAGTCGTCCACCAATTGTTCCGCAGCAGTTCTTTGATCCTTCGATAAGGGTGCACTCCCAATTAACTTCGATGTCAAGGACTCAGAAGACACAGTCTCGGGGGAATTGATTCTTCTAATGATGCAGTTTACGGGAGTACAAGTTGCTAACACTTCGCCTTTCCGGATATTCCTTGGCCTTTCACTCACGTTGGCGACTCTCACAGGAATTACATTCTTAGAAAGGTCCACAAGCGTAGATGCTACCAGCACTCCTTTTAGGCTATTGCTTAGGTTAGGGTATTCAATGAGTCCAAATCGAAAACTATTGCTTTCTTCAAGGGAGCCAGGTATTAATGATTCTGACCTTGAGGGAATCGATAAATCTGTTTGAGCTATTATTTGATGAGCGGATTTTACATCACTCTCTGCAGGGAAAACGGCTATGTCTTCTCTCATGGAGTGCAGCTCATTAGTCTTGAAGTCGAGAGTGAAGTCATATTTCTTCAAAAAGTCCAATCCGAGAATGAAGGGGTCCGTGATATTGGCGACGAATGCCGTATGATGGTAGGTGGCATTCCCAAACACTATTTCCAAGTCCACTTTACCGTCAATCTCAATTTTGTCACCTGTCACAGTCTGGAGACTTACGCGTGGCGATGTCCACAGCAGTTTCAATCCAAATTCACGAGCCACATCTGTCCTAATGATTGTCACATTGGCTCCAGTGTCAACAATCAGTCTGCAGGGGTTCCCATTTACATGTGCGTAAATGAAAAGTCCATCACTGCCACTACTAGAAGAGGAAATCTGCAGAGCTTTAGTGGTGGTGATTTCCTTCCCTCGCGTAGCTTGGCGAGTCGGACAACTCCTTCGCAGGTGTCCTTCACTACCGCATTTCCAGCACTTCTGCTCTTGTTTCTTTTGGGCTGTTATGCTGCTCAAATGTCTTGTCAAGTCACCGAGTTGTCTCTCAAGTTCAGCGAGGTGGGACGACCTGGAATCAGACTCATCAGCTTCCTGAGTCCGGATTAGATGGCGATCCACACGGGTTGCTTCTTGGGCGGCCTCGTATCTCATCGCATACACAACGGCAGAATTCAGGTCTTTGACATCCGCCATCCGTAGAGCTTTCTGGATTTCCGGATCTCGAACCCCGTCGATGTAGTAGTTGAGTGCCAGGTTGTCTCGAACATCCGCAGGACAGTCGCAAAAAGCAAGATGAGACAGTCTCTCGACGTCCGCCGCTAGCTCTTGCAGGGTTTCCCCGGTTTTCTGGAAACGGGACTTCAACTGGAGTCGGCTGAAATCTTTCTGGCATTTCTCACCGAAGCGAAGCTCCAACGCAGATGTGAGGGCGGCGAAATCCAGGCGCTGGCTGTCCGGAAGGGTCTGAAGAATGTCCGCTGCGTCACCTCTCAGGGATGCTGCAAGATGGCAGGCCTTGGTAGCAGAGTCCCATCCGTTCGCTTCCGCCACTATCATGAATTGGGTCTTGTACACCTGCCACGAACTTTTCCCATCAAATGTGGCCAGTTTAATGGACGGTCGAGCAACCGATGTGGGAGCGCCAAACTGTACAGAGCTGCTTTCCGCGATCGCCAATCTCCTTTCCATGTTTTTAATTTTCTCATCCACATGATTTTCAACTGTTGCGATACGGTTTTCTACTGTTTCAAACTTTTCATCAAAAGCATCAACTCGATGCTCTATCTCATTAAATTTGTTTTCCATCACAGTCTTTACCGAAGTAAGGTCGTTTTTAATTTCCTCTTGGTTAGAAGCTAAATCATTTTTCAGTACCATTAAATCACTTTTCAATTGTTCTTGATTAGCCGCAATGTCATTTTTTAATTGTTCTTGATTTGCAGTAAAACTTGCAGTCAAATCACTTTTTAATTGTTCTTGATTCGCCGCCATATCATTTTTTAATCGTTCTTGATTAGCCGCCATATCATTTTTTAATTGTTCTTGATTAGCCGCCATATCATTTTTTAATTGTTCTTGATTAGCCGCCATATCATTTTTTAATTGCTCTTGATTAGCCGCCAAACTTTCAGCCAAGTCACTTTTCGCAGCATTAATTGCTTCCAGAAGTTGTTTTAATTGGTCATCCATTGCGCGAGTAATCACCATAAAAACAAAGTCTATAAATTCAAAGTCTTTATGAAAAAATGTCCAAAGTCACACTTACTCCAAGAAAGTCCAGAAGAAGCCCCACGTTGGGCGCCAATTGTAACGGATTCGGTGCGACTTCCACTTTCTTGAAATGAAGACACAGTTCTTGATAAAAACACAGGAAATTTATTTACACTATGTACAGGAAAGATCTTCAACAACTGCTAAATTATTCATCAGCAATTAAGCAATTATCACACAACACCGTAAACTCAACGTTTACACACGTATTTACTTCCAAATACGAAAACAACACAGCGAAAATGCCTCGCAATAAACAGAGCAAAAATGCACTCAGTTCGAAATCTCAATCGAAACTTAACTGTTTATCCATCGCTAACGGCTTAAATACACCGAAAAGAAATTTCTCAAATATTCCACACGCTTCTGTAAAGTAGTAGACCGTTATCAATGAAAAGAAAGAAAATAGGGGTCGTATACTTTAGCCGAATGAAAAAGGGGTTGTATATTCATTACGGGAAACTATTTACAGGTTACGTTCCTACAATAATTACTATTTACAGGATTTGTAACAATATGTAAATAAACAAATAATGTAGTCATAATTCACAGTACAAATTGAACACTCAATTTTGTGCACACACTGTAATATGGAATTTTTACACATCCACAGAAAGTTAGCGCATAGTTGAACTTGCAATTGCTTTCATGCTGCAAAACAGATGCACTACCTCAAAGAGTTCAATGATTGTTCCAACAGTGACTGCTCACTGAAAGACGAACTTTTACTTCAGGTTATATTCACGAATGTGCCAGGTGCCCTACTAATTTGATTAGTATTCCATGCTTAAATAATTTAGCTCTAAGCAAACTGCAAACAGGTTTCGCATTTGTTGCTAGACAAAATAAAAAGTTAAGTAGAGGAATTCCAGGAAATGAAAATAAATCGATAATATTTCATGTCTGAGAGAAATATTGCCATCAAATTAAAAAGAAAAATATTCTTACCATATGCACAGGTCATTTGTTCTTTTTTTAAAAAGAATTTGAAAAGTATTCTCTATTGCTTTGTTATTTGTATCAACTACTATAGAGACGTGCGGAGTACCAATTATGTTTTAAGAAGAACCACGACACACATGTGACGAATTTAGAACTCATTGGAATAGTATTATAGACCTCCATTCTTCCATGTCCACAATTAGTTTCAAAAACAAAATTCCAGCTGAAATTTAATTATGCACTTCTGAAAAGATTTTGTTTGTGTCAATAATTTTACCAATAAGTTATTTTTTATACCAACAATAAACAAATACATTAAGGTAGGATTAACCAAGTTAGAATTAAAACACACTATATCAATCTATACTTCTAGTCTGCTAAACGTAAATAATTTTCAATAGCAAATGGTACAGCGTTAAAAGCACAAATGTGCAGGAGCACTGCAGACACATGTTTCTGAATTACAAGGAACATCTTTTTCAGTGCATAAAATGTGAGCTAATGAATGTAAAAAGATCTGACTTGTACGTCTTTAAATCCATAAGCTCACATTTTGTGCAGTTAAAAAAGCATTTCTTGTAATGCCAAAACACGTGTTTGCAGTGTTCCTGCACATTTGTGCTTTTAATGTAGTTTTATTTTTTAAGAAAAGGTATTTTAATGCTTCAAAAATCCATTCATAATATAAAAATTTCATATTTTCTCTACTTGCCTTTTTTGCCGAATTTAATAAATAAGTTTCATTAACTTTGGGGCGTTAAAATATAAGATTTACAAATTTAACAATTTAAATTTGACTTTTAAATTTGAATTGTAAACGATTGCAGTATATTATCTTCTTGTACCTTTTTACTAATTGTAAAATCTGCTTTGAACAATATTCAATTTTTTACAACTACTCGGTATTAGCGGAGTACCTGATCAAAATTTGGCCGAGTACCTTGGAGTTACTGAGTATACTCAGTAGGTCTCTAAACTATTAGCTTACAGAATTAGGCTAAATGACATTAGTGAAACAAAATCATGTCATTTGTTGCACATTTTTGTTGTAGCATAGCACAACAGAAAGAATCTTGACCTAAAGACTGAATATTTCTTTGAAAGGAATCTAATTTTTAGCAGTAAAACTCAAGGTTATAAATCTAGTAGTAAGTAAATCTTAGTAGTAAAAAATACACAGGGTTGTTTGGTTTAAACCACGTTGGTTTAAACCAATTGGTTAAAAAAAAAAAAAAAGGCCAAAAAAAAATCCATTTTACAGGTTTACATTGATTTTCCCACACCTATTGAATAAGAAACAAATTAGGATTGGAAAAAGCTTCAAAGCTAGCCTTTTTGTTCAAGGCTTTCAACTAAATGAATTTTTTCTAAAGACTGTTGGAGAAAACAACAGTTCTTTTGGTTTAAAGCAAAATATTTTTAATCTGTTACAAACAAAAACTGTAAAATTACATTTATAAATAAATATACAAGGTGTCCGAAAAGTCCTTGACACATTTAACCTAAAATACCATTGTTATGTGTCGAGGACTTTTCAGACACCCTGTATATGTAATGTATTCAACTCATTTCAGAAATATGTGTATAAATCTTTTTAAAATTACATAAAATCAACTTTACACCACAATAACATATGCATAAATACATAGCAACTTTTACGTTATAAATTAATATTATTTTTATGTTATTTAGTACTTTGAACAAAAAGCAAGTTTTGAAGCTTTTCCAGAGCCTAATCAATTTTTGAGTTATGAATGATATCTAAATGACGAAAATATATGCACTGCACTTTTCTGAAGCTGATTTTAGTAATGTTGAAGACTTTTAAAGACGGTTGCATTGCATTTTTCAAATTCTTTTTCCTGGCTTTTCCACCACTCAGTCACTGTTGCAGAAGATATAATGTTTTTGGCAAAAACATTTTCTTGAAATAGAATTTGCTACATATTTATTTGTTCTAAAGAGTTTGCATTTAATATTTTTTAAACTTCAATGCTTTATGCAACATGTATGCCAGTAAATAAGCTGTAATTTAAGCCACGTTACACCAATTTTTGTATTTTTGATTTGGTTTTTTGTTTTAGCGATAGTCGATATCTTTTCCAAGTCTTTCCAAAATAAGAACGGAGTCGAATATAGAGCAGCACTTTTTTTTTAAACTTTGTCAGTACAACAGCAATTGATTTTTTGACTGTTCAATAATGTACTGTTGTACATTTTGCTTTACTTCAATATTTGCGACATTGTGTATGTAAAAATCAGCGTTATGTAAGATCAGAAAGAAAAAATATGAAAATTGTTCTTTTGAAAGGATTATGCTTAAAAATATAACTTTTACCTTTATTCGATAATAATTCATATTATGTTGGTTTTATAAAGTTTTTTCCTTGGATCTTCATTATATTTTATCTTAACCCGCATCATAAACACTTCTTGAAGTATTTTGTATCATAAAGGGTCTATATATACATGCATACTAATATGTTAATCAAGTCAAACATTTCAATCAATATTTCCCCGCAGAAAGCCATTTTAATTATTTAATTTAGTTACAAGATTTTGTTCTTATCTCTTTAACTAATCAAGAAATTAGGTATAATGTGACTATTGAATAACTGTTAATTACATGGAACCTTAATTACCTTCCGAAAATTATTTGTTTTTCTCGCAAATAGTATTTAAACCGAAGAAACCCGGTTTAAACTAAAAAAACCGGTTTTATTGGGGGTTTTTTTGAAAAAAAAAACGGTTTTTTTACCAACCCTGAAAATACAGCTACAACCAATACAAAGCTAAATAACAATAATATAGTAACCTTAAAAGCTAAGCATTAATGCGAAGTTGTTTAAAAACTTATTGTAACAGACATTACTGGGGTCGGATACTAAGTTTGGGGGAGAAGGCAAATTAATTGAACGGTTTCCTGTTAAAATTCTGGTCTTTTTGAGAAGAAAATGAACCAATCTTTCAAATAAATATGCTTTTTAAAAAATCTTTGTGGTATTTATATGCATCAAGGAACATGAAACTAGAGGTTAAAATAACAGATTTTCAGTTTCTCAGTAAGTCTTCAAGTGATTAATTCTACATAATTATTTATGCAATTATTTTATCATATTTTGTTATTTTCTTAAAATTTGACTTATTTTCTATCAACTAAAACAAAAAACAATTTAGTTTAAATTTAAAAAATGATATCTATGTCGCATTCTCATAGAATTTACCTTAATAGTTTCAGCTATGTAATAGGAAAGTCAGAATGAAATCCCTTGATGCACAATTATATACAGGACAGGAAGAACCGTTACTTAAGACTAGAAGTCTGAGAGAAATTTAATTTTGGCAGTAAATATAATTAGCTGCTAAATATTAATAATTATTCATTGAAAAGTGCTCTACATTACAGGTTACAATTAACCTCTATTAAAAGCACATCTATGCAGGCTAACGGCGAACAGGAAGAATCTGTCCTTAAGAATAGATGGCAGAAATAAATCTAATTTTGGCAGAATTGAATTAACATTCAAATTCATTCAAAATGGTGATATCAAACTGGTTTTACTTAATTATGGAAATTAAACGATTTACTCACGGTAAATATCTATTTGATGCATATCTATGCACGCTAAAGGCGGACAGGAACAATTCTTACGTAATTAAACACCTCTAATAAAATGAGTTTTAATTTTGAATAGTTAAGCAGATCAGTAGTTTCAATTATGCAAGAAAAAGAAAACAACCAAATGTTTCACAAACGATTTATTTGATATGAATCTATGCAAGCTAACAGGAAGAATCCTTAAGGACGTCTGAAACAAATGAACGTTACTTTAGGCGGGAAATAAAAAAAAATAGCTCAGTAATTTCACTTATACAAGGGGGAGAAAAAGCAAACGTCTCGCGTATTTAATGTACATCTATACATGCTAACGTCTAACAAGAATTTCCGTATTAGATTAGATGTCTGAAAGAAGTGTAATTATGGAATAAATAACTATACATACAAAAACATTGCTCTGGATAGAAAGTACAGATGCACAGGATGCTAATCCACTTGAATGAAAAATCTTTACACAATGCTTTTAATCATGACCGTTGTAAGCGATAAATAAATGAACATGCTCTTTCTTTATAAATAAAAACAAACAAGAAGAAACCGTTAAAAATATTCACATTGAAGAAAATGTTTCACTTACTTTTATGCATATTAAATCCCACCCAGAGTAATAAATATTATGATGGGGCATTATATAACATTACACACAGCCATTTTCATTGACGCGGTAATTGTCCGAGTACGGTTACGAGTTTATGTGAATAATTTGTTGCACAAAGAAAAACAGTCAAAAGAAAAAAAAACTACATTTTTTTAATGCTAATAAAACTGCATTTGTCCATTAAAAAAATATCAAAATCAAAAGCGTCAATACTTCTTCTAGAATCTGCAGAACATTAACCATTAATTAGGCTACTTAACTTCTCATTTTATGGGGAGAGTCCCAGCTCCATCATTTCACATTTTCTGGGAGAGGGAACAAAAAGAGTATATTCTCAATGAGTATCATGTTAAAAAAACAGCAAAAACTACGCCTTGTAACTGTAAATACATTTAGTATTTTCAAGTCGGGAGAGTAATTGTCCACTCTTGACCCCCTAAATGAAGGATGTCGAATGTCCCTATTTTTAACACTTTGTCCCCACGTTTAAAAGCTGATTTGAGGACCACAATGAAAAAGGGTTCATTTCCCTACTCGTCGAAGCTTCTCACTGCCTTAATAACATTTAAAAAGGCAATAACAGTAATGAAAATATAAAAAATTAAAGTAATGTCAAAACAAGAACACACTTCGACGTATTTCGATGTTTGCAAAACCATGACAAGCTAAAGCTAAAAAGCTTTCATCTGGCAGATTTATTTAATACTAGCTGCGTTGCCCGGCTTTGCACGGTCTACCTCGAAAATAAAAGTTACAGCAAGTGACGCGTGTTCAACAATTAAGCTTTTAAAAAAAAAAAAAAAAAAAAATGTGAAATTTCCCGTCAAAATAATGATTCTAAAATTTCGGTAACGGCTAAATCTTAAAGTTCCGAATAAATTAAATGCAACCCTCCTTAATTTCAACTAAAATCCTTAATCCTCATCTGCTGACAGTACCAAAAAAAAAAAAAAAAGTAAAAAAGATAGCCAAAAGATAATTAAAGATAGGCAAATTTTCATCAATCTTCAATGTGTCTTCCAAAATATTCAAAGACAGGTTTTAATGTTCACAATTTTTACTATTAATACTCAGGGAGGACTGCGTCCTCCCAAGAGGGCGCCAACCTTGACTCCCAAAGGTAGTAAAAAAAATCACTCCGAAGGCGCAAAAATAAATATTTAAATAAAATAAGAGTTTTAAAAAAATTAAAAAGAAGGAAAAAAACGAAAACGCATAGGTTTGGGGGCGTATCAAGAAAATAAACACGAAGGCGCAGAGGTTTGAGAGCGCAAAAAAGAAAAAAGGAGGCGCACACGTTCGAATACTCAAATAAAGTTAAAAAATATATATAATTATAAAATTAAAAAAAAAGAGTGGGGGAGGGACAAGGCACACACGCTTAAGGGCGCAAAAGAAAAACTCAAAGGAGATCAAGTTTAAAGGCGCAAAAAAAAATTAAAAAAAAAAAAAAAAACCCGAAGGAGCACAGGTTTTAGGGCGAAAAAGTAAACAAAGCGCACAGGTTTGAGGGCACAGAAAAGAAAAAAAAAGAGAAGAAAACCAAAGCACACACAATCGAGGGCACAAATAAAATAAAATAAAAATTATTGAGGACGCAAAAAAAAAAAAGAAAGAAAGAAAGAAAGAAAAAAAAAATGTGCAAAAAAACTTATGGCGCTCAGGTTTGCGAGCGCAAGGGGATAAAACGAAGTCGCACAGGCGTGATGGCGCAAAATAAATATATAACGCAAAATTAAAAAAACGAAGTCGTACAAGTTTGAGGGCAAAAAAAAAAAAAGTTTTTTGTCGAAAAAAAGTAGTTTTTTTACAGAGATCGACGCAGGAAAAAAAATCTAGATCTATATTCAGGACTAATATAGATTTATGCCGGGAAAAAGCTTTTTTTTTTACACAGATCGACGTAAGAAAAATATCTAGATCAACATTCAGGACTTATATAGATCTTTTTTTTTAAAAGTGTTACGTTTTCCGGAAGATCGACGTCGGGGAAAAATCTAGATCTATATTCAGGACTAATATAGATCTATGTCGGAAAAAAGCTATTTTTTTACACAGATCGACGTTAGGAAAAAATCTAGATCTATATTCAGGACTAATATAGAGCTATGTCGAAAAAAAGCTATTTTTTACACAGATCGGCGTTAGGAAAAAATCTAGATCTATATTCAAGACTAATATAGAGCTATGTCGGAAAAAAGCGGTTTTCTTAAACAGATCGACGTAAGAAAAAAATCTAGATCTACATTCAGGACTAATATAGATCTATTTTCAAAAAGTGTTACGTTTTCCGGAAGATCGATGTCGGGGGAAAAATGTAGATCTATGTTTTTGCTGCAAATGTTTCTACATCGATCGGTATGTTGTGCTACCTGGACTTCAGGATTTTTTTTTAATCATTTGTTAATGAAAATATTACCAAAGGAAAAGTATATTTATATTCCCAATTTGATTTAAATCAGCTTAAATATGGAATTTTAAATGATGTCGAAACAAGAACATGTTTTGACATTGTTCTTTTTTTAGAAAATCATGTTAAGATATATTATTACATTGACATCAAAGTACATCAGAATTTCAATATTTTTCTTTCGACATTAAAAGACGTTTTTCAATGCTTGCAAATGTTTTCTATTTTTCTCCTGAATTGCATATTCATAAGAATATCTCTAAATAAACGCTTTTGATTGAGGTTAACTTCTTAAAAATGTCAAAACAAAATGAAAATACGAATTTCTGAATGAAAGCGCCGAAAAAATATACTTTGATATATTTCTCTATTTCAAAACCCGTATCCGTTAATCGGAGTTCAACCGTCAACACAAATCATAAAATGGAAATAGGGTCATCACGTGACATCCGGATCCAGAATGTGCATGCAGCCGCAGAATAGATTTTCATAGAACAGATTTACGTCGAAATAGGGCCAAAAACGCTTTCCGATGTTTGCAATTTTTTCTATTTTGTTTCTGATGTTATTTAAATAAGAATATCATTATATAAACACTTTTACTAATAATAAATTGATCACGAACAACGAAAAAAATAGTAAAAATGACGCTTTCAATCAAATTCATGCAAAAAAACATCGAGGTACGTATTTCTTTTTTCCATTGTTTCGATATGTGCAGCTTCAGAGTATTTCCTTTTAATCATTTGTTTATGAAGTTGATTTATTTTCTCCACTTGATTTAAAACATGTTAAATATGAAATTTTAAATAATGTCGAAACAAAAACATATTTTGACATAGTTCTATGTGTAGAAACCATGTTAAGATTTATTGCATAGATTGACGTCAAAATACGTCAGTGTTACAATATTTTTCTTTCGATATTAAAAAACGTTTTTCGATATTTTAAAAAGTTTTCTAATTATCTTCTGAATTGCGCATTCATAAGAAAATTACTAAATAAACGCTTTTAAATATTAATAACTTGTTAAAAACACCAAAACAAGAAATAAAAACGATTTTTTAAATAAAACCGACGAAAAAATATACTTCGACATAATTCTAGATTCTCAAAACTGTCTCCGTTATTAATCGGGATTCAAACATCGATCTATGTCGGCACTATGTCGATTAATATTTTTGTGCTACTTGGGATTTTTCAAAATTTGTTTCACCTCTGTTCAATAAAAGCAAACACTTGTTCAACTGCAATGACCTGCGTGAGTCCAGTTGATGTAAACCGCCCAATAATGCAAGATCGCACAATTTTACAAACCTCGACGTATTTATTGTCTTGTAGTACTTTGGGATTTTGAAAGTGCGGTGAGCTGGATTCTTTGTTTTCATACTTCTTTGGTATATGTCGATTCCGAAGAAGCAAAGGATCATCATTTTGTGAAGGTTTTTCTTTTAAACACAATTCCCAAAAGTATTCAAAACTATCACGCCTCCAATTTAATATACAAATCAAACCCTCATATATTTTTTTCCACATGAGCAACACTTAGGTGAGCGCGCCACAGCGCTGCCCACTGGCAACAGACTTGACCCGTAAGTTTGCGCACTGGGACAAATTCCAAGTGTGCTTGCAGCACTGTAACACTATCATTATTCACACCACTCGTTTTACTACCGTAATAATTATTTGTTTTAACTCATTATTGAAGGTATTTTACAAGGTAAACTGTCTTCAAACAAGGAAAATAAAAGATAAATTTATGAGTTTAGAAAGCATAATATAACTATTAATTTTCTTGATTTATTGGGGGGGGGGGGGCTCTGCTCCCACAAAAAATTTTTTGAGAGGGCTCGGGCCCCCTCAGGCCCCATGAAGTTGGCGCCACTGCTACATTATTACATAGGTTTAATGCTATCCATATAATAATATATTTATTCTAGCATGTGTATCATAATACTAACTTGAAAGTACACTAATTTTTTTTTTTTTTTTTTTGGATATTTTCCATCTTTTGTCGTTACCCCCCATAATGAAGAGTGTTTTTTTAGTTCAAAATTTTTTGTGAAAATAGGTATGCAATCCCTTTTTTTAAGTGAGCTGGTAGTTAGACCTGGAAATTCAAATTTCACTTATCTAGCAGCAGAGACTTTTCACTGTAATCATTTTATCTAGAACTTTTTAACTTTTATGAAAGCAATAATTACTGTCATTCAATAACTTTTGCAGTGTCTTTCTATGACATATTTTGAGTTAAAGTAGTTGGTGGGTATGACGCTAGTGCACTAAATTAAAGATCATAACATAAGTCTAAATATACAACAAAATTTTCTGTTTGGCAAATTGTCCTCGTCTACATTGATGATGATCTACGTTATTTAATACCATGTAGCTATTTAATAAGTCTTCAAACTCAACAAACTAATAGCATTTTTGACTGTTAAATTTATAACACAATGTGTAAGAAGTTAAAAACCTTGTGTTGCTTGAAGTTGCTAGTGGGAATTAACTATTAATTCATCACATGTAATTAATGTTTATAGGTCTAATTGTGCATAATTAAGGTTTCTTCAGAATTACATCAACTTTATCTTACTAAATTTCAACATATTATGTGAATTCTAAATACAGTCAAACCTTGGTATCTCAAACCTCATTTTGAAATCCTTGATATCACGGGAAAAAAATTTCCCCTGCATATTCCATAAAAACTTTTATGAATTTTCCTTATAGTTAGTTATCTCGAAATTTATTTTTCGAAACCCTTAATATGTCGAAATTTAACACAGAAGCAAGTCCCAATTGCCGTTTTACCTTCTCAATTTTTGTAGTAGAACCAGTTCCGTAGACATTTTCTTAGTTTTTCACCTTTTTCCCTGGAAATACAATTGCCAATTTATCACATTTATCGTAACATATACATTTCAGGTTGGTGCATTTCTAAAAACAGCTTCTAACCATTTCACTATCTAATGGACTATGAAGTTTAAAGTAAAGGGCTTTCTATGCTTACATGTGACAGTTATTGAGTAAGCTGATAGTTGACTGTTGACGGCCAATCTTTCCACCTAGGGTCAAAATGGTAGGGAAATGGTGAAGGAGAAGATGTACGGTTTCTCCAATTCAACAATTTATTGTAGAACTTGAACTGGGTATTTCAAGTCATTGTGTTTATTATTTGTTTTTTACTTCTTCCAGGCTTGGCTTAAGTCCTACAGTAACAAGAACAAAACCACGTGGCGCAAGGCAAAAACTTATCCCAATAGTGGGAAAAATAATATATTCAAAGAAGATTACAAATGTGTCCATTGCACTGATACACGATCAAAAGGGACAAGAAAGTCGAAGAACACAAATTGCCCAATGAAATTGCAAATAAAGGTAGAGAGGTAGGTAACAAATATTAAAATACTTTTCAACAATAAAATTGATTCAAAAAACTTTCTGTGGTTGATGACTGAATGTATTTAAGAAATTTTTTATAAAAACAGCACACAGTTTGTTGTGAAATACAGGGTTCATACTCTATCTGGATGAAAAAAATTCCATGAGTTATCCAAGACTTTTTCATGACTTCATAAAAATTTTCATGACCTTGTTACATGAAGATGACAGTACTTTTTAATATCAAACTTGCACATTTTTGGAAATTAGCATTAGCAAAACTTCTACATGAATGCCACTACCCCATAGAAGCTCTTACTTGTGATTGAAAAAGAAATCAGAGTACTCCTAAAAAACTAAACTATTCTCATTTCCTTATTTGTCTTCATCATATAAACTTGAGTAAATTAAAAGTACAGTGAATAAATTATAATGATACTTAAATATCTAATATTTTTTCATAAATAGGCAGAATGATAATGAATGGAACAAAGGTTGAATGAGTCATAACTAAATTTCAATAAATTTCAATAAATTTGCCTTTTAGTGCTAACAATGCATTTAATCATCCACATAACTTAAGAGTATTTTGGTTCTTTAAAGTAGAGCGACATTTTTTAGTGAATTCATGTTTCTAATCCAGATATTTATTTTTTTTAAAAAACAATCAGTGATAAATAAATCTTCTGATTTAAATGCATGTTTACTCAGTTGCACATTTTTTAAATGCATATAAATTAATGAGTTTGGGAATTCCAGAACATAGTGTTTGATTCCTGACATGGAACGTAGCAGAGGAATGCATGGATTAGTTTTGTGGGCTGCATGTTGGGTACTACTTTTTTTTAGAGTATCGAAATTCCCCTATTTCTGTGTTCTATCACCTAACATAAGATCTTAAGTTTCTAAAACCTTCGACAAATAAAGATAAACTTCATTCAATTTAATAATTAAGTTTTTACGAGTGATAGAAACGAGCTCGTATGCAACTGATTTGCGTTTTTTGAGTGGGCGTAGCAAAATCCAGACCGTGCAAGATTGCTACTACAGAATATAAAATAAATGAAGTGTTGAAAACAATAGTAAATTTAAAATAAGTGATGTCCAAGTAGTGAAATCACATTGCAAAAAAAGACGTGTGGCAGCTACAGAAAAGGATGCTGTGAGATTTCAAAACTCAGATTTCTTTTGGGATCGTTTAATTTTTCAGCTTAAATTGCTTTTATGTGCAATGCTGTTGAATCAATAATGCTCTTTTATCTACTGTTACTTTCTCTTTTCCCAGGACATTTTTCCATGACTTGAAATAAAATTCCATGACTTCTAATGAAAATTTCAATTTTCCATGACTTTTTCCAGGTCTGAAATTTGCTTATTGTTTTCCAGGATTTCCATGACCCCTACGAACCCTGGAAATAAGTTTTAGTCAGGTTAGATGACACAATATTTTTATTTTGCGTGTCAAAAAGCAAATGCATAGGTTACAATGGAAAACACGTCAAGTGAGTAACTATAGCGATAAAAAATAGACTAGTACGGTGAAATGAGATGAATCCGAATGAAAAGTAATTGAAAAATACTTTTCAGCTTTGAAAAAAAAAATTTTTTTTAGTTTGATTTTTTGACTAGAAATTTGGGTTTTGTTTTCTTTTCTTTCAATTTTAAGCAAAAACAAAACATGCTGAATAGTTTGTAATTTTAATTTTTAAAAAATTAAATTGTGTATTCTCCCATTCACCCTGCAGAAAGGAATAAATCAAAGAACACAGGTTAAAATCTTTATCATAAAATAAAGTAATAATGAAGGGGAGTGGACGGAAAGGAAAGGGAAGTAAGTTTCATGCAGGTAAATGTATATAATTTGCTGAAAATTCGAAAAGCAACTCAATTAAGATTAAATTAATTGCAAAAAAATTTTTTATTGAATTAAGAACTATTAAGATTTAATACAAATTCAATTCTTCATGTTGTTTATTAAATTTGTCACAGCTGGGCCCACCTAGGGGGGTCACTTATTTAAAGGGGGCCTCGCAACATTTAGGGGTGCACCCTTGGTTATGTCCTTCAAACAAATAGATATTTGGATGTTTTCATTTGGCTGAAGTTTCATAATGAGGTCTTCCATTGAGGAATGAGGTTAACGTGTCCCACGCATTCGTCATTGTTGAAGGATACAGGGGCGTATTTATAGTCTAGTCAAGGGGTTGGCTGTTTTAAGTTACAGCACCTTTTTTTTTTAACTTTTATTATTTTCTTTCTTTTTCAAAACGGAACTGATATGTATGTGAAGGGGAATATTTATCTAAGAAAATGACTTACTTTTGAAAAACAGAAATACATTTTTTAGGGAAGCTATTTTCTTTTTGAATTAGAATCTGGAGAATTAGAAACACTGACACTTGAAATTAAAAAAATAAATAAATAATAATTCATAAACTTTTTTTGGGATGAATGTAAGGTTGAACCTAGGGTATGAGGAGGAAGCTCCTGAACTCAAGGACATGCACAGGAGGAAGGGGGGATAAAAATAATAAAAAATACTATTCAAAAAAATTGTTGGCAGGTTTAAGTAGAAATTCAAAAACATTTTTTAATGAATTGTTCCTCAAAGTTTTTAATGTAAAAGGCATGTGACAGAAAAGTTACTGTTTCAAGGATGACCCATTTACAAATGCTAATATGAAATTATGATTCCATTACTTCCAGTTACTTCAAATATCTGGTCTTCCATCAAAGTATCAGGTTTTACTTTACCAATAGGGAGAATTCATAATTCCCTTCACTAGACTATCAAAATTTGATATTTACACTGTCCATCATTTTTTTTTAGATATGTCGAAAAGTCTACTAGCACCAAGAAGGATAATACTATAATTAAAGAGTGGCCAACCTTAATTACAATTAGGGATAACCACAATCACACTGTAGGAAGTGCAGAAGCACTTAAATACAGAGACTTATCAGAGGAAACTAAATTCAAATTGTGCGAATTATTTAGAAAAGGCTATGAACCAGCTGCGGCATTACATGTTCTCAAAACAAATTTGCTTCTAGAACATGGCGATGAATATTATGAAAAGGCAGTCGACAATTTCTATGTACCAACATACAAAGCAGTTCATAGACTCTTCGAAAAAGAGTTTGAGCATCAGTATGGGAATTTTACCGGAGAAAAAATGTTCAAGTTTTTGGAAAATCAATTGAAGAATTATTGTGAGAAATCAAGTGGAAAGGCATGCATTGGAAGGACTGAAAACCAGAACCACTATTTTGTGGTTATTTGCACTCCTATCATGCAAAGGGCCCATCAACACATTCCACAAGCTAAGGAACTAGTTCTTGTCGATTCTTCCGGAGGCATGGACAAGCAAAGGCATCGCATTTATGTCTTTGTCACTCCAACTGCAGCAGGAGCCATTCCTCTTGGCATCATCATCACAGACAGTGAGAAAACTCAGGTTTTTGAAGAAGCAGTTAAAAAACTAAAAGAAATTTTGCCCTCCGACTCTTTTGGAGAAAAAAAACAACCAGAAGTTTTCCTCACTGACAATGATTTAAAAGAAAGAGAAGTACTAAAAAATGAATTTCCACAATCTAACTTGCTTTTGTGCCAGTTCCATTTTCTAAAAACAATGTGGTCTTGGCTGTGTAAAACGTCTCATTCCATTAATACTGAACATAGAACCGAAATATACATGCTCTTTAAAAATGTTCTCTATGCGAGAACTAAAGAACAAGCAGAAATCGAGCATGAAAATTTAATCAACCATTCTGTTTGTAAAAAGTATCCAAATTTTGTGGCCCATTATTTGAAATTGTGCAAATACAAGCAAGACTGGGCTACATGTGAAAGGCAACACATATTACTTAGAGGCTCAAACACGACCAATTTCGTTGAAGCAGTGTTTAGAATTTTGAAGGACTGTATTATAGGTCGGGTAATGGCCTACAATCTGACTCAGCTTACAGACTTTCTAATAACATCATACGAAATGTACAACGAAAAGCGACTCGTCGACTTTGCTAATGGTCGCTACAATGGGAATCCGATTCTAAGAAAGATATCAAGCGAAAAGGCCATTAATGATCCCGAAATAAAAAAAGTAGTAAATGTCCAGGATTTATATACAATATAGGAGCAAAATAAAAAAAATCTATCATGTTGATATCACAGCAGGAATTTGTACCTGTACTAAAGTGCAAACAGGATGCCTCTGTAAACATGCTATTACTGTCCTTTTAAGTTTAGGGACAGAAGTTCAAACTAATTTCAACATCATTTCAACTGCTGTTAGGAAAAACATGTTCCTTGTAGCAACAGGTAATGCTCCACCGGAAGGTTGGTTTCTACCACTTCTTCCAGAAACTACAACAACCCCTTCTCAGCAAGTAGAGAATTCCTGTGATGTTCCTGTCATCGAAGATAGTAAAAGCGAAGAAAATATTGTTCTTTCTGGCAGTTCAACCATGCAAAGTACCGACATAGCTGCTACCCCACATTTAACTGAAATAGAGGAAGAAGAGTTCAATGACTTATTGAATAGAATGAAGGCAGGGGTATGGGAAAACCCATTTGCCTTTGTTCCAGCTGTTAAAAAAATGATTTTGAATGCGAAGACATTCGCAAAAACTGAAAGTGGGCTCGTATCTGCAATGCATACTTTTGGATCATATTCTGGATTGCAATCAATCAAAACTGCACAAAGTTTAGTTAGAAGGAGCCATAAAACCATGATTGGTGTACAACCAACAGCAATAGGCCGTAGAAAATTATGCCTACCAGGCAAAAGAAGACTATGCCCAGGTCGAGTGCGTGGAGCAAAAAAAATATCTTCAGACCACCGTTATACAACATTTGGGTCTCTCCCTAAACGAAAAGAAAAAGCAGTCCACAATTTACAAGAGAAAGTATATTCTAATAAAGTATAAAATTGGATGTCTTTGCAAGTTCTAAAACTATTTTTAAATTTTACTGAAAACAAAAAGGCTTTTTAAATATATTTTTTTAATACAATAAGCAGCTTTACTTTCAGTTGAAGTTAGGAAAGATAATATTTAATTTTTATCATTTATCTCAACTTTTAAAAATAATAAAGGCAAATATTAGATATTTCCTTAGATTTAAGCCCATCATCCTAAATTAGTTGCTATATTTTAAATATTTTTTGTGAAACTAAAATTCCTGTCATATCATTAAATGTAAAATGGATATGTGTTAAGTTTTTCTCAGAAACTTAATAGTAATTAATTTAAGTCTCTTAAATTGTTTTTTCTATGTAAAAATGTCCCTTTTACAAACTGAAATGAGCTTTTGTTAAAATTTACATGCATAAATTGCATTAAGCAAAAATTAATAGATGGGGTCTTACAGCTGTGCGAATTTTTGTGTGCTGCTTAGTGTGCATTTTGTACTGATTTGAAGAAATGTTTTTTTCATTTTCAATTTCTGGACCGAAAAACTTTTCTTGTTTTTAAATTTAAAACTTCCTTCTTTTTTAACAAAAGTTTTTGAAAAAAAAATAAATATGACACCTTTATAGCACATTGTAATTAATTAGAAAGTTTTTCACTTATAAATAACTAGGTTCTTTAGTTCCTTTAAAATGTACTCTTTAGTTTTGAGTACTAAATTCACCACAGGCATTTTTTAATTTAAATAATAGTTGTCTCTGTCATGTAAAGCTACAAATATAAACTGGTAAATGTTGATAACAAGTGATGAAACAACTAATTTAAGATACTGGTTCAGTATGTATTATGATTAATTGTACACTTACCAAAAGCTTTTTCCTGCAAACTTTTTTAAATAACGATACTGCTACCAAATTTGGTTTAAAAAATTATTTACATATTTTTTTGCAGGAATTGTTTTGCATTTACTTCAAGTTGTGTAATAATCTTAAGTTAAACATTCTGTTACAAGACGTGAATTCACCAGATACAAAACTGATACAATATGGCCATTTTTACTGATATGTAGCCGATACAAAAATTAATTCTTGATTTTTCACCCTGTTAACGACAAAAGTAAAAAAAAAAAAAAAACTTTTGAATTTCTATGAAGGAAATCATTTGTGTGAGAAGCTCTTACGTACTATCTTTAATTCCAAAACTTCATCTTTGATTTATGAAGAAAAAAATTATCTAAGAAGTTAATTACGAATGTTTGTGCCAGTTAATGTCAGCAATAAATATCTCGGCCAATATTATAGAATTGTTCAAGAAATAGTTTGCTTGAATACATTTTTCTCTGCATTTTCATTGAATATTTAATATGTATGCTTGCGCAGTTAATGTATTAGTATTTGTTAAGTTTTACATCTAAAATGTTCAGAAATTCTTAACTTTTTTAAAGTATCACATATATTTGTAAAGGCTACTTTAAAGATATGTCACCTAAAACATTGTTTTTCTCATTTGAAGTAAAGTTGATACTGCTCCAACGGGAGTAAAAAATTTTATTTTTTGTTCATTTTTAAACTTATCTTTTACTAACCTAAATATTTTTCTTGCACTCAAAAATAGAGTGTTTGCTGCTTTAAAATGTTTTTTTTTTTTGCTAAGAAGGATAATTAGCTGCTTCATAATACTGTATTTGCTTTATTATTGTTCTAGAACCTTGTCTCTTACTTCATTAATGCCTTGTTTACAAAATAAAGTATTGAATTCTTCAATGAAATACAGTAGAACAACATCATTGTGTTGCCAATGTTTGGCACTCACGTTGTAACGTAACTGCAGTATGGTAGAACATTTTTTTTAATCAAACATTAATTAATAACAGTATCCCAATACAGAACTAATTTTTAATGACCTGCGTTGAATGATAAAAAGCTTGAATGGAGAAAACACATAAGTATTCATGTGTGAATATGGGTCTTTTGCTAGATTATTTGTTTGCTTGAAAGAGATAGGTCTTTGCCGACTGGCTTTGTTCGCAACAACAAATTATGGCATTGGTTCTGAATGGCAATGAAGTGTGGTTCAAATGTTTGGGGGAAAATCCATGTTAAGCGTAGTTCTTCAGAAAGATGAGGTTTTACTATATTAAAGTATCTTGAAAAATGCCTATAAGCCTTCTGTATGCCTTTATTTTAGTTATACATCATGTATCTGTAACATTGGGTAAAAAATTCTACTACTCTGAAAGTTTTACTCATAAATTGTTCAGAAGTTATTACTGTAATGTATCATATATGTATTTCTAAGAAGCAGCTCCAACACTGTCTCTACTATTCTATTACTTTATTGTCTTTAAAAAATATCAGTGATTTTTTAAAACTAAATAATTAAGTTTTGAAAATGTTTGTGATGTATTTTCTTTTTGCCTTTGTTTTCACTGTATGTGTTATGTTTATATTGTTGTGAGGGGGAGGAGATACTTGAGAAGTATGTTTAAATTGAGTGTATACATGTTAAAAATAAAAGTTTATGTACGAGTATTTATCAAGTTTTACACTTGAATTGTTCAAAAATTACTTTAAAGTAGGGAGGCACCAAATATTTGATGTACTGCCTATTCAGCAGACAAACCTAATGTTCGGCAACTGAAAGAGCAAACAACTTGAAATGTTCGATAATTAGCAAACAAACACATCTAGTGAAACTCCGATTTTACATCCCCCTAATCTACGTTTCCCCTGCATTTAATGATCTTTTTCATCGGGTGCCATCATCAGTTTTGCTGCTATGTGATGTGCCCATATGTGATGTTTTTTTCCCTCGAGTCCCTTGAGAAACATGGAATTAGGGTTTCTTTTTATTTTTTATACCATGAATGACATTTACACTATAGTACTACTGTACAAAATTAATACAAATGATTAATTTAGAGACATACTCGGTACTCGGCCAATACCAAGTAGTTGCAAAAAATTGAGTATTGTCCAAGACAGATATTAAAATTTATAAAAAAGCGCAAGCATATATAATATTTTGCAATCATTTACAATTCAAATTTACTTGTCACATTTAAGGTTAGAGAATAATGAAATTTGTAATGCTTCAATGGAATAGATATTTATTTCAATGTCCCCAAGGTTAATAAAACTTTTTTCATTAAAAATTGTCAAAAAAAGTGGAAAATTGTGCAAAACTATGGAATTTTTATATTAAAAATGGATTTTGGCTACAAACAAAAATTAGTTATAAGAAACATTAAAATACCTTTGCTTAAAAAAATAGAAGGAAATGAAACACGTTAAAAGCACAGTGCAGGAACGCTGCAGACAAGTGTTTTGGCGCAACAAGGAATTCCTTTTTCAATGCACAAAATGTGAGCTCGTGGATTTAAAGACATCCGACAAAAGTCAGATTTTTTTGTCAAATACCTAAACACAGTCTTTAGCTCAAATTTTATGCAACTTTCCTTGTAATGCAGAAACACGTGTTTGCAGTGTTCCTGCACATTTGTTTTATTTGCTTTAAAAAATTATTTATGTTTGACGGACTAGAACTATAACAGATTGATATAATTTGTTTCAACTCCAACTTGATTAATCTTACCTTTTATTTATTTATTTAATTTTAAAAATAATTTTCTTGTAAAATTTTTTACTTAAATACATTTTTTAAATAATGCATAGTTAAATTTCAGCATGAATTTAGTTTTAAAAAAAACTATTATATGGAAAGGAGGTCTATACTGCTTTTCCAAAGTTGTTCTTCTTAAAACATAATTGGTACTCAGTAACTCGGCCAAGTAGTGAAAGGCCGAGTACTGCTACTCGGTACGTCTCTAGATTAATTGCTAATATTATCATTCAGAGTAATTTTAATGTAGGAGAAGTACTTGAATGTATTAAATGTTAACAGTCAGTATCAGTAACTCATTTAAATATAAAATATAAACCACAAAAAATCCTCCTAATATTTTTTAAAATAAAAGTTCATAAATATATATACTCATTTAACTGCAATTATTTCAACAAAATTGAAGCTAGAAAACCGTGTTGTTTCACAAATATTTAAAAAGGCGATTATTAATATTCAAAGGAAAAACTTGAATATTAAGTTTTGCAGTATTTAATTTCTTAAGTTTTAAAAGGTACAAAAATTTAAATATTGTTGAAAAAGAAACTAAATAAATCAATTACGGTTACTAAAGTATAAATGATGAATTGTGTTAAGGTAAATGCAAGATTCTTTATTTAAAATTTAACATGTTTCCTTGATTATCAGTTATCAAATCATCTAGCAGAGAAGAAATAAATAATCTATGTAGATAAACATAAACCAAATCAGACATTTTCTGTGTTAATTTGCTTTTACTTATTTTGAATTATATTCAATGTCTGAGCCGGATACAAGGGTGGGCTTTTTGAGTTCACTTAACATTTTTCAAAAGCAATCTAAAAAGTGCTTTTCAACACTTTTTTGGGGGGGGAGGGGGGCAAAAAATTACTATTTTTTTTATTCAATTATATTTTTGCTATTCTTTTTTTCAATTTAAATTTTAAATGAAAATGAAATTTTTATTATTAAAAAAAATGTACAAACTCAGCATTGTATCCACAGCATTTGTTTATTTATTTGTAGTCATTGCAAACAAAATTTCTAACAAAACAATACGAAGTTTTTCTTCAGATTCAAAAATTAATAAATAAATAAATTAAAGGCGAAAATCTATATCTAGCATATTTTTTATTATGGTCAAAGAATATGAATTTAAGAAGTATTACTTCAAATATGCAAATATAGGTACACTCAGAGTTATCAAAACTATCTCCATTGAGGGGTACAAGAAAGTTATGCAACACATCATATTTGTTTCTTCGTTGAATAGACACATCTTTTGCAGTTGCTTGAAACTGTAACAAAAGCAATAAAATTAATGAATAAAGTGAAATTTAATCATATAAATTTCATGGAACATGTGTTTGGTAAAACCCCCTTTGAAACATAAGTTTGGTTGTAACCTTGCTTTTATTTTATTTATTTATTTTTTGATCAATTCTGAAGTAAAATGGAAAAGACTCAATATAGATAAACATCATTCTATTTTAAAATGGCATATATAAAAATGCAAGAATTGGTCAGCATTTTTCAGGAATATTCGGTGCATCCTTATTTTATATAGGTATTATCAAGTATATATTTACTTGCAGAGGCTGTTTTAAGCATGACTGCTCCAAAACTGCTATCTTTCTCTTGCGAAGTTAAGTTGATACCGCTGCAACTGAGTAACAGAAACTGACTATTCTTGTGCAGTTATAAACTTGTTTACAATGGCAAATTACTTTTTTGCACTTTAAAAGATAGTGTTGAATTTTAAAATAAAATACTGAAGAGTTGAAAATTGGTTAATTGTTTGTATATTTTTATTTTAAATATGTGAGATGTTTATAATTTTGAGAGCATTCATTTTTATTGATTTTATCTTTAAAAATGTTGTAAAAATCATGCTTGTTATTAAAGATAATTTCTACGGGTCCTGGTAACATTTATTTGCTTCAATAGTGTCACTTTCTCAAAAAGGCACAAAATAGTAAAACTCAACCTCACTTTAAAATAATGAGTAATTAATGCTACAAAAAAATTGAAAAAAAAAAAAAAAAAAAAAGAAAAAGTTCTTTTTTCCCCTCAAGTAGGAGTGAGAATTAACAAAAAAACAGACAACATGAGAAATATAATGGAAATTGACATTTACATGGATTCTTTATGTTTTCAAAATAACTGAACACCCTGGAAAAGTAAAAAAAAATTAATTTTTCAACTTCAGTTACAAGCCTTTGTGTGAAAATATTGTGTCAATAAGGCTCTTTAATGGAAAAAAAAAAAGATTATTAGCCATGTGTTAAAGAGAACAAAAAACCTTTTTTATTTTTGGCTGCACTTTAAAGCATAAAATGGATATGAAATGCCGTAAAAACCTGATGAAAGAATATTTAAGTAATGTGGCTTCAAGTTAATGAGTCCACAGTAATTAGAATTAAAGTAAAACAATTCAAATTGTTTTTAACCACTAAAAATGTTTATTTTGAAAACAATTTGTGGTGCGACTACTAAGGGCCTTGCTTCCCTTGCACCATTTAATGATGCAAGGCTGTTAGTGTTGCTTTTTACATGGTCTCCTTACAGTTAATGCACAAGGTAAGTTCTTTGCCAACTCCAACATTGGCTGTTGAGCCATTAGGTGATGTGTTGACAACTATAGATGGTCCTCCCTGAAGAGGTGCAGGGCAAATGTGTTAACCTTATGAAAACACAAAACAGAAGATTGTCAGTTTTATTAAAGATTTCAAGTGATGTTATCTGAGAGAAAATATGGTTGTATCAAGTACAGTTGAACCTCCATGCTTCAAAATTTTCTATACATTGAAATCCCAGCAAATTTCCATATCCATTACATAGAAGAATTGGTTCTATATATCGAAAAAATCTTCATGAATCGAAAAAAAATTTGAGACATTCGTAGATTTTTTTCTTCATTTTAGACTGTTTGTCTCGTGAGAACTGAAGGTTAGGGGAGACAATTATGTTCACTAAATGTTGCTACGAAACTCATAAGGAATCTGGAGTTAAGGGGTTTGAATATAGGTCGTTGCTTCATTCTGGAGTTCTTAAATTCCCTCAAGTTGATTTCAAAGTTAACAGATTGATTTTTTTACTTTTCTCTTGATTACATCATCAAAACGAAAATCCTTTAATGTTGCGAATCAAGTTGAATTGGGGAAGAATGAAGATGTATGAAGGAGCAAAAATTCTGTTAAATTAAGTATTTGCGCAAGCAGAGTGCCTACTATTATGAGAAATCTGAAAGCCATAATAAAAGTTTGCAACTTACAGAAAACTTTCCCTCAAAACATAAAACAACATTACAGTTGTTTTTTTTTAGAAACAATGCAATGCTCAGTAAATGTTTCATTTAATTTTCAATTATTAACTTTCATTTAATCTGATGCTCGTATAAATTAGAAATTGGGTGTCATACACGGAAATTAGCTTTCATTTTTATGTTTTAGGAGATTTGTATGATAAACTAAGATCGTTTCTATAAATCAATTTTTTTTTTCTTTTTTAGTGAGTGGTAAGACTAAATTGAAGTAGATAAATTCAAGCTACGTGTTGTCTGCTTAAACGTCTATCTCCAGCTCCTAATATTTTGAAGAATTTTTATGACTGTGTCATAATATCTTTAGTATGACATTTTTGTTGCTGCTTCAACTTACAGGGAATAATTTTTTTTTTTTCCATTTTTAATCTCATATTTTGAAAATGGGGTTAAATGGGACCTAGAAAGTAAAATGCACACAACCATTTTTCTAAGGCGACAACCTATAAAATTATAAATAAGGATTTCAGTGAAAAAAAAAGTCTTTTTAGGCCTTAAAATCAAGAAAGAAAAACAATAAAACTGTAATGGTCAGTATGGGAATTGATCAAGGACCAGATTATATGTTAGAATATGTGAGTTTTTATTTGTTGAGTGTTTTAATTGAAAAGGAGTAAGCAAAAATCAGAAAAATATCGAGGATTTTGATTTTTGTCTGGAAAAAAAAGTTTGGGAATTTTGTCTTGCGACATTGGCGTACAATAAGTACCTGCAATGTTGTCAAAATTTCGGTAGGTAGTGATCCAAAATTCGGTTTATTGCCAAAGCCAAAACCTGGTGTTGGTTCCGCTACTAACCGGTTTCAGGCCCTATGCTGTACTTACTTTTAATCATGTAGTAAAAAATACATTATAAAGGTTAGACATTTTTTCCAGAAAAACATTGGCATTTAGATGTTTTTTAAGGTCGATGTTTTATCCAAGTTAACATCGGCCGCTGATGCCGATGGCTAAATTTTTGAACTATCGGCACAGATGTCCTAATACACATGTATGTTCTCTATACAAATCAGAGGCGACGATTGGAGCTGAAAAGGAGGGGGGGGGGCAAAAAAAGGACAAGTAAGAGCCAAAGGATTTTTAGAGGCAGCAAAAAAAATAAATAAATAAAATAAAGAAAGAAAGAAAAAAAAAGTACAAAATTTTGCTAAGGCTGGTTTAGAGAGCATATTAGTGGCTAATTAGATGAGCCACTTAGAGAGCATATTAGATGCAAATCTAAAAGCTTAACTCATTTTCCTTAAGATTTTGATGAATTAAGTTTATAATAAATGTCCCCGAAGAAATGCTTACACATGAATTAGACTTAGATTATATACCTCAAAGTATTTTGAGGTGTCAAACACTGTAATAATTTTATTGAGCAAGTATGGCTTGTTTAAGCAAAGCAATTGATTTACTAATATCTAAACAATGAATACATAAACTAAACGTTACTGCTTAGGTTATTGCTCCTTGCAAAAGTTCTAAATAATGTTTCGTGAACAGATATACAAAGTAAAACAAATATTTATGATGTATGATCTGAAAATTTTGACACAAATGATTTTTTTAAATTTCTTGTTTTGGTTATTAGTTTGGAAAATAAAATAAGAAATGAACCATAAAAAGTGTGGGGCCATTGCCCCCCCCCCCCCCGCCCCGAAATCACCGCCACTGATACAAATTCAGTTCATTTCTGATCTTGACCAAATTTGGCATGTTCGAATTTTAATTTTAGTACACAAAAATTGCCTTGAATTAGAACAAACAAAATTTACGACACCTTGAAATTAGTTGCAACATGATTTCATGTACAGTAGGACCTAGTTTATCTAGCTCTATGTTTGAATCAAAATTGGATGTTTAAAAAAAATTATGTTCAAGTAGATAATTGAATTCTGCTAGCATTTTATTGCACTTATTATTATTAATGCATTTAGCATTCACTTTAAATTTTAATCTCTTATGGGAGTGTTTGTTTACCATGCTTAAGAAAACTGCCTTTTGCATTTGAAACAGAAGATAGTGGACCAGTTCTTTGTTAAGAAATGAGATGACAAATCAGTTATTGATTTTGAAATGTCTTGTACATTGCTTTGGAACAAAACATGATCTGCTATTTAGGATTTGATCTGCTTATCATCCAGATTTTCGGTCACTTGGACTACCTTTGATCCCAGTACTTTGGATGTACAGTATTTCCAGAAATTTTTCAGTGTCAAAATGCTGAATTTTGTAAAATTAAATCCTGACAAGGTACTTCCCAACTAAAATAATTAGTGTAGTACTCACAAAAGATGAATAAACTTTTTCATGCCATTATTTGTTTATATAGGTTTAATTATACATGCATATATAGGTTTAATTATACATAGGGATTGAATAATTATATTATTATGTGTGTGACTATTGAAATCTGAGGGCATTATTCATTTTAATCTGTTCCTCAGTTTATTTCGCCAATCGTCAAAAAAAAAAAAAAAAAAAGTTTCATTTTTCTTTAAAATATGCATATGGTTGCCTAAAATTCTAAAGTGTCCCGCTTTGAGGGGGAAAACTCTGGCCACCAAGCACGAAATTTTACTGTTAACTTAAAAAATACTATAAATACAAAACATCGGAGCAGCATAGGTTAGATGCGAATTAGTTTAACCAAAAATACTTTTAAGACCTTGCATATCTCTTGTTTTATGTATAAAGTGTTTGTTTAAACCGCTTGTTTTGTATAAAATATTTTATTTTACCTCCAAGCTTAAAGAGTAGACATATTTCCACTACTTACCTCCTTCCTTCCTTTTAGAAAACAAAACCGACAGTTATTTATCTTGCTTCATCCTCCCGCTCCTCTCTTCCCTCACAGAGTTGCATATTTCCGGTTAAGGCGTGAACGTCATGCCAGCATGGTAGCCAATCAGGGAGAAGCACTTCGTGAAAGCTCTAGGATGTGGATTCATGCATACGGCATACAGCATAAATTTGAATTTCTCTCAAAAGAACAAAAAAAGAATAAATAAATAAATAAACGCTGGTTCAACAAGATATTTTTAGTTTTAATTTTATTTCAATTTTAATTTGTTTTACCCTGAGAACATAGAAGACTTTTTGGCAAAGATATCATTTGAAAAAATCTTATATTACCGTCTGAATTGACGTGGAAATGCATGGAGCTTGTTTTCACTTCCGAAATTCCAGGGTTTATTCCCGCAGCTCAAGGGCTGTGGGTTCTTTTCATCTCTATTTGCAAGATGAAAAGCTTCGTGATTACGAGTTTTCTTAACGCTACGATGCAATGTAACATTGCTTTGAATGGCAAAAATAGGTTTCGCTTTATTTGGCGAAGTTGTTACCGATGCATGTGCATCTAATCGACTGTTTGGAGTTTGCAGCTTTGACGAGCGGAGCGTGGCGGAGTGTTGCATTGGAAAGGAGAAACCTGTAGAAGGTTGCGTACGGAGGTGTTATATTTTTGTCTGCACGTTCGACACGTGCGGAGGTAACTCTACTGATTTATTTCTTATTAGAACCACATTCGGTAAGTCCCGTTTTTCTTTTATTATGAGAGTTCAACATGAAAAATTCGTCCAAAAGAAAAGTAGAGAATGTTGAATCTGCAAGTAGCAGAGGAAAAGAAATAAATACTGACAATAACGTTTATGAACCAGCAATAAATATAGTAAAAAAAGCCAAAATAGCATTCAAAAATGGCTGTGAAACAATAAAACTGATAATAACAGGCGTTGTCAACAAAATCCCCACAAATAACACTAAAACCCTCAACGAGCAACTAGACAAGATAATTGCCGCGGATGACACCATCAATCTTACAGGCAAACAAAACCTAGTAATCACAACCAAGAATTTAACTACAGTGATTAATATCTCTAAAACCAAAGAAATTTGCAACACGGAAATCATTACCAGAATAATTGACGAGACTGTAACCTCAAAGTACATAATCAAAAATGTCGACACAGAAATAAAATTGGAAGAAATAGCGGAATACTTGACACAGGACAAAGTTCAAATAGCTCAAATAATAAGGTTCAACAGGAAAGGATCCAAAGAGCCGATACCAGTTATTCTAGTCAAAGAGCTTGGGAAAACTGACAGAAAAGAAGTAAAAATCGGGAGGATCATATACAAAACGCAAAAATACATTGAGCAACCGAAAGTTTGCTATAACTGTCTAAAATTGGGACATCAAAAGAAAGACTGCAAGGGAAAAACAAAATGCATGACATGCGGAGGGGATCATGCTAACTGCGAAAATGACCCGAAATGTATAAGATGTGAAGGCAATCACCTATCAACAGACAAAAACTGCCCAGTATACAAAGAAAAAAATCAAAAAAGCCACCCAAACACAATTAAAAACCGACACCCCTGATAAATCTTGGGCCAGCGTTGCCAAGGCAGAAGAACCTGCGAAGGGGAACAACAAGGTAGAAAGAAAAAACAGTGCAAATATCACTATAACGGAACTTAGCGATAAATTAGATAGCAGAGATAAGGAAATCAAAGAACTGAGAGCTGAAATCGAAAAATTTAAAGTCTTGATAACATTAACCAATCAAATTAAATCACATCAATGCGAAAGCTGCAACCTAAAAAGCGCGGAAATAGAGAAATTAAAAATAGAAATCTTCAAACTGAATAACTCAGTGACAAGCGAGGGATCACTCACCGATCTACCTTACTCGAGCCCATTCGAACAAAACGAATTTCACACAGAAGACATTGAATTGGATACGGGAGATATTTAGTCTCGCTGTTTTGTGTTCTGTTGTTTTTGCTGTCGTTATTATGTCGTCGTGGTCTACCTTTCTTCTTTGTTGGAATTTACGAGAACTTGTTGCCAACATTGATTTTCTCAAATTCATTGTCGCATGGTCCACCCCCCCCCCCCCATCATCTGCATTCAAGAGACATGGTTACCCGATAGCAAAATACCCGGACTTAAAGGATACACAGTTTATAGTAAGGAAAAGGACTTTCCCCATAAAGGTGGAGGAGTGTGTACATATGTCAAAGGCAATTTACCCTCTTATAGTATTCCTTGCGATATCCATGGCATGGAATCCTTGATGATCCACGTAGTTCTCCACAAAAGGACCTTTAAAATAATTAATTGCTATAGACCTCCAGGAGTTTTCAATGACACGACGATCGGGGAACTCAACAATATAACCGACAAATTTTCAATCTTTGTCGGAGATTTTAATAGTAGAACGCAAAGCTTGGGAGACATGCTTACCACCCCTAGTGGGAAAAAACTAGAAAATTGGGTCCTAGACAATAATCTTCATATACTGAACGTAAATATACCAACCAGAAAAAATAAAGGCAAAGAAGATGGCATCCTAGATTTAGCAATAATAGAAAACAGTAATAATAAAATTTTCTCATGGATACGCCTAGATGAACATGGAAGCAGCGACCATTACCCATTTTTAATAAAAACAAACATAGAAAAGAAAGGCGAAACCTATATCATTAAATCGTACAAAAACTGGAAAAACATCACAGAGGATCTAAAAAACAAACTTCCCACGAACTCTCCACTAAATACCATAGACACTCAATACAACCACATAACCAAAAACATAAAAGAAACGATCAGACAACATTCTGTCAGCATAAGTTACAAAATAATGAACAACAACTTTTGGTGGAATCCAAAATGCGCAAAAATAAAAACAGACAGAGATAGGAAGAGAAACAAAGCAAGAAGATCCTCCTCTTTGGAGGACTGGATTAGGTACAAGAAATCTAACGCCGTACTCAAACACCATATCAAAAAAGCAAGAAGAGAATACTGGAGAAAACAAAATTATAAAATAAACAACCCCCAAGAGCTTTACAATACAGTTAACAGGATTAAAAAAAATCTAGAAAAGGAATACACAAACAACAACCTAACAATAGAAATCAATGGAACCAAGGTAACAGATATTCAAGAACAGGCAAATCTATGTGCGAAACATTTCTCTAACAGTGACAATACAGAAAAAACGGTCGACACAGTCAACATTTCTCAACAAGAAGGAGAACTTAAAATGTCTGAGGAAATTACCATTGAAGAAATAAAAAAAGCCTTAAAAACAACAAGAGATAAAGCCCCAGGCCCAGACCAAATCTCAAACAAAGTTCTTAAAATTCAACCAGATGAGGGACTGGAAGTATTAAGAAACGTCTTTAATCAAAGCATTCAAACTGCCAAAATTCCCGAAGACTGGAAAATTTCAAAAATAGTCCCAATTAAGAAACCTGGGAAAAACCCCAAACAGATCAACAATTATAGACCTATTGCACTAACCCAAAATATCAGTAAACTAATAGAGAAGATAATATTATACAGAATCAACAGAAGAAAAACTAAAGTGTTTCCAAACTACATATATGGCTTCGTCAAAGAAAGAGGTACGGAAGATTATCTTTATGACCTTAACAACTTAATTTATTACTTAAGGGGAAAAAAAAGATTTGTGTACGCCATCGCCATAGACATTAAAGGAGCTTATGACAACGTTTGGATACCAAAGCTGATTAAAAACTCATACAATTCAAAATAGACTACAAAATTATGAAATGGATTCAAAATTTCCTCCACAATAGAAAGATAATAATAAGCTGGAACAACAGGAATTCAGAAAAAGCCATAATTAACCAAGGAATAGCCCAAGGGTCAATTTTATCACCATTTCTATTTAACTGTTTTATTTCCGACATCGGAAATTATATAAAGAAAATAAGAATATTTTGCTATGCGGATGACATGACAATCATTGTATCCGGGAAGAACAAAAACGAAGCAGAGGAAAAGCTAAACCAAAACTTATTATCCCTGGAACAATGGAGTAAGGAAAACAAAATAACTATCTCAACAGAAAAAACCGTCTTAATTGACTTCTTCCCTAAAAACGAGAAAAACTCCACAAAATTTAACTTACAGGGAACAAGCATCTAATGGACAACAAATCACAAAATCCTAGGAACATATTTTCAAAACAACCTAAAGTGGAATGTTCATACAAATTACCTAAATTTAAAAATGAAGAAAATGCTGCATGTAATAAATTGGCTTGGGAGCATTCAATCTGGCGCCAGTTACGCTAATATTCTCAACGTCACAAAGCAAACAATTATAGCTAAAGCCAATTACGGAATTACAATCAGAGTCAAAGATACAAAAGCGAATCAAAAACAAATTGAGACAACAGAAAATAAAGCTTTACGGAAAGCACTAGGGGTTACTACCTTCGCTCCAAATAAATTAATCAGGATCATTACAGATACAGAAAACATAAAAACCCGCATCAAATGGAATTACATAAAATACATCAGCAAACAAAAATTTAAAAAGAATAAAAATTATATCACCTTAATCAAAAATTTCCAAAAAAAACCAACCACACATGTTTGAAATAGTCACTAACCTTGAAAAAATTGAAAGAGAAACCAGGGCGAACGAAAATTGCATATGTAAAGAATACATAAAATCGGAAACAGACATCAGCAACATCGAGTATATCCTGAAGAACAAAGAATTTCAAAAACCAAATCCAGACTACATCATCAGGCAGACCTTTGAAGAATTCAAAACACAACACCTCAATTATAACATCTGGGCTACTGATGGTTCAAAATCAAATAATACAGCATTTTCTATCTATAACAAAAAGGAAGGATTAAAAAGGAAAAAAAAAATCCCACCCATCTGTTCAGTTTACACGGCGGAACTAGGGGCTATCTGGTACGCTGCGAAATTCCTTATTAAAAATGACTCCCCAAATATTATTTTATCCGATTCCCAAAGTGCCATTACAGCACTAAAAGAAGAAAACGAAAACGAAGACCTACTGGTATACAACACAAGACACCACTTATCGGAACTCTCAAAAAAGAACAAAACCAAAATAGTATGGGTCCCTGGGCATAAGTGCCGATTTACACGATTCCCGCTTTCGGACATGTGACGTCATTTTGAGCTCGAAAACCAGTTTTCGCGCCTCCAAAACCTGCCTGACTTCGTCGAGAACGGGTTGTGGATCGTCCACAACTCCAAGTCAGAAAAGCGAAGTCCGACGTGCGATGATTGGCTATTGATGTCACATGGTTTCGTTTCTATGGTAACAATAAACCTTCTAAAATCAGGGAAAAGGTAGCCATCTTTGTGTCTACGGCAATGGTTTTGATGAAGTGAATTTCAAAGTGTAACTTCGAAATTGAACAAAGCTACGTAAATCATTGATAATCGCGCGAAACGAATGAGCCTCTTTTTTATGAAGGACCATCATGCACTGGAAAAAAAAAGCGATTTTAAACATGCTAGGAACTGCAGCGTAGCATCTATACGAATTAGCTGGGTAATTCTTATCGGCAGGATCATTTCTGTATATTCTGTCATAAGAATTATCTTGCTGGCAAAAAGAAGATATTATAATATTATTCTTGCTTATGGAGGCAATGAGAAGATTTACTGGATTTTCAATGTTACATCCGAAACATTTTCAAGTAAGTACCATTGTGATTGTTTATCATACAAATACTTTGTGATATTACTTACACCTAGTATGTAATAAAAATAATGACATTGTTTTCATTAGTAGCTAGAAGTGTTTAAACAATGTTTTACGCAATATTGTGATAGCTTCATTTCATAACAAATGAAGAAATCTTTAAATAATTATCAACCAAATGTTGCAAAGTCACCTTTTTCTTAGCAACTTCCAAGTAGGTACATATTCTCAATTATGGGACCGCTTATAGTTCAATGGATTCTTTTAAATTTACTGTGTTTTATTCTAGGGCATAATTGTACGTAACTTATTATGGGACATAATAATATATGTACTAATTATTGTAAAAAAATATTCACGACAAATTGTTAAGTGCTGAATCAGTTCATGATTTGGCTGGGCTGAAGCTCTGTTCCACTCCTATTTTTAATCAACAATTGTACTTAATGTTGAAACAACAACAAATTTTGGCAAAATATTCAGTATTCAGCTGAAGATAAGGACTGAATTTTAACTTAATGATCGGTATTCAGTGCATCCCTAGTTTTTGGTTTATGCGGTCTTTAAAAAAAATTCGAGTTTACGGAAAAAAGACACACAGGTATAAAATTTACATTTAATGATAAAAATAAATACAATGTGTACAAGTTAATTACAACTTTTTTCTTTAATTTCCTGATAAATATTTTCTATGAGCATTCAACAGGAGTTGAAAAAAAAGTTATTACTCGTTTGATGGCTTCATAATAAGAATATTGAATGCAAAAACTTTGTTCTATATCTTTCTTTCCAAAGCTACATCAACATTGGAAAAGGATAGGCGTTACTTGCGAGCGCCAAACTAGAGTGAAAGGTGGGTGGACGAAAGGAAAATAATCTCAATGCATGTTACGCATGTTCATTTTAAGCTATATTTATCTGATATTTTTCTGTTCGTATACAGGAGGGGGGATCTTCAAGGTTTTTTTTTTCTTGCCATCATTGAATAAAAAATGACCATCAATATCTTTTATCTGACTAAAATTTCAATGTTAAATAGTTTCTTCTCGCATCCTTCACAATTAAACCTCCGGTTTTGCTAATCAACTTAGCTGAGGGTAAAATATCTATCTTCGTGTTTGTTGTTTTTATATTCAATTCCTTTGGTGTTTGCAAGTAGCGGGAGTCAAAAAAAAAAAAAAAAAAACCCTAAAGATACATTTCTGAACATTTCTATAGTGCAGACTGTGTCATGACCTCCCAGTAACTTCCCATCCATAATCACTTCTTTGACCACCAGACAAGGTGGTCGGTAAAACTAGCATTTGTAAAAACCCAACTGGATTTTTAAAGAATCACCTGGATTTTTTCAGGTAACTTTTAAATTTTGGTTTCTTTGAAAATTTAAACTGATTATTTTTCAATTAAATCATGGAAAAAGTTAAATAAATAAACAATAAATGTAAAATCTATATATCTAAACAAAATATGATGTATGTTTGTGATTGTGTGTGTTATGTCCTCTACACAAATCCACAATTAGGGTCAGATTTTTGCCAAATTTGTCACAAAGGTCCTTTGATACTTTTAAGAATTTACATGAGGGGTTTCATCCCGCGGAGGACAACCATGGGAGGGGGGGTTCCTTACACAAATACAGTTTATCAAATCTTGTGCAGAGGTTGTGTAATGCTTAGGAATACACATAGGAGGGTTTTCGTCTACCTATGGGGAGAACGCCCCATAAGAGGTTTTCCTTATACAGCTCCATAACTTACAACAGATCTTTGCGAAATTTGGCGCCTTTCCGCGATTTTTAATTTGTGGTAATTCCACTGCTTCATGTTATCATATATAAAAAATACAGTTTGTGCATTTGTATTATTTAGATGTGCGTAACATTTATGTATTGCGGACAATAATGTAGGTTAACATTTTAGTTCCGAAAAGTAATGACTTGACCATAATTACTCAATTCCCCTCCCCCTCCCTTTATTTCTTTTACTATTTGTGTATTTAAAAAGAAAAAAAACTTTTGGAAGGACTACATATTTGTTTTAGATATTAAATTCAATGCCTCTTGCAACGGTTCCGTGTTTTAGAGCTTTTGATTTCACCGGAAATGATTTCAGTTTCAGGAAGAGTTGGCAAGGTTTTGGACATTACGGTAAAAACCCTGGTTTTTACCGTCCTGTCCAAAACTGTCCGAAAGTGTCCAAAGCTATATTTTTAGAAAAATTGTATTCTGTGAGAAAACATCAAAAACAGAATAAAATGTATCAAAGTAATGTTTTATATTGAACATTTATTCAATGAGAACATTCAACTTATTTATGCAGCTGATTTTAATCTAGTTACATGGAAGTTGAATTCTTTATTAAAATTTCAATTTGTATGCATGAGTTATTTATTTATTCATTTTTTATAATAGTAACCAAATTTCCCTATGTTTATGCATGTGTGCAAATAAAAGCAGGGTTGGCAAGGTTTTTACCATTCTGTTCAAAACCCTCGAGTCCTAAAGTGTCGAAAACTATTTTTGAGAAACCAGATTTTGTGAGAAAATATCAAAAACAGAACAAAATGTGTCAAAATTATTTTTTTGACTGTTACCAACCAAATTTTTCAACATTTATGCATGTGTGCAAAAGAAAGATTTCAAAATATAGCACAATTGACATAAATGCAATAAATTACAATTTTGTATAGTTACAGAATGTATAACCTATATTAAAAATATCAACTGAAAAAAAGAATAACCCAAGTTCTATAAAATAAGTGTTAGTCATCAATTTTTTTTCTTAAATCTATGATTTAAAAAATAATTTTCGTTAAAACATCATATAAAAGTTATTTGCAAAAACCATTTTTAAAAAAAATAAGCTTTTTTTTTTTTTTTTTTTTTTTTGCACCTAAATATTGCACATTTAATAACATTCCTTTGTGTTATAAATGGAACTGAAATTAGTTGTCTCGGTAGTGTTGAGAATTTCCTTTTCATAACTCTACCAACTGTTACATAAGGAAGTTTTTATGTAATAGTTATTAGCAATTTTTTAAGTAAAAATTTTTTTAAATGAATATTTTGGAGAAAAATATTATTAAATACTCATTAATATCTATATTTATACATTGCGAATATTGCAGTAAGTACGAATGATTAAATTACACCCCTTTAGCAGTAGCGTAGTTTTGGACATTTTAAGACAGTTTTGGACGGTAAAAACCACCTGTCCTGTCCTAAACCAGTTTCGGACAGTCCAAAACCCAACCCTGGTTTTAGACTTTAAAAAGGAATATCCTCTACTTCAATTTAGAAATCTATTCAACACTCTGTTGTCATGTTTTGACACATATGAAACTTTGAATAATTATTTATAAATTTGAGATTAGAGGGATATTAAGAGCAGCGACAACTTTGATATTTAAAATATTTTCTTCCTCCAAAAATGCATTTGCATATCTAAAGCAGGGCCCAGCGCGAAAAATCACACCTGGGTTTTTTCTAGCAGGCATATTTGGAAAAACCCACTATCTCGATAAAGTAGGTTTTTCAAAATTTTGTTTTATTTTGCAACATTTGCTTCAGAAACAAACTAAATATTGATCAATACGAAGTCCAGAAATCGACATCTTGCTTTATGGACAGTAAATCGAATATTAGAAATTTAAGCTGCACATTAGCCGTTTCCCATTTTTAAAAAAAGTACTTATCAGACTAAAGTAAGCAATAATTATTTCAATCAAATTCCAAGATGTTTTTTTTAATTGTTGGGGGAAAATGCTTCGATTAACTGAAACTGGCCATCTTTTTTTTTACAACAGCTCAATGCAAGGTTTCCAAGAGAAAAGTCATAATTCAAAAGTCAATTCCGATCACCCCTCCCTTACATCCGCCCTTACTCGAAACAACTTCGAGATGAAGAGATAACTAATTCCTGCTCAAAGGTAAAAACGTACACTGTGTTCCAAAATTAAATATATACATTGCTTTCCTTTTGATACATTAAATAAATGCCAAACGCATTTTTTCAATACTGCATTTGTCTATAAAACCTCAGCCCAGGAGTTAACTAGAATTTTCTTGAACGTTAATGCATAAAGGCGCTCAAAAGACATTTGCACGATGGCCCCGATCAGGCTTAGTGCGGGCCTGCAAACACATAGATTTGTACATGTGTTAAATGTAGCCCCCCCCCCCCCCACCGAAAAAAATTATTTCAGCACTGCTGTTATTATTATTCCACACTAACATGCAAAGCAGTTCTAAAAAAATATACTTTTGATACATCACTACAAGCATTTTATTATACAGTGAAACCTCTCCGAGAAGCCACCCCTTCGTTCAGTGGAAATGTGGACACAGAAGGGGTGGCCATTCTTAACAGTTTTCATTATTGAGCTCGAGCTGTACAACGAATTATATAATTCAACACTTTTTAATGATGTTTCAAGAAAATAAAGGGATCAACATACACAGGTTTCACTGTATCACTAAATGAAAAAATGCTCCTCATCGAGTTCTGAAAATGTAATAGCAGTAACACAGCAAAAATTATCAACTGTTGTTTTCCGAGCGGCTATAAGAAAGGAAAATTTTTAAAAAAAAAAGAACAGTGGTGTTCCCATAGGGTATATTCCATGTATGCCGTATACTCTCAAATATTTTTTAGACATATAGCGTATACCTTCAAGTATCAAAAATTTTCATATAAAGACATATTACGTATATCGTTGCCTCAGAGCAACACTAAGACATCTAATCCCCGAAATAACACTAAGATATCCTACTGTTGCTCTGAGGCAACGATTTGATCGCATACAAATATTGTGCGTAATGGATTACTGGGAGAATACCCTCAGAAAAATAGATGGGAACATCACTGTATGAGAATAATTTGCACAAGCCAAAAACCTCATTTTTGAAATTGATTAAAATAAGCAAATAAATAACAACAGCATGATGCAATAAGATCCTAGAACATAGACCATTCTATTTTTTAAATTAATCTTTGAATTTCAGGGGGGGGGGGGCGGGAGGGAATGCTTGTTCGATGAACCCAGAATTATCTTCTATTTATTTTTTTAGCTTGGCTTAATGTTATGTATTGAATATGCACACAGTTTTTTAAAAAAACAGCGGTAAACCATTACCGCGAAACACGGGAAAGCACTGTTTGGCGAATTTAGAATTTTTTACTTCTATTTTTTTTAGCGTGGTTCAAAAAAAGATTAAAAAATAAATCAGCGCTATCCAAGACATGTTTTCTAAAAAATAAACCTTCAACATTTACGGAAAACACTTCCATTCTTTAACAATTAAAAAAAGAATAATAGGAAATAACAGAAGATTCAACGGAAACAAATATAAACAAACAGGAACAGACGCCCTGTCAAAACACCGAACCGGTTACGAAATTTGCATACGCTTCCCGCTTTCCGCCTTCGTGTAAATGAGCAACGATTTTCCTCTGACTACCTCTGACTTGTGACGTCACATGTCTGCCGTCCGATGTCCGAAAGCGGGAATCGTGTAAAAGGGGTCTAAGGGAATTCCAGACAACGAAGAAGCGGACAAACTAGCCAAAGAAGCAGAGTCATGCTCCCAAACACCTATGTCTCCTATCTGTACATGGAATGACACGCGAAATTATATAAAAAAAGAGAGGAATAAAGAGTTGCAAATCATATGGGAGAGATCAAAATATTTCTCCAAATACAAAAATATTGTAAACTCAATCAATGAAAAGTATAATTGGATTAAGAACAGAAGCGAAGAAACAAAATTGAATAGAATACTAACCGATTCCTTCTTAACTAAAGAAAAACTGTTTAAACTAAGGAAATCAAATACCCCATCTGCGAGACCTGCCAAAAAATCGAAAATACCCAGCACGTAATATGGAATTGTAGTAAAAACATTGAACAAAGGAACTTTATTATAAAAACTATAAAGGCTAATAACTTATGTTCAAATGACATTTTTAGTCTGGATTTGCTTAGGGATCCAAGATACGGAAGGGCTATCCTCGCCCTCTTCTGATCCCGTCCTCTTTTTGCTCTACTTTTATACTGTCAGATTACTTCAGTTATTTGCATATTTTACTCACATTAATGCAGTTGCTTCACCCATCAAAAATAAATAAACAAATAAATAAATATATATATAAATATATATAATTCTAAGCAATTTTTAATATATTTAAGACGGCTATAAAAAGATCTGCCTTAACACAACTGTTTTTAATTCAAAATAAGATACGAAAGGGAGGCAAAGCGCTCTGTACGTTCTGGGAACTCCAGAAGAAAAAGAAGAAGTTGTGCATCTAACCTAGAGTCCCTATATGAAAACGTAGTTTTCAGAGTTGCGACAACAGCTACGCTCGGAAAGCGCTACCGGTTACAGGGGGAAAATAGGGTTGCCGCCGAGCTGCAAGATTGGCTCTTTGTTCGCTTTTGAGTTTCATTTTAAAAAATAGTCGCAAACGGGAGCCTAAAGAGTGGCTGAAACGGGTTCTGAAGGATGTAAGCACGCGGATTCGAAAATGCATGCTGTTCAATAAGTGAAACGCTCGATTTTGATTCAAACATTAAAAAAAGACAAAATGGCCCTGTGTTAGCAGAATTAAGAGCAGATTTTTCTAAAATCTTATTCTCTTTAATACGATCAATTTTAAACTAATCAAAAGATTCCGAGACAACGAAAATTATATAATAACTTTAATTGATTCAAAAGGAATGAAAGAATAAAGACTGATTAAGAAAATGAAAATAAATAAATAAGCAACAAATAACGAACATAAAAAAATTGCTTGTTTTTGCTAAATTAAATTAAGCTTAATAAAGATTTTTGAACATAGAAATATTTCTTATATTGATATCAAAAGCATTACTTATTTTTTTCTACAAAAGGAAAAATATACAATTTTCTGATTTAAATGGAACAAAGTTTAGCATTAGCTTAAAAATTCCGAAAGGAAATATATGCCTGGGATGCCCACATACGGGGGGGGGAGTACTGTTAGGGGGGGTGGCATCCATGTATATGCAAAGGAAAGTTTGAAAGAGTAATACTAGAAATATGTAGAAGCTTAAAACAAGGTATCCTATCCAGGCCAGGATCTATACATTTTAGGCCTCCTGCAACAAAATCTGTATAGCTCTCCCCAGAGGCCATCAGTGTATATTTGTAACGTTAAATAAGTCTTAGTGCTAGGTTTTTTCAATTTTTTTTCTTTAATATCAGAGGCCGTTGAACCCCTTAAGACGTGGGACTGCGGGAATCCAATCTCGCCACAACTCACTCCAAAAAAAAAAAAAAGATTAAGAACCTCTGAATATTTTAATGGTTTAGTGGGTACACCTAGTTAATAGATTAATTTGTATAAAGTTGAAAACTGAAATTATATTAATCAGAGGTCATTTTTATTTGAAACTAGATGCAGATAGAAATATTCAGAAATAAATTGGGAAGTTAAGGAGGGGGGGGGGGTCTATTTTGACACATTATATTTTTTCAACATTCTTATATGCATAAGAAACAGATGTCTCCATTATTTTATATTTATTTCTTGAAAGTACACTATCTATTATTTAAAATTTTCAACAACATTTTTATACCAAAACAATACTAGAATGAAAGGTACTTAGATAGTAGACATTTTTTTAATGAAACAAAATTAAAACAATTCAGAGCACCAAAAAAGGACTTGTACTTATTTTGAATTTTTATGACAAAGCAAAAACTAAAAATTGAAAACAATTTAGCATGAGGAAAACTCATTTATTTCATGCTAAGTTTTCAGATCAATAGCATGATCTTATTGTTGTAATCTTGTTGTTGTTGTAAACAACACATATCTCTGTTGTTCAATTTACTTTTTGGTGTTATTGTATCTATAAATTTTATTTAAAACAAAATTTTCAGCATTTTCATCCGAAAAAGAAAACATTAGTTTAATTTAAAAACTTCAGTCACTAATGGGCTAATCTTCAAAAAGTGCAACTTTGCTGTCACATGCCTTTTACAGTTAAAACTAAGTGATAATTTATTATTTTTTAATTTCAGCAAAAATATATCCATATAAATCTGTCGACAGTTTTTTTTTTTTTTTTTTTTTGTAATTTTTTTTTTTTTTTTGGTTAGCAGCATGTGAATTCTCACCTCCATATGTTAGAATTTAATTGATTCAAAATGAATAAAGAGATAAAAAAAAGGTAAGAAAATGAAAATAAATGAATGAACGGAAAGGCAAACGTTGTAAAGAGTTTTAAATCTAAAAATATTTCCTGTAACCATCTAAAAAGCAATATCACTAATTAAAATGGTCTTCTATTTTAAAAAAATGCTAATTAAAATTGCATGTTTAAGTTTACCCTGTACAATTTTCTGATTTAAATGTGATTAAGTTAAACATTAAATTAAAAATTTGAAAGATAAATATGCAAAGGAAAATTTGAAAGTTCAATACTAGAAATAGGTAGATGGTCAAAACGAGGTAATCCCCCCCCCCCCAAAAAAAAGAAAGAAAGAATACCAAGAACCTCTAAATATTTTAGTGGTTCAGTAGGCACTCTTGGTTAAAATATTAATTTGAATAAAGTTGAATATTATTACTTTAATTTGATGTAGATAGAAATATACAGAAATAAATTGAGGAGTTGAGGGGGTGTAGTTTGAAACATTACTTATTTTCAACTCATATGAATAAGAAACAAATGTATCTATTTTTATTTATTTATTTCTCTGCATCACATCATGCATCTATTACTTACATTTTGAACAATATTTTCAAATCAAAACAATATTATAAAGAAAAGAAAGTAGACACTTTCTTAATGAAACAAAGAAAAAAATCAATCCTAGCACCAGTAGTGGACTTGTACTTATTTTCAATGTTCGTGGAAAAGCAATGTTTACATTTATTTTTGACAGAGATTTTAAATACAACTTAGCATAAAGAAAACTCATTCATTCCATACTAACAGTTCAGGTCATTACCATATAAAGATTACAACAAAAGTCTCTAATGTTCAATTTATTTTTTGGTGTTGTTACATCTGTAAACTTTTTTTCAAACATAGAATTTCAAACATTTTTACACAAAAAAAAAAAAAGAGAAAACGAAGACATTTTTCTCAATGAGGCAATTAAAATCAAATTCAGGGCACCAAAAAATAATTTGTAGTTTTTATAGATTTTGGGGCAAACTATTATTGTCAATAACTGCTTAAGTAACAAAATAAGCAAAGATTAATCTTTGTGTTTTCTGAAATGCAACATAACTTTAAAATATTCACATGTTCAAAATGTGGTTATTATTATCAAATTTTTAAAAATTCTTTACTCCAAAGTATCATTTACTAAAACTAATAACTATGGACAAAACACAAGTTTAATCAAAAATTTCAGTCACTTATAAGCATAAAGAAAATAAATTTTGTTATAGGATTTACTCCCATTTACTCAATAAGGGAGTTTCGATTAGACAGGGCAAAATATACTGATGCGTGTAATTTATTTTCTTTTATACTATTTGTAAAGTGAATGTTTGTGAAAAAAAAAAAACCCTTGATTGAAATAAATTGAATTTTTTGTTCAGATTTTTCATATAGATTGCAATTCCATTCATTACCCTGTATCATGGATGGATGAAACCATCCAACATCTTGAAAAATGCTTCCAGAATTTAGTCAGAAACAGAGAAGGTGCATTTACAGTCGGAAGTGGACTAAGATAACAGTTGCTACCTATCCCTTTCAAAATTGGAGTTATTTGCAGTTATTCAAATCCTGTCCTGTAGTTTAAGTGGAGAGAAAAATCTCTTCTTGAAAGGGGGGGGGGGAGGATTTCTGGATAACTACACAAAGAGAATAAGCGTCAATGAACTGTTCATTTAATGCTGAAATAAACAAACCTAAATATATCTTTCATAATTTTATGTATACCTAAATTTTTTAGCCTTGCATTGAATACCGAAAAATTTATTAAAAATCTCTAAATTGAAAACAATATTTTTACATGACAGACAAGCATAAACCTTACAAGCATTTGTTTTACAAAACAAATTCAAAACTCGAAATTTAGAGAATCAAAACAGAATTCCAGCTATTTCTCAATTTCTGTTGCAAAATTATTGTTTGTTTTACCTCTTTACATTTCAATATTATTATACAAATGAATGATAATAAAAATGATACTAAGCGTGACAAATCAGAAATACAGCACTGTTTGTATGAAGAAGATCAAAATTTCATTTAATTACACTATTTAGCATTTAAACACAGAATTTTTGTTGGTTTGTATGTCTTTGTTGAAAGTCCAAAGACCATTTCGGCAACAAATTTCCTGAAGTCATCAGCATAATAAGAAGCATAAGAAACATGAATGGCATATTAGGTATGGAAGTTTATTATTTTTTTAAACAACTTCATTAGTTTTGATAAAGCTGTCAAGCTAAGAAAACTTGGAAAATGATTTCTGGACATCCTTGTAAACTAAATATTGGAGATCATTCTATCATACAATTCTTTAAGCGAACAGTACAATACTATCATGAGTTTTCTAGAACATCTGCATCAGGGCTATAATTCAGCTGGTAGTTGAGCTTTCTTCAAGTTGCAGAATATCTGGAAGAAACTTAAAAAACATTAAGGGCAAATAAATTTAAAAGCAGAAGTAAAACTCTTCAAATGTGCTAAATCATCAATACGGCTGAGCACAATTGGCAGGAATGTTTTTTTAAACTAGTTCATAAAATTATAAATGGAAAATAAATAAACACACTTTAATCGAAATAGAGCTGTATTTCAACTACTTTGCATTAAGTGTGTTGTAAAATTTAATTTCAAATAACAGAGTGTGTTTTAAAAACACTTGAAAAAGTAAAACACATATTACAGGGGAATATTTTACCTAATTCATCAATCTCTTTTGACAAGTATAGATTGTTTTTCATTTAATTATGTACATAAAATTATGTACATATTTGTTACTGTGCATCATCTTTGCTCTTAAGAAGAGAAATCATCAATTTATGATGACTAAAACAAGTAATGAACGTTCGTGATTCTAAATTTTTTAGGGACCGTGAGAAAACTTGCTTGTTTTTCCTGCACCTCACTTAGGAATATCCACAACAAAATTGTAGGGGGAGGTGGGGCACGTTGGACAGTGGGGCATGTTGTACGGGTTCCAATTATTTGAGTAATATTAATATTTTTTATTTTATTTTTGACCAACAAATAGCTCCTATGGTCCTACAAATCCTAGAATGAAATCACATGGTACAGTTATATTGAACAAATTTTATTCCAGAAAGTGTTATTTCAGCAGTCCTGAGTACTTTTCAAAAAACTATGAATTAATTTTTTTAATGGTTTTAGTCAAGATTGCGGGGAAAAAAAATTGAACTCCTATCTTATTTTACGTGAATGCCACTACCTCATCAAAGCGCTTACTTGTGATTGTGATTGAAAAAATGTGAGTGCATACTAAAGAAATTAATCATAAACTGTTTTTGTTTGTTTTTAATATATAAATTTAAGTGAAGTAAAAATATAGAGAATGCAATATACTGATGCTTGAGTTTAAATTCTTTAAAATAAAGCCACATGTTTTAGTAAAATCATTTATCTATACCTGATATTTCAGCTGGCCACTTGAATCAGTTTTGAAAGCCGTATGTTGGGCAACACTGTTTTAGAGCATTTGAATTCCCCTTTATTTCAATGTTCTATTTCCTGACAAAAGTATTGATTTTCTAAGGACTTCAACAAATTAAGATAAGCTCTGATAAATTGAATATTTATTTTTATGAGTGGTTGAAATGAACTCGGATGCAATTGAATTACTTTTTGAGTGGGTGAGGCAAAATCATGAACATGTAATAAATGAATATAAATAATGAAAGAAAAATTACTTTTAAAGTTGATGCATTATAATAATAATATAAAAAAAAAAATAACTCTGATTTAAGGAAGCAGTTACTAAACACTTTATTTTGCCTTGGTTGAAAACATCGGATAAATATCAAAATATCCAATATACAGTCGACTCCCGTTACAAAGCGATCCGACTTATGCGCAATGGCTATAACACGATTCTTTCAACAGTAAAGAATTTTTGAGCTAGCGCGAATTCCTCGCCCGCAACATGAAAATTTTCGGAAAGGAACCGCGGTGAGTAAGTTGTTTTCATGAACGGACCTTCATCCCTTTAGAATCACTGAGAGCAGAAGTAACCACACTGTACTAGTCTTTTATCGCTTATATAAATAACTACTTATCATTTTCCATTATTTTTTTTCATTCTAAATGCAAACGTTAACAAAATATAACGAGACCTAGGAGCGCTGCTTTTTTTAAAGTTGGTGAAGATAGAAAGAAAAACAGAACGTTTCTGACAATTAAAGAAAAGGTAAAGCTTCTTGAAAAGCTGAAACTGAACCAAAAAATGCTTCGAAGGGTAGCACAACAATTAGGTATGACGGTATGAGTGAATCTTCCATACGTACAATTAAAAGTCAAGAAAAGGAAATCCATAGAAGTTCACCGAGTAATAGTACCCACGCAAAATGCAAAAATTATGAAAATGGAAGCTGTTTTTTATTGTAAATTAAAGAAACCAGGAAGAGGGATAATGCCATAGATGGAAACTTGATAAAAGAACCAATGAAGCAACTGTATTTAAAAATATATCAGAATAACTGCAGCATAAATCATCATTTTCACTTTTTTTAAGTTACAAATATCATTACTGAATCAACTGTACAGTACAAATATAATGCATTTGTTCTCCTTACTACATGCCGTACGTACAGTACTGGTTTATTTTATGTCTTTCTTTCCCATTGATCATTGTTTTTGTGCATCATAGCAGTATTTTATGTTGAATAAAACGGCTTTTTTTAAATACAAATGAAAATTCAGTTCTTTATGTAAGAAACAGTAAGGTATGGTTAAGAAAAGATTTTTAACTGTTTAAGGTTGTGTTTACACGTGTCTAAAATGATTGGTTATGTTTATAAAAGTTTTTACACATATCTTTTTCCACAAGGCGAAATTTCGACTTACGCGAGGGGTCTTGGAACACATCCCTCGCGTAAGTCGGGACTCGACTGTATATCAAAATATCGGATATTTTCGAACCCTGATCTTTACAGATAATCTCAAAACCCCACGATGACAGCCTTTATTTTAAAATGCAATTCCACACCAGTTAAAATTTAACTCCACATTAATCGAGATAGGATTATTTAAAAATCATTTTCCCACCAAATATCGAAATTTTTACGAACTTGACGTGGGGTGAGAGCTTCATGTACTTTATTTTTCTGCTGATCTAGAAGAGTAGAATTCTTCTAAAGTTCCAAGAAACAGGTTGTGTCATAATGACACACGATAGATGTGAAACATTTTAACTATTCATCAAACATTTTTGAACAGATTGTGTTTCTTATTCATATTTTTACATAAAATTATACACATGTGTCCACTGATAATGATCATCTTCTTCCTTCTTTAGAAGAGAATTGATCTGTTTACGATAACTAAAGTAAGTAACTACAAATGTACATATTGATCTCCGCGCTGCTTGAAAGCAGTACATGCAACCATACAAAATGAGAAAGGAAGCGAGAAGAGTGTAATATCTCACTTTTCTCCAATACCTGAAGGCAACCAAGCCACTGCTTCCCTTCTAACCGACATTGCTTATCCCAACCACTTTTCGTCACACAAAAAGGTTGGATCATATGCCCTCGTATAAAAAGTTTCACTTAAAAAATCTTTGATTCAGCATTTTATCATAAAAGTATTGATATTTCAACCAGCAAAACTTTAAATGTACCTAATTTCTGACAAACAAGAGCTGTGGCTGGGAGGACTTTTACAATCTCAAAAACCCATGATAACGGTCCTGATCTCAAAGGTAATTCAACACTTGTTAAAACTTAATTATGTATCAATCATGGCCATAATTATTTAAAAATCATTTTCTCAATAAAAATGGTAATTTTTACTAACCTGAAGCGGGGTGATAGCAAGCACTTTATTCTTCAGGTGATAAAGAAAAAGTAGCATGGAAAGGAAATAACTAGGCAACCTAAAAATTAGTAAACCCTAATTAGAGCATAATGAAAAGTAGCAACACACTACTTGAAACGAACTTAGAACATCTCAGTTTTCTGTTTATGATGGAACACACAGCGACTGACATGCTTGTTGAATAAAAAAAGAGTAAATTACCAAAAAAAAAAAATTACCTACAGTTCATTAAATTTTTAATAAAATAGTACATTTTAAATTGGCTCGCTCAAACTAAAAAAATTATAAAAACTGTGCCGTGTGTCAAGCAATTGTTGCACTTCATATCCACCTCAAATGCTTTGGCAAATTCATGTGGTTACATTAATTTCATAATCGAATTGACATTTCTTTTACAAATTTCAACTACAGTAGAAGACCATTATAACGCACACCTTGGGACCAAAGCTTTTGCATTATACAGGTTTTGGCGTTATATAGGTCGTTTCACAAATTTTGGAACTAATATTCAGAATATATCTATATTGGCACTTCAGAATGGGTTTTATCTGCAATGAGTAGTAAAGCACTAATTATAGAATTAGTTATTCACAAATAAATATGTTTCACAATCAAAAGAAAGTGAATTATCTTGCATTTCTTGTAGCTTCATGGTTTGCATAACAGCTGCATTTTCAAGAGCCATCTGGTATTTTCTTTTTACTGTGAATAATAGTTTACATCTAAATGCTTTGAATTATGATGGGAAGATGAAAAACTGTTTCAAAATTTAATTTGCCTAACAATTTTTATGCGTGCAAAACAAAACAGAGGGATTTTTTTAACTTTAAAACCTATTGTTTACTTCTGAAAAGTTGTGCGGTGGTTTATAGAGAATTGCGTTATATAGGTCGGTGAAATAAATATTTCGCAGAAAATCATAACAAATCGTTTTTCCTTAAATCTAAATGGTATTAAAAAATACTGCCAGCAAGCATTGAAAGTTCTATAATTTATAAGCATTTTATTTCCTCAGCATCTCCTTTCAAAAAACAAAAATTTGACACTGTAAATACTTACGTTGCATAAAGAGAAGATTTAACTTGGAGTTTAATAGCTTGAAGGAACATTAAAAACGATACATGAGTCAATTATTGTCGAAGAAATGATCAGGAAAAATAAAAACCTTAACATTAAAACATAAGTTAAAATGGGTTTTAATATCAAGTCACATTCATTTAAAATAAAAATTTCTGCAACATACAGCATTTATAATACAAATCACAAGTTAAGATCTCCTCGCATCACAAGTGTATGTTTTGTTTACTTCCACTCGTCGCCAAGCACGAAATTGATCGCGCCAAACCGAATACAGAGATCTATCGTTAAAAAAATTTAATTTACACAATTTAAACTTTTGCCTTGTCTTAAAGTGTTGTTTTTCAATAACGTTGTGATTGGAATAATTGATTTAACAGGAAAACTAACTATAAAAGACCCAAATAAAGTGTCAGAAAGGAATTTTAGCACACCGGAACACATGTTCTTGATATAATTACGCGATAGTTAAAGAAATAGGAATGGACTCACTCAAGTAAAGCTACACACGTATAATTCGAACATTGTAGAACAGTAATATAAGCATTAAAATCTTGGACTCACCTTTAATTTTCCAGATTCTGGGTTTTTCCACAGCACTGTCATACGCTCCATGTTAATCCTACGGGAGAAGAAGAAACACTGCCTCAGGCGGTCTTCGACCAATAGGAAAATGATGCCGCGTTGTCGCAACTCTGAAAACTACGTTTTCATATAGGGACTCTAATCTAACCCACAAGTATAGTGCCTAGAAAGAGTAGTGGGCCGACAGGCGCTTTTTTCCCTGCGATTCTTGAAGACGAATTGTATGAAAAACGCTAGATGGCAGTGCAGTCGAGGTGCACATTCAATTTCGCGGTGTTTACATTAGTAGACGCGGGATTTTGTTACAATTTAGTTCCGCGTTTCTCTTTTTTATCTTTATTTCGTGAATATTTAATGAAACAGCGTTTAAGGCTTTTAATGGAGGCATCAAAGTTGAAAGTGGGTACAAAACATGTAAGGAAAAAGTTACGCTTTTTAAAGCTCCAGCAGATGAAGAAAAACTAAAGTGGAGCTCGTTAATTCCCAGGTTAGATAAAGTTTTTGATAAATATTGCTCAATTTGTGCTCTGTATTTCGAAAAACATTTTATTGAAACGCATTTTAAGCATATTATAAATGGTGAGGAAGTTTTGATTCCTCGGGGAAAAACTTTTTTGAAAGATGAGGCAATTCCGACAATTTTCCCAAATCTGCCAACATACTTTATTAAAAAATTACCAAAGAAAAGGTCCATCAGGAATTATGCAGTTAAGAAAAATGTTCCCTGTTTGAAAAAAAATAAAACTTGATCTTTCCGCAGATGAAACTGAAATAACCACGTAAAAAATCTATTATAAATGAAATTGTTCATATTAATTTGCCTAACGAATATTGGGTTTGTATGAAATTTAAAAAAATCTCCAAATATTGTAGTTTTTGTATATAATGTAAATTATGCGGAAAATAATTTTGACGATAAAAAGATCATTATTGAAGTAGACACAAAGACAAGGATGTTTTCAAAACAAAATTTTAAACAATTGACTGAAAATTGGATACTTATATTTTAAGGCATATGTATTATCAGTCGAGATGGCTAAGGGCGCAGTTTGTTGTTGTTTTTAATGCCACTTGGGAGACTCAAGCCCCATTCATGTAGCCAGCATGAGTTTAAAGCAGAAAGGAGCGACTCCTGCGTCAATGAGGCCCCTAAATGAGAAAGAGCCCGACTTGGGCACGGTATATGGTAGATCACCTCTACAGTTTATAGGTCTGGAGAATAGGTTGGAAATCTCCAAGCGACCGACCATAAGAGTTTCGGACAAACGGAATCAACGAAGACGTAAGTTATATTTAAAAAAAAAAAAATTTTTTTTTTGAATTTCTGCCTTTTAAAATCCGAATTCCACGTCATGATAATTTCGTAATTAACTCGTCTATCTTATGATAATTTTGCTCCGGAAACTGTTCTTAAAATTGAAATTAAAAAAAAAAAATCGAATTTTCGACAAATCGCTTCGTGGTGCACACCCCCGAGCTACAAATTAACTTTATCAAATTTCATGAAAATTGGCCGAACGGTCTAGGTGCTATCCGCGTCACAGAGATTCAGACAGAAATCCGAACAGAAATCCAGACAAAGAGACTTTCAGCTATATTATTAGTAGAGAAATAAGAGACGCGCAGTTATTGAATACTTAGGGGGCCATTCAGTAATTACGTAAGGATGATTTTGACAATTTTTGATCCCCCCCCCATGTAAGGGTACGTAAGATTCCATTTTGTTTTTCAAAATGATAAAATAACAAATCTTGGAGTCGTTACATCACTGTAATCGTTATTAAATTCACATTATTAAATTAAACCTTTTGCGTAAAGAAATAGTTACTGAAAAGTTAGAATCTAAACTAAATGTTTTTTCGACATTTTTTTGAGCAATCACGATTGCTTATTGTTCTCACTTGACAGTTTTGAGGTCCTATCATTTTATTTTCCCGCCAACACCCTCTGCAGCACCACCGTCGGCCGGCCGCCTCACGATGCTGCTCATCTAGCGAAAACCCTCTCCAGGATGCGTCACTTACTTGCCTACACTTACACACACACCTATGCACACCCACACACACATACACTTACACATACACCTACACATACACACACGCATACATACATACATACACCTACACACATACACCTACACACAAACACATACACACAACTACCCACAAATGCACATACCCCCCCCCCCACTTAAACACACATACCAAACACACACGCCTACATACACACACACTCGTGATTGCGAAAAACATAATTTGAATTCAAGATGTCAAAGTTCAAATTATTTTTTATTTTTGTTTTTGTTTTGATGTAATATTAATAAAAAATAAAACATGCCATACACAATGCGACTCTTTTATTATATTTTACAGTATTCATTCTTTGTAAAACAAATAAAAAAAACATCTTATCCTAACACGTTTCTTACCTTCCAGACGCAAATGGAACATAATCTCTGCCAAATCACTTGTTGACCGCACAATTTCTAATGTGAAATACCGACTTGGAAAATATTACGTAAGAATGAGTTTGACCCCCCCCTCCCAAGGTACGTACAGGCTTTTCCAACCCTCCTCCCCCTCGGGACGCTTACGTATTTAATGAATGACCCCTTATATTCTACTATTTTCATTGAAGATAAATTAGCATAAGGTAATTTTATATTCTTCAAAAAATAAATGAACACCCATGTAACAAATAGCACTTATTACAGAATTTGTCCTTTGCGCAGAAATAAGTTCAATCCGAAAAACGGGGCTTTAAAACTGCGAAATCAGCATGCAATCGCTGATTTAAAACGAGTCTGATTGAGGAGCATAACGTACTCCTCGAGCGCAGCGCCATCTGGATTTTCCTCAGATCTGACCTCACTTTTTCCCCGTCGATCGGCACACTACTCTTTCTAGGGTTTCTAGGCACTATACCACAAGTGCTTAAAGATCCGGTTGATCCGGTGCTCTATCTGAGGGTAACGCCCCCCCAGCTGTGATGTTTTACCACGAAGACTTTTCATTGTTTTTATTATTGTGGAAGATGTTTTTATTATTTGTAGTAGCAACTATGGACAACGTGGGCAGTGGTTAGCTCCTTATTATTATAGAATATTCTGCATCATACATTTTAATTCTTATTCATGAGGTTTTTGAACAATGTCGAGCGTTGACTCTTGTATTACAGATTTTCTTAAAGGTAAGCGTTTGACAGTGGTGGGTGATACTTTATTTAAAAAAAAAGTAAATGTAAAATTATTTCTGTCTGTCTACAGTGCCGGATTACTAAATAGGCAATGTAGGCAGTTGCCTAGGGACCCCGACATATTCTGAGGGGCCCCGGATAAATCTTAAAGTTGAAAATATTTCAGAAAATTTCTCTTTTCGACAAAAATAAAGAAAAGAAAAACAAAATATGGCTCCCTCCTTTTTCTTTTCTCTATCTCCTCTTTTACTGCTGTCAAACAGAAACCGATTTAGACATGTGGGATTCGGGGCACACACAGCAACTATGGGCCCCCACCGAAAGGAAGCTTTGTTATTCATTTTTCGAAGGTCAAGGAGACCATGGTCTTCTACTGACAGTGGCAGATTTACCATGTCTCAAATGTGGCAAATGGGATGGCCCCAAGAGGGATTTAAAATTGAACATGAAAAAATATATTTATGTTAGACAAGTTGAGCCGAAAAAATGAGTAACCAAGATGAGTAAATCCGTTATTGTGCCCCGACGGCATCCAGATCATTAAATGATGGCAAACGGCACATTTTAGTTTAAAATGACCGTTCTATCAAAATGAGCAAATACAGTATTCGTTGCAATAACTACACATTTAGTATGAGAACAAAATTCGTAGGCGTTATTTAGTCCATTTTTTAGTTTATAATGTTGAATGATTTTAAAATGTTAAATTCTTTTCCCTCATTCTAATAGAAGACATTAATTAGTTTAGTTAGCTTCTTTTCAAGAAACAAACCTATGAAACAAATTAGATTAGTAACCTAAGAACTGAAGTGAATATTCAAAATAATTTAGAAAATACTGTTTTGACAACATGATTGCAACTTGATCAGTTTAGGGGCTCTTTTTATTAAGGAGACCAGGCCAGTGTTCATTGGTTCAAAAAAAAAAAAAAAAAAAGATAGAGAGAGAGAAAAAGGAAGAAAGAAAAGCAAAGCAAACAATAAGATTCAGTAGCGGTCACTACGAAGGGGGAGGGGGCATCACCCTGGATGGCACCCTAAATGGATTTAAGAATTTATGAAAAATAAAAATATTTCCCTAAATAACTAAATTTTTTCTAAAACATAAATATTCATATTTAAAAGCTATCAAATTTTAACTAAATTTAACTATATTCGTTCTCACAGAGTACAGGTGGCGATTACATGCTTGAAAATTGAATCAACTTCAAGTTTACTTAAATTATTAAAATATTTTTCTGTGTATGAAGGTGGGAGGGGCGGAGGGGGGGGGGTTGGAGTGACACCACAAATTATCCTCCAGTGACAAGCCACTGCTAAAAATGACACAATAAAATGTACAGAAAGGTACAAAGCGATATTTTGCGGTAACATACCGATAGTTGCCGAGTTATGGAAAAACATCGAGTATAAAATCAGACGTGAAACGTGACCAGCAGTCAAATTTCTATCACCTGCTGGTATCGATGATTTAACGCTTGGAGTGTCTTACATCACCCCAAAAGAATTGTTTGCTTTGAAACATTTTGTGATAATTTTTTTGTAATACTTTGCGTGTACATGTTTGTCACGTATAGTACTATTTCAGTTTCTTCAATATTAATCAATAAAACAGAAACTATTGAAATTTTTCCCATTCAAATTTGAAGAAGGTTGTGCAGTAGTGCAATACACAAGGTATACAGTATTGGGGCTACACACTCCACTTTACCACACTTGAGTTTCAAAAACATCACCTCCCCATCCCCAGATGAGGTATAAAAACAACAAAATTTGCATAGCGCAGGATTCCCCCCCCCCCCTATAGCCTGCCTCCTTTTGGAAACGACCATTTTTTCCTTTTTTGTTCAAAGCAAAGGGGGGGGGGAATTCCCATTAGTTAACATTTTTTCCAATCAGGTCCAAATATACGAAAATAGCCTTTCCTTACGAGAAGTGATTTTCTCAGGAGACTTCCCGTGTGGTCTGAGTGAGATGAAGCATCGGCAGTCATCAAAGAGAACTATGAACACATGCATTTGCGGAAACACGAGCGCTTTCGGCTGTGTCCATTCAGGCCGCACTTGCCGAAATTCTTAACTCTTTGGAAGAACACTTTTCATGAGAAAAAGTTCTCAGGGTCACTTATTATTTACACCCCTATACCGCGCCGCACGCCGCCAATAGCTATTCTCTATTGAGATGTTTTCAAAGAAATTCCCCTAGGAGGATTGATAACGCGTGTAGCGGCTGTATTCTCTTGCCTTGGACAGGGATAGAGTTAGTGACATCTAATAATTTTTGAGAAAAGAGTTCTATACACCTTTTCTGATGAACGCCTTCTTTCTGTAGGAGCTTATGGCCAGACACCTGCAAACCATTTTTTTTTCTTTTTATCATTTCCACACCACTTTTCCCCAGAATAAAAGGTGGTGGTTTTAAGGTTTAATAAAAGAGGTTTCACTCTAACATAGATGCTAGCCTGGTCCTCTTCAGTTTATGTGCATGGTAACTAAACTTTAAAGTGGAGTTCCCGTGTAAAGCTGATTTTTGAGTTGATATTTTATACTAGTATTGAAGTGTCTATTTTTTTGCTATAAAAATCAAGCATCAAAGCACAACGATATTGAAATATTTTTCTAAGAAACAAGAAGATTCCAATGAGAAAGGTAAGAAAACAATTACTGATAAAAATTTAAAGAAAAAAAAAGCAAGAATTCGTTTTAAGCATTCATTTCTGCTGTCAGCATATTATTTGCAACAAGATATATATATTTTTTACCAATATTTACTTAATTAACTATCAGGGACGGGTATAGAAATAGTTTTTGAGATGATCATGGAAAAAGTCGAAAGTGTCCCCTCCCTCCTATAAGGTCTTGTTAAACAGTTTTTGTGAGGTTCCTTTAAAATGTTTTAAAAGAAGCCCTTAAAGCCGATTAATCTACTTTATATGCAATCTTATGTTCTAATTTACTTCGAATGTGGTGGTAAAATATCCTTTTTAGCATTTTAAGCCCCTTAACTTCTAAATCTTATATAATTTCACTAAAATGGTATAATAATATGCTCTGTATTACTTTGAAAGATTGTTATAATGATTAAAACAAGAGGGCAATTAAACAGAAAAATCACTTTTTTCTATCAAAAGTATTCTACCATGGGCAGGTAACTGCAAGTTTTTTTTTTTTTTGCATTTTTGTCATCTATTGTACTTTAGCTTTATTGTATAAGCTTGCTTATTTGGTTTACACTGCAAAAAAGGCGCGATATAAATGTCTTAACTCTAACATTTCGCTATTGTTAGTATTGTGAATCCAAACACCAATTTCTTTAAATATCTCAAAAATTCATTTCTGCAGATACTGCTGTTTACCTGTCCACGGGAGTAGTAGTGAACAAATTGTGACATTTTGTACCTTTGAATTCGAAATTTGTGAGCTTTATCTATTTTTTTGCGCTGACCTCTGTCTGCAACATCTCCCTCGTAACAAAATCAAAGGTATGTGTGTGTTTTTCGTTTTTTAGTTCTTACTTATGTTATGAAGAACTAACTTAAAATCTAGTTAATGGTGTAGTTAAGTTATTTTAATCTATTCGGGAGGGAAACAATTCTCTTGTCCTCTCCACCCCCCCCCTCAAATCCGCAAACGTTAATAATAATGGTATAAATGCTTCAGCAATATTTTACTGAGTAATGATCTATAAATCTTTTTTTCTAGCTCTAAAATGAAAAGTAAATTTAAACACATTTGAGTAACTCTTAATTGTTAATTAACATTATTGGTAATACTTAAAATTGTAGTCAGAACCTAAAACTATATGCTTTAAAATGGGGGTAAATTACGAAATTTGATAAAGGAATAAGGAAGATTTTGCGTGGTGACAGAAAAACAGGCTAGAGAAATAATACATGTGTGAGGGGGGGGCCCCATCACTTCTAATGCCTATGGGCCTCGAAATCCTTAATCCGGCCCTGTCTGTCTAGCAGCTTTTTTTTTTTGTGTGTGTGTGTGTGTGTGTGTGCTTCTAAATCAAACAGACTTCTTTTATTAATGTACGAATAAAAGAAAAAACAAAGTTAAGTTAACATCACTTCTAATGCCTATGGGCCTCGAAATCCTTAATCCGGCCCTGTCTGTCTATCAGCTTTTTGTGTGTGTGTGTGTGTGTGTGTGCTTCTAAATCAAACAGACTTCTTTTAGTAATGTATGAATAAAAGAAAAAACAAAGTTAAGTTAACCAATACTCTTCTTTCAGAAAAAAGTCCAAATGAACCACAAAAGTTTAACAAAACACAATGTTAACCAATAGTCTTCTTTCAGAATCATTACCAATGATGCTTGTTGAAGACTTTCTTTCATATTTTTTAATCGATTTCAATTTTATCATATTCAATGTTTTTTTCTACCCCTTATTCCCAGAGGCGTAGCAACGATTTTGGCACTCTTGGCAATATTGAAATTAGCCGCCCCTTATTTCCTTAGATATATGTATGTATGAGGGGCGGAGTTTTCAATCTCTACAGTAAATTTTTTTTTCGTTCTGTATTGACAACTTTTCACTGGATGAACGGATTGAGCTGTCGTATGTGACAAAGAGTGACCCAAAGTTGTCCCTATTGTTTCCTTTTACCACACTGGGCCAATAAAAAGACGTTATAAAGGAAAAAAAAAACTACTATGGAAAATTTAAATTTCAAATAATATAAAAATAATGTACTACAGTAATATAAAAATAATATACTACAGTAATTGTTTTGGTCTTTTTCATTTGCAAAGTCATTCATTTCATGGTGTATCTAATATTTTGAACTGTTTCTCTCTCAGCGGATAACAAGTCATTCCAGTTATTTCTAGCAAAGTTAAAAATATTTTTATGGCTGCTATGATGTTTGGATAAGGAGTAAAAAAAAATATATATTTTTTTTCCTTTGGCAAAAGATTAAATGAATGGTAAAATTGTGACAAGATTGAACATAGAGTTGAGCTCTCTGTTTCTAAGAATTTGTTCTTCATTTTAATTTTCACGCTTTTTTGACAAAAATGTTGCTTTTCTCTGCCTAGATTACCTTACTGAAATCCTTTAACTAAATTGACTGATTTGAGTACACAAAATATATTTTTAACAGTACTAATTTAAATCATCAGTGTAGTACTGTTTTTCACTGCAAATAAAATGTTGCAATTTCAGTTTTTATATTCCATAAAGGAAAGTCCAGGAATTCTCCCCTGAAAAAATTTCGGAATTGAAGTATTAAAAATGCATTTTAGGCCATCTTTCACGGTACACAAAGACATGGGGTTCAGAACACTCCACTATATATTTTTCAGTATTTAAGTTTAAAAATGAAATTTTCGATGTTTTTTGTGGTGTTTGGGAGAAAAAAGAAAGGTCCTGTTTTGTTCCCTTGGAAATTTTTGGAAATTTCAAACTTTTTTTTTTTGAAGCAGGGAGGTTGATTGTTAGATTTTTTTTATTTAAACATGATGCCTGTTTAAATAAAAAGAATGTTTCAAACATTACCTACAGGCTGCACCTAAGGTTTGTAAGAAAAGTTCCTCTGGTACCGGGTGACATTTGAACCAATTAATGGCACATGGAAATTGCATGATATTAAATGAAATGCACAAATATATCAATGCAGCATTATTGAGTTCCCCAACGATGTGGAAATCACAAGGGGATAGATTTCTTCTGTAAGGGATGGTGGTTCATCTTCTTGGCTTCCCACTTAAATTTCCACAAAAGTTCCTTTATTGCATTGGCTTTGTGCTTGTCATTCGAAAGTGACTTGCGTCCTTCTGCAATTTGCCCATACCACTCCTGAACTCTTGATAAGATTACATGCAGTGTTCCTTATAAACTCTTTCCATTCACCGACACACAAATTCTATTTCCTCCCACAACCTCTGCTGTTTAAAAAATGCACAGCACCCCATTGTTGTTCTTTTGATACCCCCATTACGTTTTGCTTTCCAAAATTGAACAACTGGATGCATCGGCTGCTCTTTTTCACCTCCCTTTTAAATGCAAAATGCCCTATAGTGGGTGAAATGTACAAATCGTGTTTGCCTCATCAGAAAATATATTTCAGGACCCTCTCCATTTTTCCCAATACCACAGTTTAGTTGTAATGTCCTTTGCCTCGTTATCTATTGACTGACCCTTATACTATTATGATTAATTGTACACTGAGCAAATGTCTTTTCTTGCACACTTAAGTGACAATACAATTACCAAATTAGGTTTTAAAAGTTATTTTTGTATTTTTTGCTACAAATACTTTGTATTTGCTTTTAAATTGTGCTAGTGATTTTTTACAAATTAAAAATTATATTTCAAAACAGTGAGTTCACCTGATACCAAACTGATCTTTCAGATACAAAATTGGTGTTCCTACTGATACAAAAGTAATTTTTCCAACATTTTAAAAAAAAATGAATTTTTGGTTTTCTATCCCTTATGTTATGAATAATTAAAACATACTTATTATATTATGTTTTCTTTTTAATTTTCTCTGAATAGTTTAAAAATAACATTAAGAATTTTGAATTAAAAAGATTGAAGCCTCAAGTTGTATTAATAAAGCAGGTTTCAAGTTTAGTCAACAATGCAGCATTACAAGTAACAAAACCAACAGAATGCTTGGGTTTATCAATTGATCTATTTGAAAAAAAATCCAAGAAGGTTGTTCTCCCTTTAGATAGGAGTTTAGTAAGACCTCATTTGGAATATACTGTTCAGTTTTATTCTCCTTATCTCAGTAAAGATATTTCTATATTGGAAAGGGTTCAAAGAAGGGTAACTAGACTAGTATGGAGACTTTCAAATTTTGATTATGATACCAGACTAAGTATTTGTATTATTGTACAGCTTAATATGTATATTATTTGTATTGTTGTACAATGATTGCTCTTGATAATATCATTTCCTTGTAGATGTTTATAGGTTTTTGTATTTCACATTACAAAAAGAAGCATTAACAAGCTTGGCTAATTCTCAGAAAGAAAGTTTACTATCTCAACTGCATGCAATTCAAGTGGATTACCCTTGTCTACAGATACAGTTATGCTCAAAGTCAGAAGATGAAACTGAACCAAAAGATGAAAGACGTCTAGCTGAATCATGCACATCATCAAGTCCTGTGCCTTATATTGATATGAATGGAGAAAGTTTTGGAATCTTGCCCACAAATGGTATGTGTTTTTGAAAGTTTGGCTCTTTGCTTCTTGCTGTTACCATTGATAAAATTAGAAGTATGACAATTGCTACCATTTGCTTTTTAAAAAAAATTATTACTCCATTTATCATTGGTGCATTCTACTAAAGAAATGCAGAAGATGCAAAATTTGTTTCAAGCCACAAAGCTCTGCATTTCATATCTGAATGAATATTCGTCATGCTAATGTCTAACTTTTTGTTTTTGAGTTATTTTTCTACACAAGAGAATTCCAATGTAACATTTGTGACACTTGTTACACTATTTTTTCTTTTCAAATTTATTTTTCATCAGCTCTGCATAAAAATTCAGGCTTTAATTAACGTAGTACAACCTCAATATCTCGAATTTCTAGGGATGAGAAAAAAATTCGAGATGAGTTTTCAGGTTATTAAGGTTTTGAAAATTACAGTAGTAACTCTCACATTTACTCACAAATATATTATTTATATGTATGTATATACTTTGCATAACAATTGACAAGTTATTTTGATATGAATAGCTATTTCAACCTTTCTTTCGTCATCTACAAACTTCAACATTCTTATGTCTTATGTTATCTTCAAGTGCATTCAATTTAAGCTTACCACTAGCCATTTTGTAGAAGTTTAAAAATGCAGAATAATAAGGGACACATTTTACCGTTCTCGCTTGAAAACTGGTCAGCTGTCAGCTTCAAAAAATCTACCTCCTGTCTTCTAAGTGGGCATGTGTTCCAATGAATGTAACCTTTGGAGAAAACAATGAGATAAAAAATATTACACCACCCCTCTGATATCTACATTCCCCTACCGCTCCAATTTCCTATTCTTATACGTCCTGGAAAAAGGAATAAAAAAATAAACACTGGTTCTATTACAAGAACTGATTCTACTACAAAAATTACCTATGAAAAATATCATTTAAAACTTACTACTGTGTAAAAATTTTGACTTATCAAGGGCTTTGAAAGACAACTTTCAAAATAACTTTTAAAAATACATAAGAGTTTTTCTGTAAAATGCTGTTTTTTTTTACTTCCTTTTACAAAAAAGGAAGTATTGTATTCGCAAAAAAAATTTCACTCAAAAATTGACCTTAATTTCCATTTTACTCATCCCCGAACGAATGTTGAGTTTTTTTTGACTCTACCACACTTGGATAAGGGCCTAAGAAGGTATAGACACGTGAAACATCCATTTTCACGATTCCTGAGTTAATTATAATGAGTATGTACTTATGTATGTGCATATGTATGTATGTGTCTCGCATAACTCAAGAACGATATGTCCTAGAAAGTTGAAATTTGGTACGTAGACTTCTAGTGAGGTCTACTTGTGCACCTCTCCTTTTGGTTGCATTCGGGTATTTCTAAAGGAGTCTTTTGCTCTTTTTTTGGGGGGAAAATCATTGTTAATTTCGATGTAAACCCTAGTGGTGTTATAATTTGGCGGACACTTGACACTATATTGCCAGTGTTTTTTTCGCCAAGTTTTGTTGCCAACTTGGCGTCAAAGTTGGCATTTTTTTTTTAAATCTGATTTTAATTTGGCCACTGTTGGTGATATTTAGAGAGTAAACTGTTGAATCACATTAAAACTGCCAGTAATGGGGAAATGACATTAAATTGGTGTGAAAGGAAGCCATGTGATGTGCACATCAGCTTGTTTTTTTTTTTTTGAATCATCAAGGGTTCCAAGATAAGGAGATTCAAGATATCAAGGTTGGACTGTTTTTTCTTGTTTCATATCCTCTTACGAAACAATAACATAAAGAGTATAATTACTTCTTGTCTCACTTTTTGTATAATTAATTATTAATTTATGAAACTTGTAACGTTTGTGTGACAATTTTAGTTTTCTGTTCTCACACAAGTTACAAGTTTCATAAAATTAATAATCATGAAAAACTGAGAATAATTATATTGTGCATGTAATTGTTTTATAAGAGGATTTAAAATAAGATAATATTAACCAATTCTTGATTGTTCAAAGCTGTGGTAAATGAAAAAGAACTTAAAAAAGAAAAACTGGTGTAAAAATGTCCCAATTTTACTGTGGAATCACCCTAACAGATGATTTCCATATACAAATGCAAATACAAATACAAAAGTGACAACCAGCAAGAGGCTCTGGGCCCAGCTAGACTGGTCCTGGTCAATTTACAATCCTCAGTGAAGATCAATGGCCCTCTTAAAACTATCTACTCCCTTGCTCATTACCACCTCTTCTGGTAAGCTGTTCCAAGGTTCCACTACCCTGCTAAAATAATAATTTTTCCTAATATCCATGTTAGCCTGAGATTTAAATAGCTTAAAACAATGACCTCTTGTCCTGTTTTCAGTGCTAAACTTCAGCCCCGTAACATGTTTCATTTTAATAAATTTAAACAACTGAATCATGTCCCCTCGGTCTCTTCTTTGCTCAAGACTGTACATTTTTAGCCTTCTAAGCCTGGAATCATAATCTAAGTGGGAAAGTCCATTTATTAGCCTTGTAGCCCGCCTTTGAACCCTTTCCAATACATTAATATCTTTCTTAAGATAAGGAGACCAAAACTGAATAGCATACTCCAAATGGGGTCTTACCAAACTTCTATATAAGGGCAGAAGAACTTCTTTAGATTTGTTTGGAATAGATCTAGTGATAAACCCAAGCATCTTATTGGCTTTGTTACTAGCAATGCTGCACTGTTGGCTAAACTTTAAATCCTGACTTATTAAGACCCCCAGATCAGTAACTTTGTCTGCCTTACTAATGACTGAACCTTGCAAATAAAAACTTGTACACTTATTTCCATGCTCTAAATGTAGCACTTGACATTTCCCAACATTAACATCCGTACCCCATTTATCAGCCCACTCCGTAATATGATCTAGATCCTCTTGCAGCTGATTTGCTTGTTCTTCATTTTCTACAGTCCCCATAACTTTGACATCATCAGCAAAATAATTCATGTTCCCAGAAATATTTTTGTGAATATCATTCATAAAGACAGTGAACAAAACAGGCCCTAACACTGATCCTTGAGGAACCCTGCTTAAGACCTCACTCCAATTAGAATAATTTCCCCTTACAACTACCCTTTGTTTCCTTCCGGTCAGCCAGTTTTTTACCCAAATGGAAGTTTTCCCTCCTATACCTATATCAGCTAATTTGCTAAGTAGAGCAACATGCTGTACCTTATCGAAATCTTTTTGAAAATCATTGTAAACAACATCTACAGGCTTCTTATTGTTCAAAGCCATGGTAACTTTGTCATAGAAATGTAATAAATTAGTTGCACAAGATTTACCTTTCCTGAAACCATACTGAAAACTAGTCAATAGATTATTAGTCTCTAGAAAATTTACTATCTTAATTTTCATCAATGTTTCAAAAATTTTGCAAACCACCGAAGTTAGACTCACAGGTCTATAATTTCCCGCACTCCCTTTAGACCCTTTCTTGAAGAGCGGTGTAATGTTAGCCAGCTTCCCGTCCTCTGGCACTGTCCTCGAGTTATAAGAAGCATTGAAAATATTTACGATTACATCTGCTAATTCCTCTGCACATTCAACTAAAATTTTTGGATAAATATTATCTGGTCCCGGAGCCTTAGTCTCTTTAATTTTTTTCAAATGAAGTAAAACGTCATCCTTGGAAAATACAAAGTCCTGAAGCTGTACTATAGCTTGTGTCTTGTTGGTGTCAACTGTTGTGATACAGTTATCGTTAAAAACACTCGAAAAAAGTTATTAAGAACATTAGCAATATCACTATCATCCTGAATTAAAATTCCGTGCTCATCAACCAGTGGCCAAATATGATTATTTCAAACTTTCCCCGAATTAGCATATGCAAAAAACCTCTTGGGATTCCCGTTTATGTTATCTGCCAGTCTTTGATCCAACTCTCTTTTCTGAATCCATACCAAATACTTAAATTTACGCCTTGCCTTACAATATTGGAGCCTATCTGCACTGTGACCAGTTTCTCTAAACCTATGAAAAGCGGCTTGCTTGTAATTTAGAGCATCTTTAGTTTCCCTGGAGAACGACATTGGACAAATTTTAGTGTTGACACCCTTTCTCCTAAAGGAAACATAATCCTCAACCATTTTCGCTAGATATTCCTTAAACTCTGCCCACTGAAGATTCACATCGCTATTGTCCAATTCAGAAGAAAAAACTGTTTTCAAACTCTGCCTAAGTGCCACAAAGTCAGTATTTCTGAAATTGGGCACAAACCTAAAATTCTCTACTTTGTGCATATCAATTTTAATCCCAAACCTAATACTGTTGTGGTCACCAACTCCAATGTGTTCCCTTACACACAACCCCTGAACAGAACCTTCCATGTCGCAGAAAACTAGATCCAAAATCACGTCCTGTCGAGTACCCTCAGTTACAATTTGATCTAAGAAGCAATCACCAATTACTTTTAAAAATTCCTCTTCTCTGCTATTACTATGGTAAAAATTATTCCAATCAATTCCTGGAAAATTAAAATCTCCCATTATGATGACTGACCCCTTGCTAGAAATTTCACTAATAATACTAAACATCTGTTCATCTTGACCCTGGCTTAAGTTGGGTGGCCTATAAATGTTCCCTGAACATAGTTTTTTGCCCTTATTGCTCATCAACTCCAGCCAAATCATATCAATCTCATTAGGTTTATCATTAATTACCAACTCATTGCAAGCTAAAGTGTCTCTGACATAAAATAAAACCCCACCACCTCTTTTACCTACTCTATCTTGTCTAAACAAATTATACCCAGCAATAGATAATAAATCGTCATCACTTTCGGTAGCCCATGTCTCGGTAACTCCAATAATATCTAACCTCTCGTCTATTATTATGCTTTTCAATTCTTCCATCTTGTTCCTAATACTATGAGCATTTGTATAAAAAACCAATGAATGTGAGGACCTGGAGACCATATAAAAAGTTAGATTTCATATTTTCCACCTTTTTTTCTCAATTCAAACTCTTAATATAGTTTAACTCTACATCTTTTTTGACCATTTTTTGTCATTGGAAGTATGCCCTTGCATATTAGACTTGAAGTTGGAAAGATCGAGGTTAAACCCCACACAGGTTAAACATGGATCGACTTCTAACATAGATATTCAAGCCTGTCATTTTGAATTTTTTCAGGGAATGAGAAGGGGAGGGGGAGCTATGGATCTCTATGTAAATTTTACCAAAAAAGAAAAAAAAAAGAATGCTGTCCACTTACATGTAAAATTTGATTTCTCGAATACAGGGGGAGAGGATTGACTGCCCCTGACCCCTCTCAGGGTACTCATAGGTCCTTAAAAGTTCTATTTTTCAGTGACCTGTTGCAAAGGACCTTTAAAAGTGGTAAATTTTGAACAAAAATTCTTAATTATTTGGACAAGGTGCTTTAAATTTTATTTTTAAAAGTAAATCCTTAAAAAAATGAAAAATGTGTATAGTTTTTCTCAATCATCTCCCTCTCTTTCCCTTTAATTTCAAAGCCCATTGTTTTTTTTTATTGAAATTTAAAAGTTCAATAAATTACTAAGGAAAACTGCCCATCTTTGTTTATGCTTTGAATTGACCCCCCCCCCCCCCCCAATTTATTGCTTTTAAAATACTTCTAAGCATTCCCTCTTCCTGTGTTCTCATTTTTTTTCTTTTTAAAACTGATCTATATTTTCAATTGCTCGGGAAAACTACCGCTTTTGTTCGCGTTTTAATTTGATTGATCAGTTATTGTGATTATTGCACACTTACCAACTTTTATGCATTAGCAGGACTGCCAACTATGTAACATTTTTTAAACTTTCTCTGCAAAAACAGATATTCTGCAAAGAAGTTAGCTTCACGCTTCTCAAGAAAATTCATTACCATTAATTCGAATATGATGTTTCTGTCAGGAGTTTTGCTGATTTTCTGAGGTTCCTTGTAATATTATAATTTTTAATAATAATTTTAAGTTATAAATCTTCTAACTTAAAAAATGTTGATTAATTATTGTCTTTTCTTTTTATATTATGTATTTTGTCATTTTAATAACATATTTATGGATATGGGAAATCAATCAAAACTGTTTATACTCAGGTTATTACTTAGCTTTGTAAGTGTTTTAATAACTTTTTATACTAGAATTTTAAGGATTATATGAAAATACGAACAATACCTTATATATGTGGCATTAATTTTTACACAATATTGAAATGCTGTGCACAATCTCAAAATGCCCTGCGTTGAAATAGTACCTAATTTGAATAAAAGAAGAAAAAAAAAATTAAAACTGTGTCTTCCCCATTCCTGTTTAATTGCCTCAATTGCATTGATTTTGGTTTTTTGCTTTTTTTTTCATTGCTTTCAAATAATTTATTTATTATTTTCATTTTTTATTGTTCTAGCTCTTAATCCAGAAAATTTTGATTGTGAAAAAGATAAAGATATATCTGAAAATCATTCTCTCACTGAATCTGAAGACTATGCATCTGATGAAGGTTTGTTGTATTTGATCACTCAAGAAATATTGTTCTTTTAAATAAAATATGGGGGTCGGGGTGCATTTTGTAATATTTCCAATTTCTTTACATTAAAAAATATTTTGCTTGAAGTAAAACCCATGCTATGAAAATCTCAAAGGCAGAATTTGATCTTCTGTTACAGTACAGTAAAAATTTGTTGTTAGCGTGTGTTTAACAGAGAGTGATTTTTCCTTTACACCTGATGTATTTTATTTGCATTTGATAATTTTTTTATGCTCATGAATGTCAAATTTATTATCATTACTTTTCTTTTCAAATGTTTTTGTAAAGTTTAAGATTGCATGGTTTAAACCATCGTGGTTTAAAAAAAATTTTTTTAAATGTTTTTTTTTAAACCAAATCGTTTTCCCTCGTAATGTTTTCATAAATTTTGCAATCTTATTATAAAATGTTAATTCCAATTGATGCAAATAAACAGTAAAGCTTTAGAGATAAATTATGGATAAATTGGAAGTTGAACTACTGCCTGAAAAATGTACCACCAAAGCAAAAGTGTGTTGTTAGAAAATCATTATTTTATAAGTATATAACTTGTTTCATTAATTATTATTTATTTATTTGTTGGATCTTTAATCTTGTTTCAAATTTAGTGAAACTAGGTGGTTTAACATCTCTCATCATAATTTGCTAGTTAAATGAAAATTATTCATAATTTGAGAGAGTCTAGTATCTTAATTTAATCATTTGAAAAAATGTTAATGTATAAATGCTGATTGTTCAGGAAATGTTTCTTCATTTTATGCTTTCTTTTGAAGATTTTAGGGTATATTTGAAAAACTTTTTTGGACTGCTGAATACTTGAAAATAATTAAAAGCATTTAAAAATAAAAGAAATAGCTTCAAAATTTCTAATGAAATTCATTTTCTGTAGTAATAATTAAAAAATATTGAAATATAACCAGTTATTGATTTTTATTGATCAGTAATAGATGTTTACAGAGCTGCTCTAAAAGAACTTTTGTTTGTTTCAAAATGACATTTTTTTTCTGCTGCAAAACGGTGCTCCAAAATGCTTCAAAGCTATTGTGATCAGTGTGTTTATCTTTTCTTTATTTTTGTCCTTAATTTAATTAATGATTGGTTATTCCTCTTATTAACTTTTTTTTATAGCAAAAGGTGTTCCAGAAGTTGCTGCTAGCGATTTATGTGCATGTGAAAAATCTGGTTATTTAGATAAGAAGAAGAAGAGAGGTAGGCAGAAACGTCTTGATGTGTGACGATAACTTTATTTCTTTATTTTTTATCTCATAATGAGCTTACAAATACATAGGTGCAGTGGCATACCTAGCATTGGTGACACCAGGAAGGTAACGTGTGGTGTCACCTCCCCCCCTACAAGCACACACACACACACACACACAAAAAAAGGTTTTAATGTTCTGTGCAAACATAAAATTTGAAATTCATAGTTTTCAGAAAAAGACTACATTTGTGTTATGGCGAGCTTTTAAGTGGGCTAATGTAACGCTCTAGATGCATATCTACATGGCCTTCATGGGGAAAAAAGGTAAGGGGATGTATGAAATTGATGGCCCCTTAATTATTTTCAACATATCTCAAACACAATGAAGTTAATGGGGTTCAGTTTTTTGTTTTAAACGAATACACTATTAGGTCTAAGTATCAACAATATGTATATAATTCTGAGTATAACATTCACCCCATGATTTGGGGTGGGGAAGAGGGGTCTGTGAGCCCCCCCTTTGGAAAAGTTTCAAATTTGTAGTTTTAAAAATACAGTTTTACTTAAAATTTTTCAAAAACTTGCAAATCCACTTTGAGTGTCACCCCCTAGATGGGTGACACCCAGGGCTGTCCACCCCTCCCCCTGCCTCCCTGTAGCAACGTCACTGCATAGATTAAATTCCCACTTCTCAATATAGGTAAGATTTCCAAGAAGTTGATTCATTTCAGGGCTGTAACCAGAAAATAATTTCAGGTAGGGTTTGAAAACTTTCATGCAGAGCTTTACGGAAGACTTTGGAAATTTTTAAATATAAGGAAATGTTTAAGTATCAAACCGAACGTTTCATGGGGGGGGGGGGGGTGAACCCTAAGAACCTCCACTTGTATACGGCCCTGATTCATTTGCTTACAAAAAATAATTATTTAGTCTTTAATTCAGTCAGTTGGCAAATATTTGCCGACTGATGAATTTTGTTAGTTGACAAATGTTTATTCAAAATTTTCAGTTGTCACTTTTTATGCCTGGGTGCAATATGTAACATACAGGGTGTTTCAGTTAACAGTTTCAGAACTCCTAAAAAGCGTAGGGTGTATCGTGACAAATTAAAATCATATAGCAATATGGAATCGAAAATGATTTCACAATCCAACAAAATTGAGATATGCCAGGAGTACTCCAGACTGTTCGGAGTTCAATGCACTGAAGACGTAAAGTGTACATTGTAGCCAGTGGAAAAAAATTTTGAACTCTTACTTTGATCTATGTACTCTTTGCTTTTTTTGCATGTCGTCACTTCAGAGCAACAGTAAGACATCTAATTCCAGGAATAACACCAATATAGCCTACTGTTGCTCTGAGGCGACGATCTATTATTAAAAAGAGTTTTTTTTCTTACTGTCTCTTTTCTTTATGGTGCTTCTGTGTACATCATTGCTTGAGAAAAGCATTCCCAACTCTGCATTGCTATATGAGACAGTGAGAAGCAGAGGGATGTAAGTGGCAAAAATAAAAATTTGGAGATAACCAGTACACATGGTAGGGGAACCTCTCCTCTATCTTAGGGCAAGAGATGGTACTAGTAGTCCTGATAGTTGCTGCTATACGGCATGATTTAGGAAAAAACTTCAATGAAAGTCTACCTAGCATATTATCTTTAAAGGCATTTTACTCAAAACCTAAAAATGTCCACTTACATCCCTTTGCTTCTCACTGCCTCATGATTTCAAGCTGTCATGATGCACTCTACGCTTCTCAGGAGTTCTGAAACAGTTAACTGAAACACCATGTATAAGCCATATTGCTAATTTTAATGCATGTTGCCCTATGGCAAGGAAAGTAAGCAACTAAAAAAAAAAAAAGAAAAAAAACAGCATTGGAGAAAACCGAGGTTTTATGCAATATTAGTTTAAAGTGATTCAGTCTCAAACATTACAGTACCCACCAAAACATTTCGATGTGAAGTTTGCTGATTAAATTTTGTTACCTAAATTAATAATGCACACTTAAAGTTCAAAGATTTTCCCTTCTAAATTATGAAAATTTAATGATATGTCTCTAATTATATAGTTTTTTATGCCACCTTGCACCAGTTATGTCAGCTAACTTTATGCAAGTTTTGAGTCAAGAAAAACTTTATAAGTTTTGATTTTAAATCAATAGTTAGTGTGTTTTTTTTTTTTCAAAATTTTGAGTTGTGTCATTTTATATACCTGGGTGCAATACGTGATATATAACGACTGTTATGACCAAAGCACTGCTTCTGGAGAAAATTCTGCTTTATTATAATCTGTCCCCATACTGCCCTAATTCATCTCCTATGAAGTTTTATAATTTTATATAAAGTGTAAAAAGAAAAAAAAAAGAATTCACCACCCTCCAAAAGTGGCCACATAGGGCTTCAGTTAGCTCCCATACATCTAGCACTGCCAGGACGCCAAGTTAAACCTTCTTATTAAAATTTGTACAAAATTTATCTTCCCAAATTTGTGGGAAATAACTTTTCTTTCATTATTTTTACTTGTTTTAACTTGTGGAATTTAAAGATGCTAATTTATTGATTTTCCATCTATTTTTACTTGGTATTGCTTTTATTTTTCTGATTTTTCTTACAAAATTTGGAAATTGTTTTTGCCAAAGTGATTTTCTAGTGTAAGATTTGGTTCGTTTTAATCTTCTTGCTTAATTTTTCCCAACAGATGCAATAAAAGGGTGGTTAAATCCATTTCAGAAGAGATGGTGTGCAATTAAAGATGGAATTTTGTATTATTTTGAAAAAACCTCTGATCGTAAGCAAAAAGGATGCATTGTTCTTGAAGGATATGAAGCTAGACCTGTAATAGAAGATAATAAAGATGGCAAAAAGTATAGTCACTGCTTTGAACTTGTATGTCCAGGAAAACGAACTTACCAGGTTTGTATTGTATGAAAATTCAGTAGCAAGAGTCTTGAAAAAGTTTTCAGTTTTAATTTCATGACAGACCATCTTGAAATTAGGTCTGTCTTAGATTTACAAAAAATTCCTTGTTGATACTGATTTTTCTAATCTTCTGGTTTTCATTCAAAATCTGATATTGAAACCAAGTACTCAATGTAATAGATTTTCCCCTCTATATTTAATATCTTTCATTTTTTAACTCTTTGCAATCTGTTTTTTCCCCTCAGAAGACATAGTGTTAGCCTAACACTTGGATGTCCTCTCTAAGCACATTTAAGTTTAAAGGAGACATTTAGGTTTACTAGTGATTCTGGGCTATCAACTTATTTCAATGTCACTTTTTGAGAAAAGAAAATTGAGTGAAAATGAAAATTGACTAAGAACGGCTTCAAGTGCAAAAGGTTGGTAATAGTTTTTTTAAAAATATTTTTAAGCTCTGATTTAGCTTAAAATGTAATTTGAGTCAGTGAATAAATGTTTGAACTCAAGTTATACTTTGGAAAGTAATTTAACCCTTTGTGGTCCCGTTGCCCTGCAATGACTTGCATTTAGATATCAGCAAGACCAAGGCACTGTGAACATTCACTTGTTCATTGAGTTTTGCATTATATTGTAATGAAAGGAAAGGAACTTCTAGTTCATAACTGCTGGGTAAAATGCTTTAGAAATATTGCAGATTGCAAAGGGTTAAAGCAAAGAATTTTTTGTGCTTACTTAACAAAATCCGTTTAATGTTTTCGTTGATTTGAACTTGTATAATTTAAAACTGCAAACCCTCCTCCATCCATTAACCCTTTAAATACTGTTATGGGACATATGTCCCCTAAGTTCAAGCTTCTTTTATAAATTATTGAATACAAATAAGTTATAAATTATGTTTTTTGTAGGTTAAGGGATGTCTTTTTTTTTTTGCTGAAAACATATCTAACCTCTGCCTGTTCCACTCCAAAGGTTTATGATATAGTTAAATGGGATACAGTTAATGGGCATTTTGCTACTTTCATTAGTTTCTTGCTATCACATCTAGCAAATCTGTTCATGCTATGCTAACAAAAGCTTTTTAAATTCCATGCTCCTCAAGTGACAATTTAAAACAATGATGGAGTGATACATCATTACCTAAATTAAAAAACCTTGTAACTCCATTTTTTTTTTCTAAATAAAGTTAGATGGTTTTGTAAATAGGGTAACTATATATATATATATATATATATATATATATATATATATATATATATATATATATATATATTTTAATTCTAAAATTGTTACATAAATTCTTATTGAGTTTCTTCTTAAAGTTGATCTTGGCCTTTCATGATCTGAAATAGATTTGTTGAGTACAGTAATTGTTTCTACAAAAAACAATCTTATAGGTTATCCGAAAACAAATAAAAACTAAGAAATTAAATAACAGTTCGAGTTGGTTCATCATTTTATATATCAGAAAGCTCATTTATGGCAACAAGAAAAAAGTCTGGTATTTGTTTTGTTCCTGAAATGATGGTTATAATACAAAGTTTTATCTTAAATGTTATTTCCTACATTGAATTTTATGCGTTAAGTTATTTTTAGTACAGTTCTATACAATTTTCATTTTAAATAGAGTAATGCACACTGCATTGAGCGCAGTTTTTATTACAAATGTAAGTTTAAGGCACCTGTTACTTTTTAATTTGTTCTTAATGTGTGGAATTTTTTTTAAATAATGTGTTGAAATATTTTGAAAGCTTCTCCTCAGTTGTGATCATATATCAGTTTAGAAAATATGTTATATATAATTTATTAAGAGTTTGAGTTATTACAAAATGATTTAATTAATTGTAGGAACTGTAAACATTCATGACTCTTATTTCAGAAGTTTGAAAGTATGTTTATAATTTTTCCAGTTTTCTGCAACATCTGAAAAAGATGTTCTGCAATGGATTCAAGCTGTGCAGCACAACAATAAAGTATCAGATTCAGGTAAATATCTAGTAATCATCCAATCTATTATTCAAATCCAACTAGAAATCAATCTGAAATTAACTTTCTAATTACTAGTGTATTCAAATTTTTTAAATTACTTAAACATTTTTGGGGAAAAAATCAAAAGAAGAGAAATATAGAGACAGATGGTAATCCACAATATAACATAGTTTTATGCTGATAAAATTTGACTTATCTTATTAGTTGGTGAAACAGAATATCATGTGTGAATCTGGGTTAAATTACACTATAAACAAAGCTAAAATGGAAATGACTTGATCTACATAATATTTGAAAAGTAAGTGAAGTAAGAGTGATACATAACGGGTTCAGTAATTTATGTAAAACTTATTTACCTTAAGTAATTAACTTAAAGTTATTTTCTTTGTTTTATGCTGATTTGTGTTTAAACAAACCATATAGGTTTTTTTTATGAACAACAAAATGTGCAACTAGTGCAGAGGGAAATATTTTTCGGTTGTATTCATTTTCTTTTAAACCTGGGACAAATATTAGTCACAGTTCAAAGACTATACATTTTTAAATTTTATTTCCCTCATCAGAATAGTTTCAAGGCAAATTAGTTAGTCTAAAATAAGTTATTCATTGGAAAGTGCATTAAAAGGTACCTAAGTTTCTTCATTGTCTCACATGCTTTGTTTTCACAGTTCATTGCCTAAGTGTAAAATTTTAACCTTTCAGAAAGTTACCTGCTTAATATTCTACATCTTATTCCATTTTCTTTTTTTTTATTGTTTGTGTGTGGGGGGGGGGAGGGGGAGTCAATTTGTTTCACATATTATCAGTTGCACATAATTGCATGGAAATAACCAACAGCTTCCCCAAGCTATTGGACATTTAAAGCTTCACTAAAATGTAGGGCGTTGTTGGAGAAAAAGTAACACATAATAAATGATAATTTTGATAATACATAGTTTTAAAGTTTTATATATTGCTGGTAATTTATTGACTTAGTTGCTCTCTATACTCTCCGCATTAGGTTCCCCGTACCTGCCACTACTTGCGATTTGACACAGGGACAGCTCTGTTTTTTTTTATCCAGACCACATGCCCGTAATCCACCACTGACAACCTGTACTTTAGCACCCCCAGATGTAATGATTTGGAATAGGAATACTTCATGACCACAACTTAGTTTGCATGCCCCAGTAACCATTAGCAAACAGCGAGGATCTTAGGCTAGCCGTCAGATCCTTGACCCTCCAGTCATGAGTTCAATCCTTTACCGATCAGGCCACCACAGCCTTTGATTTAGTGCTAAAGAAATTCAGATCAGTTCTCCTAAATTGATCCAAATATTTGGTTATATGTTCTTCATTATGGTGAATTATCTTAAATCGATTAACTTTTAAGTTATTGCTTATACAGAATGAGTCTAAATTGAGAAAAACTTTAAGGAGTGTTAGATGGGAGAATAAGAAACAAAAATCATAAGGAACATATGATCAGCAGCTCAATGCCAACATGCTACATGCACACAAAGCCAGAAACTGATGCATGCAAAACAGGTCACAAATATATTACACAAAGGCAATTGTACACACCTTTTTTGTTTTTAAGAAATGTTTAAAGCAGTTGTTAAAAGTCATGGCCTGTAATAGTCTAGTATACACAACAAAGGCACTGTGATTAATGAAAATTTGTAAAAAAGACTTGTTATTGTGACAGTGAGTGCTTTGTTGTTGAGATGCATGTATTACAGCTGCTGACCCCAAATTGCATCAACCGGTTTAACCCTTTCTTAAAAGCTAAAATGTTGTGCACGTCTTTATAATAAATTTGTGACCTGTTTTGCATCTATTATTTTATAGCTTTCTGTGCATGTAGCTTGTCAGCATTGCATTTGCGACCATCTGTGCCTGATGGTACTTGCTTTTTATCCTCCTCTCTAACATCTCTTAAAGTTTTGCCCAAGAATCTAGACTTGCTCTGTATACATATGTGTATATATACATCTAACCTCAATATAAGTTCATTACTTGGGACTTCCCAAAACTGGTCTTATAAGCGGTGTGACCTTATAACTAATTCTTACTACTATCATGTGTATAAATAGTATAATTCTCTGTAAAATTGAATATCATTAAAATTTTCTGGTTATTTTAAAATTTACTGAAGTTGAACCACTTACATTTAATGGAATCAATAAATGAAATTATTGTTTTCAATATATAATCAAAATAATTTTTTTGATAAGTATGTTCAAGCAAAGTACTGATGTACAACTTTTCTTGCTCAAAATTGTCCAAAATACAAGACTGTTGCAGTTTTTCTCATTTTTGTATGGTATTTTCTAAATTTAAATTTTCTGAAAAATCAATCAACTCTCTCACATCATTTTAAAGAAATTCTTAAGGCATTTATAGTCTGAGTGAGTGTTTGTGTCTGTGTCAACACTTCGCATCATTGTCGTTATATCCACTTCCACTGTACTCTCTGCGCTCTATATTATGCTGGCACAAAGCATTACTTTTCAACAATAAAAGATTGTTCATTATGGAAAATTCTTGAAATTTAATCTGTGTAACATTTAAATCACCCAAAGAAAGTCAGGCAAAAGTGACCTTATAAGTGGTTACAGTGTTCTAGTACTCCTGTTCAAGACCTTTGACCGTATATCTGATAATTTACAACATAGAATTCGTATTCATTGAACCGGGACCAAAGGAAAGTGACCTTATGTGTGGATGATCTTATATCAAAGTTAGACTGTATGTTTTTTTCTATGTCATAATTGTACAAATGTTTATATGTACTGCATTCAGTACTGAAACTGTATGAAAATTACAAAAGCTAACAGTCTAATAGTTAGTACAAAATTATCCACCAAGTTGGTTTATGTCTTTTTGTCATGATTAAATTTAAGGAGGTATTTCATAATTATCTATAAAAAATATCATTTAATAATTATTATTTAAATTGCTAATGAGTACATATTGATTTTTTCATTGTATTCCATTAATGCAGGAAAAATTTGTACAATAAATGCTCCTCTTGAAACCAAGCAGAAACATTCAAAAACTGATGCAGTTTATACTGCTGAAGATATTTATGAGACAGTAGATGAAAATTCTGAGGAAAAATCGGAGGATCATGTGACTCAGGTGCCTGAGGAAGATGAAGACTATTCTGATGCAGACATTTTGCATAGTTCAAATATTTTCAATTATAATGAATGGTATGTGGGATTGTGGGATTGTTTTGGAGCTGATGAATCTGAGTTAAGTTTTTATCGTGGGGATCTTATCCATATTATCAGCAAAGAGTATGATTCATATGCTTGGTGGGTAGGAGAACTACAAGGTAAAACAGGATTTGTGCCTAAGTCATACCTAATGGAGGCATATGAAGCGTGCTAAACCAATCTGAATGAATATTACCTAAAAATGAAATTTTTCTGTGTTATTGGAAAAAAAGGAACATAGATTCTATGTTATGTTGTATTATCTTGCTATGTACCGAAGAAATTAGAAGAAAATGAAAATTTTAAAATATGAATAAAACTGTGAGGACCAGCAACAGGCTCTGTTCCCAGTTAAGCTGACCCTAGTCTATTTATTATTCCCCAATGAAGATCAAATGTCCTGTTAAAGCTATCCACCCCCTTGCTCATTACCGCCTCTTCCAGCAAGCTGTTCCAAGTGCCCACGACCCTACTAAAGTAGTAATTTTTCCTTATTTCCGAGTTAGCCTGAGATTTGAATAGCTTAAAACAATGACCCCTCGTCCTGCTTTCCATGCAAAAATTTAATCTGTTAACATCTTTCATGTTCTTCCAAAAGTTTGTTTTTGTGGTTCCTTTTTAGGAACAAAGAATTTTCAAGTGTTTTAAAATATCATTACAGCATACGAGTACTAGAAAGGAAAGCAAGTACTAGCTTGTTGAAAGGAAAAATGCCAAACAGTGTATTTCATGTTTCAAATTCATCATGAACACTGTATAAAAACAATTACCATCAATTATTATTGTTCTTTTAAAATATAAATTTACAAAAAAAAGAAGAAGAAGTCTGGAAAAAAAACTCTTGATTGCGCCCCACAGCTATTTTCTTAACCCTCTATTGCCCTAATTATTTTTCATGCAGAAAAAAAGTTATATGCACAGAATGTTGGAGAATAATGCACATTTATTAGTTATATTTTTGTTTTTATTATTTTTATACTTGAAATTGAATGGGAATTTGCAACTGAAATATGAACTTGTGTCAGTACCAACAACCTAAATGCCAAGCAGCCATAATGACACCACTCAAGTTACACTAGTAACAAAGGATAGTTGCTTTTATAGGGAAACATAAGGATGAAATTTGTGAAATCGGAGTTATAGTGAGCAATAAAGGGCCTGGATTTATTCAAGTAAACCCTTCAAAAGGTTTTTTATTGCGTTATATATATACAGTGAAATCCCGTTACAACGAACTCCAAGGGACTGATGAAATTTTTCGTTATAAAGGAATCGTCTTAAAACTTTCTTTATTTTCATAAATGTGTTAACTTTGCAAATGTCCACTCTAATATAATTAAATTTACAACATTTACCATTACTAAGTATCTAAAATATAATTAAACATTATTTATTCTGAAAAAAACAAGGAAAAAAATATTTCACAAAGTCCCTTTTGTTAATTGGTTGTCTTGACAAAAATGGTTATTTTCTTTTGTACGAGATTCTGACCGTTAGAAAAGCCATTGGCATTTGTTGTCATACGTCAGCTTATGTTTCAGCCTGAATGGAATTCCACCTTGAATGGCTCTGTTTCAAAAGTACAAACGGAGTTTTCACGTTACGACTTGTGAAAGTCGTTTTTTAATTTCCGAAAACAGCAATAAGTAAAAAATATTCAAACTGGCATTGAGAAAAACATTTAGTTGAAACGAATTTTTAAAAAATTATTTCGCTAAAACAAGATTTTTTATACATTACTTTAACGGATTTTAAAACGAGACCACACATTTTGTTCGTTGTATTGGATATTTTGTTATATCAGTATTCCTTCTAACGGGATTTCACTGCATATATATATATATATTATAGAATTAATATTAAAATATTAATTATATATTAATTATATATTAAAATTAAGCAATCAGAATTTCAAATATTAAACAAATAATAAATATTAAATGATGATAAAAAGGAAAAATGCAGACAGCTATTAATAGACCAAGAGCTGACCCCCCAAAACGCGATTTATCTCTTTTATAGCTTGTGGCCGGTTAAAATAGTAAAAAATGCAATGAAAAAACTTTGGCTCTAATGCCCCCCACTAATTTTGGGTCACACGGCTGCATGGCTGGATGAAAGGTCAAAAAAAAGAAAAATACTAAAGTGATGAGTTAAATGGCTAAAAATTATATAGTAACATTAAATTAATAAGGAAAAACATGTAGCGAATTTCTCCCCCAGCTATGTTGGGGCGAACGTGGTGCCCCCCAGGGATAAAGTATTGATTATTAAACTAAAAAAAAATGATCACTTTCGTGGGGGGGGGAATTTTACAGGGTATTAGTTTCATTATTTTGATTGCCAAAAAAAATTCCCCCCCCCCAGTAACTATGGGTCAATTTGTCAAAAAAAATTTTTTTTGTTCCTCTTTATTTGGTCCAAGTCGAGTATTATTCGAATGTTTAAGTTGGAAAAAACCCCCCAAAGTTTGAACGTTTATTCGTTAAAAAAAACTCGTAGCAATCCCCCCCCCCCCCACACACCTATGGAGGGGGCTGCTACGCGGTGCGCGGTTTTACAACGTGGTGCCCCCCCCCCAGGGGTGAATTATCGATTGATTAAATAAAAAATGATCACTTTTGTGGAGGGAATTTTACAGAGTATACATTTAATTGTTTTAATTGCAAAACAAAATCTCCCCTCCCCAGCAATTATGAGTCTACTAGCTGCATTGCCCGGCGTTGCACGGTCTACCTCAAAAATGTACGTGTATTCGGCGTTCCAAACATTTTATACAATTATATAAATTTTCCCGTTTTCATTACATTTCTTATTGCTGCTCCACTGCTATTAGTCAAAGCGCAATGTTATATAGCCTATAGCCTTCCTGAATAAATGGACTATTCAACACAAAATGAATTTTTCAGCTCGAACACGTCGTCCCTGTAGACCAAGAGCTGAGCCCCCAAAACACGGTTTATCTGTTTTATGGCGGGTGGCCGATTAAAATAATAAAAAAATGTAATTAAAAATTTTGACTCTAATCCCCCCCCCCGCCCACTATTTTTGGGTCTCACGCTGCGTGGGTGGATGAAAGGTCAAAATAAAAGAAAAATATTAACATAAGTGAAATGGCTGAAAATTATATCCCCCCCTCCAGCTATGTTGGGGCGAATGTGGGAGCCCCCCCCCAGAAGTGAATATCGATTGTTAAAATTAAAAAAAAAAAAAAGATCGTTTTCATGGGGTTGGTTATTTTGTTTCATTATTATGATTGCCAAAAAATCTCTCCCCCCCCAGTAACTATGGGTCAATTTGTCAAAAGAATTTTTTTGTTTCTCCTTATTTGGTACGAGTCGAGTACTATTCAAACTTTCCCATGACCTCTTAAATTGCAAAAGAAAATTGCAATTATTTATTCGGTAAAAAAAAAAAACAGGTAGAAAATCCCCCCCCCCAGCTATGGGGCGAACTTGTTGCCCCCAGGAGTGAATTATCGATTGATTAAATAAAAAAAAGTTTACTTTCGTAGAGAGGGGGGATTTTCTCAGAGTTTACATTTGATTGTAGCAAAAAAAAAAAAAAATTCCCCTCCCCAAAAAATTTTTTTTTAATTTAAATTAGAAATTTTGAAATATTTTTCAAAATGAAAGGAAGCAATTCATCGTCCGTACATCAGTGTTCAACTGTAGCCAACACAGTGAAGTCGTTATAGCTGTTGGTTTTTCTTTTCGGAGCACGCTGTACCGCATCCTTAACTGAAAACGTAAAAAAATCCTTTTTTCAAAAATGAATTTTGATGTTTTTATATTATGAGTGTTTTAAAGGGTAATTTTAAGTGTAGCCAGCCATTAGATAAAAGATTGAATGTCTTGGGAGAAACTTTATTTGAAGGAATAAAAGTTTCAAAGATTCGAAAACACTGAAAACTGAGATTCCGTGATTTAGATTTTTCTGAGTTCTTAACAGAAGCAGATCATCGAGATTGTAGGAACATTTTTATCAAACTAGATAGACACTATCACAACCAATATGATGAAGGTAAATAAATCTATATGAATTACCAAATTATTATTTTAAAAATTCTTTTAACGCATCGGATTAACGCATTAAAATTTACAAGTAAAAAAAAATCGTTAATGCAATTTTAACATTAAATCACTTTTGTTTGTGAAATAAACTCATAATTACTGGGGTAGGGGGAGATTTTTTTTTTTTTTTTTTGCAATTAAAACAATTAAATGTATACTCTGAAATTCCCTCACGACAGTTATTTGTTTTTTATTTAATCGATCGATAATTCAATCCTGGGGGGGGGGCACCACATTGTAAAACCGCGCACCGCATAGCAATCCCCCCCCCCACAAATAGATGGGAGGAATTTGCTACAAGTTTTTTTTTAACGAATAAACACCCAAGCTTTGTTTTTTGCTATTTAAGCGGTCAGGCTAAAGTTCAAATAGTACTCGACTCAGACCAAATAAAGAGGAACAAAAAAAAATTGACAAATTGATCTATAGTTACTGGAGGGGGAGATGGAAAGATTTTTTTTTTTCTTTTTGAACTTAAAACAATTAAATGTATGCTCTGTAAAATTCCCTCCACGAAAGTGATCATTTATTTTTAATTTCATCAATCCATAATCCACCCCTGGGGGGGCACCATGTTGTAAAACCGCGCACCGCGTAGCAACCCCTTCCATAGGTGTGTGTGGGGGGGGGAGAATTGCTACGAGTTTTTTTTAACGAATAAACGTTCAAACTGGGTTTTTTTTGCAACTTAAACAGTCATGCGTAAGTTCGAATAATACTCGACTTGGACTAAATAAAGAGGAACAAAAAATTTTTTTTTGACAAATTGACCCATAGTTACTGGGGGGGAATTTTTTTTGGCAATCAAAATAATGAAACTAATACCCTGTAAAATTCCCCCCCATGAAAGTGATCATTTTTTTTTAGTTTAATAATCGATACTTTACCCCTGGGGGGCACCACGTTTGCCCCAACATAGCTGGGGGAGAAATTTGCTACGTGTTTTTTCTTATTAAGTTAATGTTATTATATAATTTTTAGCCATTTAACTCATCACTTTAATATTTTTCTTTTTTTTGACCTTTCATCCACCCACGCAGCCGTGTGACCCAAAATTAGTGGGGGGCATTAGAGCCAAAGTTTTTTCATTGCATTTTTTACTATTTTAACCGGTCACAAGCCATAAAAGAGATAAATCGTGTTTTGGGGGCTCAGCTCTTGGTCTATAAGTAGGAATAGATAAAGTGTGAATCCAGAGCTCATCAGCCGTGGAGGATTCTTTAATTATGATGAACCTGATAAAAATACATTGGTTGAACAATGGATTGGGCTGTGTTTAAGTGGATTTCAAGGTAAGACAATTTTGTTATAGACAGGTACTGTCCCGTGGAAGGCTAATTTTATCAGAACTTGTTTTCCTAATTAGTCGAGGCGAAACCCCCTGCTTTTAGTTTTAGGTTTGAGCTCTAGTTTATTGTTTTTAGCTTAGCAAGTGGTGCTTTTGCCCATTGTTACTCTTCTATATTGCATGTACTGGAGCTTAAACATTCTCTTCTAGTTCATAGTTAAAATTTTGGTCTTTTGACCATAATTAATGAATCCTCCACGGCTGATGAGCTCTGAATTCACACTTTATCTATTCCTACTTAATAGCTGTCTGCATTTTTCCTTTTTATCATCATTTATTATTTATTATTTGTTTAATATTTGAAATTCTGATTGCTTAATTTTATATTTACTTGGCTTTTTAGTTTTGCTGCGTTGCGCATTTATGGGCTCTTGGTGTGGTCTTTTCAATATTTTTCACTTTTATTATTATATATATATATATATATATATATGTATATATATATATATATATATATATATATATATATATATATATATATATATATATATATATATATATATATATATATTCATTACTTAGTAAATGACATGATTGAACAAGCAAAATTATTAGTTGCATTTATTTTTATTTTTTCAAAATCTCTCTCTTTTTTTAAAATTTTTGTATTGGGCTGCATTGTATGTAATAAAGTCCTGGTAGCAGAATTTTGCCACTTTGCTTCTCACTGCCTCATGTGTGTGCATGTATATTCCTCAAAAACAATGACATAAAAAACATGCAGACATTTCAAAGCAAAGTAATCAATTTCTTTGGAACACAGTGATTAAAAAGAAGAAAAAAGCAACTATGCTGAATTTAGATTTGTTTCATGAACTAAATTTTTATGGGCACTTTGTTATAATGAGCAATTACAAATATTCAAGTATCAAATACAAATATCGGTTTCTTTGCACTTGTTATAAGCTTGTTATTTATAAGCCGTTCCTTTGCGCTCTTTATAATTGAGTTAAACTGAAGAAGTTAGTTCTTTTTTCAGAACTGTTGATTAATGGCTTTTGAAATGCACAAAGTTTGAATCGGTTCTGAAGAAATAATATTTTCTGACTTTGAAACAACTCCTCAAGGTCACTTGTTCATTTTCTCTCAATGTCTCATTTTGCTGTGTTTTTGAACTGAACACTAAAAAAATTAATTGTTAGGTCCTATACGCTTTAAATTTAATTCATGATATATGTATCCATCAATGAAGGACCTTTCATTTCCGGAATCAAATAATCGCATAATTTGCAATTTATGTTTTTGTTTTGAATATGCAAAGTCTCAACTGTCTGCAAAAGAATACTATTTCCCCCTGACTAGAACTACATTTGTAGAATAGATGCCATACATATCATTTGTCTTAATTTTTCTTTCCTATCATTCCATTTGAATTTTTATTTCATCTTCTCTTGTATGCATGTATATTAGTCACATTTTCTGCTCCCATTTTTTTTGAGTGACAAATGCAATCCTTACAGAACCTGGAGACTATGATTTCTTTATGCATTTGAAACTCATTCACAGAAAATTAACTTTTTGTTCATATAACAGATAATGGGCAATTTTCTATCTCATGGTATTCACTTGAACAATATGTTCATGCATTTTTAAGTGAGATTGACAGCAGTTGGAAGCATTTGTAATGCTGTTATTTTCTGTATCCTTTATTTTTTTATTTCTATTTGGTGAATCTGTGCTGAATCTGAAACAAAGAGGTTTTCTTCTGAGTTTCTATTTCTTATTTTAAATCTCCAATGCCTTTGTACAGTCATGATTCTCTTTTTCACTGGAAATGTTATGTTTTAAAATAATATTTTCAGAGGTTAACTTAACTATGACTTCAATGAACATGTCACTTCAGTTCAATTGTCCCTTGTCAGACTTTGTGATCAATTTTTTTTCTTGCACTGATGAAGGGGTTTGCTTTTATAACCTTGAAACAGCTGTTTGCAGAGTTCTTTTAAACTCTTTTAACTTTTTATTTGTACAAGTATACATGTTGTTGTAATTTTACTCATTTCCTTGTACAAAGTTTCTGTTGCTTTTTTATACATCTCCCCATACTTATTTAGTTCTACTCCAGCAGCACAAAAGCTTCCATTTTGAATAATACAGGTATCATGAAACTGTCTCAAAGTTACAGGATTTAAACTTTAAAATTTCTCAACATGAAAACAATAGATATTTTCATTTTTACCAAATCTTTCTTTCTACAATTCAATTGTTAATCATAACTATGTTTTGTTGTTAATGAACATTGTATGCGTTTTATTGCCAAACGTGTTAAAAAGATTTTGAAAAGTTAAATTAATAAGCCTCAGATATATATATATATCTTTGATGATCAATTCCCTCAAGCTGTTCCAAGAATTCCTGCCAATTATCACATTTGCAATCAAAAGGTTTAACTGTGAAATTCCCAATGTAATATTTGGGTATTTTGTATTTACATCCTGTAGGATGTTAAGAATAATAGGCTATTTGTTTAACACTTCTCTTTCCAATGTTTGTGTTCTGATCTCTATGAGGTACCAGTCTATCTTTGATTTGGAATTTGCCAAATTATCTTGATGTTCATGGCACCCTGAAAAATGTGTATCCAACAAATCTGCATCATAAAAAATTTTTTCCATATCTAACTTAAAACCTCTCTGCAAAAATCGTCCAATTCATTGTTGATATTGTCATCATTAGGCATAGGCTGTAACTTTGTTTACAATTTTAGTTAAAGATGCTCTCATTGTTTTGTGTTTAGTTTTGGAATTTTTTAATTACTTAAGGCAAAAACATTTCTGAAGTCATGCTTTCAACACCATGAAACAGTTCATGTTCACAACAAAAAGATTCTACGAAGCTTTCATGTCTTATGAATTGTCTGTGATGATTTTCAGCTCTAGGATAGCAAATCCACTTGAAATTTCAAACAAAAGTTATCCTATTAAGTTCAACTTTGAAAAAGTGCAGTATTTTCTCATTAATTCCAATTTTCAGTTTAAAAAAAAAAAAAAAAACTCTTTCAAGAGAAACCAATTGTAACTTTTGTCCTGTATTATCTATTTAGTTTATTTAATAACTTTTCAGATATATTTTGGTGATTAAGTTGTCATATATGTTTCAAAATGTCTGTTCTCTATATTAAATTGTCTGTTTTATTTTGTTATGAAAATAATATTCAGGTGTGACTAAGCCACAATTTTATGGATTTTGGATAATTTTGTTTCCATTTGTTCTTGGAAATGTTTTATTTCACACACATAAAAGTTTTGTTTGGTATTTTGTTAAGTAGGTTTTTATATAATTTAAGGATTTACTGAACAAAAAAATCAAAGATTCAACAGAGTTCAGATTTTATTTCTGGACAGGTTGTTTAGTAGTTGAAATGAGTTTTAAAAAATTATTTTCAGCTATAGAATTGATAGGCTTGGATATTTGGAAATTCTCACTTGGTAGTGCCATTTTATGCAATTTTCTATTTGTATTGTTTTTTGTGTATTGTATATACAGGGTGTTCCGTTTTAACCTGCAAAGCCTTTGTTTTCACAACCGTTAGTCCTACATGTATACTTCAAATTGCGAAAATGCTCAAACTCAGATGCAGAGTTAAGATATTAAAAGTTTGAAGTAAAAATAAAAATCAGTCAAAAATACAAAATTTAACTTTTTATATGGGCCCCAGGTCCCTTACTTATGTTTAGGGAAATAATCTCCATCAAAAAATAATTCCAACACAGAAAGTTTGAAATTAGTTTGACCAATTTTCCCCAAGATATGAAACGCAGTATTTTGTGACTTACACCACTTTTGAGTCCCCGTCAATAACACCTTTTCGGAGAAAATATAGTGGTTAACAAATGTTTAAAATTATATCTATGCGTGGAGTGTGGTTTTTCAAATTGTTAAAGGTTTCGTAGTGTGGTTTTGCATGTCACAGCATAACATTTGCATTTGTTTTTAAATAACAATGAAAAATTTAAATACTTCGTTTTTTTTTTACTTCAACAACCTGTCATTCTTCTGAAAGGGCAATAAATTCCAATCTCATCTTCTGTATGATCCCTTAAAACTTTGAACTGGAATATCTCCTTGAGTTTTGGTCGCACAAATGTGAAGTTTTTTTGTGTCAATAATAGTTTTCAATTGAGATTATTTCTCTAAATATTAGTTAGGGGACCTAAAGCCCATATAAAAAGTTAAATTTTGTATTTTTTGATTCATTTTTATTTTTGCTTCAGGCTTTCAAAATCTTAACTCTACATCTGATTTTGAACATTTTTGCAATTGGAAGTATACATCTAGGAGTAACGGTTGTGAAAATGAAGGTCTTGCAGGTTAAAACGGAACACCCTGTATATGCAGTCAGATCTCTATGACTTGAAGCTTATAACTTGAATATTCCTTTGTCTCGAAGTTTTCATTTCGTCCCAATCTCTTGAGACTGTTGTGGGAACTTCTCATAACTCAAAATACCAGTAACTTGAACGTTTTAGCTGTCCCCTTGGGACTTCAAGTTTTTGAGAGTTGACTGTTTGTGTGTGTAGTATGTGCTGTTGTTGAAGGGGAGGGAAGGGGGCACTTCTCCAATATGTTTAGTTTGTTGTTGTAGTTGGTGTGAAACCAATGTAAATAGGTTTAAAATCACTCACTGTTTTTGAAAAAATCCATGCTTTTTGAATTGCAGCTGGAGTAAATGATATTTTGGCATAGCCAAAATTCGTCATCCATGACATCTACCTGAACAGAAAAGGTGTGTTCCTCCAAATATTTTTTCCAACTACAGCACTGAGTGTATTTTTTAAAATAATCATCTGACAGTGTTTTGAAATTCAAGGGTGAAGAACATAATGCAGTGAAATACGTTTAACATGAAAAATCGGTGAATGCCAAATGATATAGTGGTCCAGAAAGTATACTGTGCAATTTAGTACACTTTATTTAACATGGAATTCGTTTAACGACAAAAATTATTTCTTAAACCTCGATATTGAGTTAAACATATTTTGCTGCAGTTTAATGTCTAAACTGTAGCCTTGTAGCCTGAACCTTGCTCATTGACTTTCTTAGGATTCCCTTGTGGCTTGTTATCATCATGATATGTGTTTTAAAATATCATTATTTTATAAAATCATCAGTCATCTTTTAAACTTTTATACTTGATGTGTACTTGAATGTTTCATTTTCTTACTATTTTTTATTATGCTGCAGAGTTTTTTAACTGATACTAACGTGAAACTAAGTGTTCAAACTGATGCCTTAATAATGTAAAATGTCAGATTTTACTGTTTTTATTAATTAAAATTATTTTAGATATATATATTTTAATTTTTAGAGCTAATTTCATATGTATGTACAGTATATAGTTGAATATTTTAAATATACAGATATATCTTTGAAATAAAGTTTTTTTACATTATAACTTTGCTTTATTTCTTGTATAAATGTTAGTGAAAGAAAAATCTGACATTTTTAAACAAATGTTAGCATTTAAAGGTTGGAACAAAGAGAGGTGTCTTGTTTTTTAGTATTAAAGAATATTAAAAATAATTTTTTTTTTTTTAGCTAACTATCAATTATCAAGCAAAGGCAAGTTTAAAAATTGATTGAATTATCATTGTAAAGAAAAGTTATCACTTTTGATTTTTACTTTCTTTCTGTGAGCTAGGCATTTTTGCTTGGCGTTATTAAAATTTAAAAAAAAGAAAAGAAACACATAAACGCTTTGTGCCTAAATTATGTTCCAACAGCATTTCGGAAAACATTCTTTACTTCTAACTGCTTGTGTAATTTATGATGACTCCGAATTATGGTTACTGTATGTATTTGTATGAAAACAAGCTACTCCCAAAGGATTTGCATTCTTTTTAATGTCCGAAAGAGATTTGTAAAAGTAGATCCAGCAAGATCTTTGTTGCCAGTTCATATCCATTGTTGTTCCCTCCTGCTTTAAACCTTTTTTTACCAATTTTATTAATCTATAGTCATGCATAGTGTATGAAAAGGAAAGAAAGTTAAAAATTACTTTAAATTAAAGGAGTCCATTACCGTTATGTATCTGAAGTTTATTAAGGAAAAATCTTGGATGAAACTTCAAAAGTTCAATCATTATGCTCATATATTTGAAGATAGAAATTTTATTTTCATTGAAAAATGCTTCTACGCAGACACAGCTAATATTTTTTAATTAGTAACTAAGCCAAATGTACCAAAAGCTGTTAAAAAGCTTAAGCAAATTTTAGGGAGAAGATTTAAAGTTGTATGTATAAGCATTTAAAAAAAAGTTTAAAAGTAGTTTCTGGCTATTAACAAGTCTTCACACTGCAAATTTCTTCAAATGCAAAACTTCTTACTTGATAGTCAATGATGCTTTCACATAGCAATGCATATCAATACAACTGATATTATTTAAGTGATAGTAATATTTATTCTTGCGTCATAAGAAATATTTATTGAAAATATTGAAACAACTAGAAAGTTCTTAATACTTTTTAACAATTGTAATTCCAGGAGAGGAAATATACAATTTTTTCTTTGTTTTATTAAAAAGATTTTGACTTTTGATTAAAAATATACACATCATTACAGTCTAACGTATTCCACGTCTGTTATTGTTGTAGGTATCCACAGTAACTACTCTGGTGTTACGATGTTTTCTTTTCTTATAGAACCAGTATTCTATTGCCAGTGTCACTAAGGCCAGCACTACTCCAATAAATATTACTATAAACACACCACCTATGAAAAAAAATGAAGTAAATAAGCAAATTATCAGTATTGTTTAAATCAAAATCACGATTAAGAAGTTTCACTCACCGATGTTTGCTATGCTGATTCCATCACTCTGCTGTTCACTGTCGTCACATTCAACTTTTGCTGGATTTTTGTTCCACCATCTTTCTTTTAGCCCTTCCAACTTTCTCTGATTTAATAGCTTTAAAATGCTGCATATATATATATATATATATATATATATATATATATATATATATATATATATATATATATATATATATATTCATGAATAAACAATCAATATAAATTGGAAATTGCAATAAGCAAGAACACAGAAACAGCACCAAAATGAAAAAAGTGAACCAGGGACTGAGAATAAGCTTTTTCAGAAGTAGTTAAATGAAATGTCGTAAAGATATTCACAATCATTAATGTATCTGTATATTTTGGTACAATAAGCATTTTTACCAGTCACTATTTTTGTAAAGGGTTCTTTTTTTTTTTTGCGATGGTTTTTGCGAAAACATCGTTCTACGTCTACTATTTTGTTAACTGCTGTTATCAGGCTGAATGAATGTCAATAAAAATTTTGCTCCTTAATTTCTTGTAGGCTTGTTTTTTGAAAACGAGCAGTTGGAAATATTATGAAATGCTGCTTTATGGAATCCGTCTTTTACTCCAGACTGTAATGAAGTCTAACAGTGAAATTGTACCAGAATGTGTCAGTACTTGTCACAGGCATAGCCCCTGCTTTGAGTAGTCCCACTTATGTACTATGTAATCAAGAAATGTCAGATAATCGAAGTTTCATTACATTATTATGACATCCCCTTTTTTCTGAAGAAATGGGAGATTATTTTTTTACATCTGGCAACTATTTTAAATACTAGTTTTCTTATTACAGGCTACTAAAGCAAGTATTTTTAGCTGTCGAACTCAGTGGTAGCAGTGATATAATGCAAATAATGTGTTAGTGGTTTTATTTTTGTCAAAATTTAGTTTTTGCTTACTTCTTGTTTTCTTCCATTTTCTGCCAAAAGTAGGTCTCTGTAAATCATTCTATCTTAATTACCTTGAGAAAAAAGGTAGTTGTAAATTTATTGCTTCTAGGATGGTATATAAAGTTTGGGATTTTTTATATTATGATATTTTGTTTAAATAAGAAAAGGCATGAGTAATATTTTTTCATCTTTTTTAATAATATCAATATTTACAAATGATTGATTCATCATTTGTAAATAATATTTAAAAAAATTTTTTTATGCTTAATTTTGCCATTTCATTTTTAAATACTTACGCACTGGAAAGTTGGTCTTTCAGTGGGGAGCCTTGCTGAACTGCTAATGCTAGCGGTTTTCTGCTAAATTCGCTTCCAACAGATATAAGTTCACAGTTAGTCATAACAGCATATTTGACTTGAGTAGAATCAGCTAATGAAACGAAAATACATGTATTATAAGCATTTTTTCCTACACAATATTGAAAAAAAAAAATAAAGAATAATAATAAAAAAATTAGAAACTCTTGAATTTTTCTATGAATAAAATTTCTAAATCGGTGTCTAGACTAGAAAGTGGTCAACACAAGTCTCCAACTAAGACTCCAGCTTAAGACCTGAGCGAGCGAAAACTATTCAGGTGAGTCTATTGCGTATCTCATGTTGAGCAATGCTCAAGCTGGACACCACTTAACAATACTAGAAGAATTAGGAGGGGTAAAAGTACCCTTCTAGACGACCATTAAGTAAGGGAATGTGAGCCAAGTGAAATGGTGAAATATTTTCTCCTTTTAGCTCCACCGATCTGGTAATATTTTAATTATGTAGCAGCACATGTAGACTATACCAGTTAGGAAAAAAATACCCCTGAACATTAAAGCATATGGTAATACAGGCAATTTTCAAAAACTGATACTCATATTGTAATAATTTGTTGTAAGTCAAAAATATTATTTTTGTTATTGTAAAATGATATAGCTCGTTATTAAAATTTTAAATATTAATTGAGACATAATAATATTCATTGCCGGATTTATTTAGTTAATATTAAGTTTATTTGTAGTTTAAGCCCTTTGTGCAATTAGTGAAGTATATGAGGGACAAAGTGAAATAGTTGATTTCATTTACCCATTCAATTATTTACTAAATCACTTACATATTCCTTCATTAATTAATTAGTTTACATTCCTTGGTTTAGTAATTCCCTTATATATTCCTTCCTTCACTTATTATCTTATTAATTCACTATTTTATTCACTCATTTATTTTTCTCTATGTATTAATTAATTTATTTAATTATTCATTTATTGTTACATCATCTTTTCATTTATTCTTTCAATCTTTTATTTACGTACTCATTTGATAAAAAATAGTTTTTATAATAGAATAGAAAATATTTCATTAGAAAAACATTTTATTTTTCATTTTGCCACAAAAAAAAAGGTGAAATTTTTCCACCTTTTTTTTTTTTTTTTTGTTTCAAGGTGCAAATTTTGGGGGGAAAATTAAAAAATTATGTTTCAATGCATGTTTTTTTTCTAAAATACAATGTTCTTTCGTTATGTACTGTAATTTTCAAAACAATTTTCCAATTTGTTCATTGTTAAAAAGCTCAGTCATGTTATATGTTTCACTTTACCCTTCATTCCAAAAGGTAAAATTATATTGTAAGTTGTTTTCCTAAGATAAATAGGAAAAAAAACTTTTCTTTTTTTAAATTTATATTTCTTACTATTACTGACAAATGTTGGAGGAATTTCATGTGCGCTCATATGCAAAATTTTAAGGGGGGGGGGGCTCAGATGTTTTTCCCATGGCTTAGCAGGGTATTTTCCCCATAGAAACCAATATGAGTACAGATTTGAATTCTTAAAATTTGACAATTTTAATAACTTATTCATTAATGGCTGGAGAAGAAATGTTTTCACATTTTTCAAAGAAAAAAGTACTAAAAGTAAGGAAGTTTTAATTTTTCTTTTTGGGAGGGGAGGGACTTGAGCCCCTACTTACCACCACCCCCCTCCCGTATGGGCGCTCATGGTGAAATCTCTTTAAGTTTGCTTCGTAGGGACAGTTACAAATTTGAGTGGTTTGATTTGCTCGAGGTCTCAGGTGTTTCAATAAAACACATTTCTTGCAAAGCAATGACTTCGTTTAAAGATTTAGTACTAGTATGTTGGTTGAAATTATTTCAATAATCACTAAGAAATCACATACACAAAAACATAATATTATATAACTAATCACCAATGAAAGCAAATCCTTCTTGAGACCCTTTTGAGGCTAAAACCTTTTCAACCCCTTCATCGAATGTTTCTGGCAGTCCTGTTTCTTTCATTGTCCACCAAATTTTGGTATACTTATCGCTTACAGGATAATCCCATACAGCTAACTTCGCACGTTCTGTTTCATTCAACGAGTCATCCAACGACATGTTTTTCCATATCCTGTTAAAAGAAACAATCTTTTAATTTTTGACAGAAAACAAAAGGGAAGGTATAGTTAACCTCAGCATTGTTGGCAATCCGAGGAAGAGTAAAAACATCTAACTCTTAGGAAATGAGGAGGGCGGTATACACGATAAGCAGATCAAGACTTCCACAAACGATACCAGGTTTCCACAAAAGATCAAGACTTCCAAACTTACCGTTTAGGTGGGGTTTTTAGTTGAAATCGATTTTTCAGTGTAAACAAACAACGACGCTTCTCAAAAAATATTTGTTTCAGGAACACTTGATAACAGAAGCCGATACTTCTAAAGTTTATAAGAGGTATTTTATTTGGACTTGTCCAAGGACGAGCACCAACAATCCTGAGGTGCACTGTATTATGTCCACTAAAAAATTGGACTCAGGTCCAATTTTTTAGTGTTTTTTTTTTTCAGTTTTTTTTTTTCACTACGGGACACCAATGTCGCGTAGTGAAAAAAAACCTGTCGCCTAGAAGATGCAAAATCGAACCACTGGGCGACATTGGAAAATCCAAGATTGGTTTACGAATTTTTGTAAAGTGATTTCTAATCTTTGTAAAACCTCGTCTTCTTTAAAACCGCTGACTTGTACTTCATCTTTTTGTTCCCTTGTGGAAAAGCCCTGTCCGTAGACCCAGGGTGGACCGGGCCATCTCGCACTCGGCGACAGATAAAGCAATCGATGCTCCCCACCTCATTACGCTTCCCTTGATGATAGCCGATAAGCTTTTCGGTGCTATCTGTGTACAGGAACGATACTTGGGGCAGCAAAAGTAGCTTGCATATCTTTTTACAAACACCAGAGGGAACCTCGGCACGTGAAAATTGCCAGCAGCGTGTAAACAAACATTTATTGTGACTTTCCGAAAGATTAGTGGGTCATCAATGATGAGTTGCCCATTATAAACCTTCCTCGAAATCATCCCACTCTCAAGTAGGAATGTTTTTGAGGGAAGGCCATATCAAGACCCAGGGCCATATAGGAAAGTGACACTTGGGATGTTTTTCTGCTTTTATTACTCAGGGGAGGGGTTGTCCGCAGCAGGGCCATTGTAGACAGCGCCACATTTTTAGATGGTGCCAGGTGCTCCTACAGGAGACGTGTGCGTCTCTGAGGTCGTACAATTCATTTCCATTATTGGTGTCGGTAGCAAACTTTTTCTTCCTCAAATTAAGAAAAAAATCGAAATACAGAAGGAAAAAATTCAACGCACTCCAAAAATAATAGGTAAGTTGTATTGCATTTTTTTAAAATGTGTTTTATTTTTACAATTTTGAACGTTACACCTTATTTTGGATTCCCATCTAAATATTACGTTCCAACAAAAATAGCAACGAATAAATAACTTCTCATTTTGCACACTCCTTGTGTTTGCAGTAGTCCTGTAGTTTGTCATAGTGTTATTATTGAGTAATCACGAATAGCTTATTATCCTCACTTTAACAAAATTGATACTGCTCTGATTTTTCAGATTACTATGACGACAATCGTTTTTAATTTTTATTTAGAGAGCAAAATTTTCTTCGTCACGGTTACAAATTATGTTTTTTTTTTAAATTAAAAAACGCCAATATAGATTAACTTAAACAGCAAAATGTCATCCAATCGTCTTTAATATTTCCAGATTCCTAATACCCATCATTTGAGTTTGATAAGAAATTAAAATACATGACGTTACACGATGTAAATAATCTTTATGCTTATTATCCTGGTGGATATCGGCCATAAAATCTTAATTTTTATTACCACATCCTAATTACCATTTCTTTTTTTATGGATATGCATATGCCTCGTACTACCTATTATAAAAAGTAACCAGTACCACCGCGGGTGCAAATTTCTGGACCATTTCCGTTTCATTTGAATAAACAAGAAACCCAACGAGTAGGGTCCTATCGCAATTCGTGATTGCGAACTATATAATTTTTTCGCGGTCACGAATTTCCACGAATTTGTCTGCTGTGTTACGGAAACTCACAACTTTTAGGCAGGGTTATGGATCACTACAAAATAAAATGCTTTTAAGAAAACCTGCTCATGAATCATGGATTGTCTACATTTGCAGTTTGAAAACATTTTGGGAGTAGACCTTAGAATCAACCTCTAATCTTAAACCAACCCAAGTAACACTGAAACGTTACGTCATCGTTACATCACGTTGCAATTAGTTGAAACATCGTTACCGTTTCCCACACAACGTGATATCACGTTGCTTTATCGATTCGTTACAAAAAGCGTAATTTTGAAACGTTACATCACGTTGCAAATTTCTTAAATTTGTAACGTTGACAAACAGTTACAAAAGAAACGTTACTTATCATTACTTTTCGTTGCACCTTGCCTCGTCTTCGGCAACCTCCGAATCCTAGTGGCCATTTTCGGTAAACAACTTCTGGCTTGCTATGCCGCCATTGTTTGCAGCTTCGCAATCACGATCTCTCATCACTTTTAGCGGTAAGTACTTTGTATTATTGTTAGTGTATTATTGTTGATATACTTATTTAATTAAAAAAAAAGTGTTATTACATATTTTTATGAAGTTAATGAACCGCCGTTGGTCGGAGTTTGAGTATTTTTCCCACCGTACTTTTATTTATAATATTGTTTGAAAGAATTATGTTAGATGTTTTTATTTGAGTATTTATTCATTGATTTCTTAAAAAGAGGCTGAAGCTTGGGGATATGTTCCATTAATAAGCTATAAAAGCGATAAATGATACCATTTTTTACTCATTTAATCGGCTTTTTGCAGAATGATTTTGACGAAATAATTGTAGCAAGTGTTTGAAAAAAAAAATTGTCATATAACTGAAATTATCTTTAGTAATAATACTTTAAATTTTTGTTTAAAGCACTGATGTAAGAGGATTTTTTCAAAACTTTCATGCCTTTCGAAAAATATTTCTGGAGTTCTTTAGTAACAATAATAATTATTTTTTCAAGGATTTATTTATGAAAAAAGTTTTTATTTAATTTGCAGTAATATCGTTAATTTTGTCTATTAATAGAACTCTAATTGATGTAAATTCGGCTATGCTATGTTATGCTCTGTTTATTTTTAAATGTCAGGAATGCTCTTACAAAATATTGTGAATGAAGCAACAGTGTGAAAATACTCGAACGCCTTTAAACGGAATGAGACATTTTATAAATTAAAAAAAAAAGAAAAAAAAACAAATATTTTATAAAAGTATATTAACACTAATTGCATTAACAAAAAATACAGAATACTTACTGTATCAAAAATTAAGGGTTCAATGAACCCACCTCCATTCTCACCAAGAAAAAAAAAACTTAATTCAAGCTTTGAAAAAAAAAAAAATCTTAATACAACGTTTAAAAGCAACGTGATGTAACGTGATAAATAAAGGTTGATGTAACGTTACTGAAACCGTTGATGTAACGTTACTAAAACCGTTGCTTTTGCGTTTTGCAACGAGACATATTTTCGCTCTATCAACGTTACCAGTAACGTGATGTCAACGATTCTGAGCAACGTGATGTAACGTGATTTATGTTACTTGGGCAAAGATAGTCTAGAATGCGTTTTTAAGTCTATAAATTAGAAAATTTCCTGGGATGGGCCTTTTAATCTCCTCTCCCCTTAACATCATCAAAATTCGTCTAAAACAGCCTTTCTAGAGCTACAATTTCCTGGGGAGCACTCCAAACCTTTTCTCCCCTAAATTATAAAAGACAATTAGAATGCATCTTTAAGACTTGCGAATTAGTAAAACTTCTTGGTGCGGGCCTTCAAATCCCTCCCCCACGAAACATCACGAAAAGATCGTATTAAACTGCGTTTTTAGCACTACAATTGAAAAAAAAGAAAAAAAAAATCCCGCCGGAGAACCCCCGAACCTCGCTCTTCTGAACATTATTGGACATAATATTTGCGTTTTTAAGGTTTCAATTTCGAAAAATGGTCGAGGGAAGAGGGTCGCTCCGGAGCGTTTAATATTACGAAAGACGGAATGCATTTTAAAGATTACAAATCAAAAAAACTTCCTGGGATGGGTCCTCAAATCTCTCCTCCCTCTAACATCATCAAAAAGGTCGTCTAAAACTGCATTCTTAAATGCGTTTTTAAGACTACGAATTCGAAAATTTTCCGTTGGAGGAAACCCCCAAACCCCTTTTACTTCGGAGTTAATATTATACTTACGGTTAGGTTCATATCGTCTTCCTCTTAAATCAGAAGTCCTATAGAGTCAACTCAAAACAAACAGTACTTACAGAAATACCTCCTTGAGGCAACGATATATGCATATATTTTTTGAAAAAAGGGGAAATTTATTGGGAATGCTACAGCTTTTATGATAAACTTGAGTCGCCTAGTAAAAATTCCTTAAAAATTTCCTCCTTTTATTTTATAGTGTTTAGTTGCATATATATATATATATATATATATATATATATATATATATATATATATATATATATATATATATATATATATATATATCAAAGTAACAAGCAGACAAGGTTATAACACAGATAAATGGTAAAGAAAAATGACAAAGGTGAAGTCAGAACTCTTCAGCAGTGGAAACTTCATTCCACGGCACATATTGGTATGATGTTTACTATGTACATGATTAGTTTAAAAAATAGCAAAAAAGGTATTTTGAAAAAGTCTCGTATCGTATAACACGGTTTCAATACTACACGAAACGAATTAACTGTGTTATACGAGGGCTACCTATATATATATATATATATATATATATATACATACAACTAAGCACAGTGTAAGTGTTTGTGTTTATAGATAAATAGATATATAAGAAAAAATACAAGCAATAAGGAACTCTTACTCATAAAATTTCTCTTCTATATAAGCCATCCTTTCAAAATAGGTTGCAGCTGACGTACTTTTCTGTGCAGCATACTTTATTTTATATTGCTTAGCAAGGTCATCGAGAGATTCAATAGGAGAATCAAGACGGGAGACTGTAAGAAAGGCAGCTAAATTTGCAGTGTAGGAAGCAATTATGATGAATCCGAACAGCCACCAGGTTGCTGCTACCAATCTTCCTGACAAATTTCTCGGTGCTTCACCTCCACCTAGGAGGCAATGACATTGCAATGTATAATTTAAAAACTGTTTAAGGGACTAAGATATGAATATAAGATAAAAACAAAACTGCGTCAAAATTGCATGCAGCAGTAAAAATTGAAGACGCATGTTTACGCTTCTATCTACAGTCTTTTCATAAGTAAGCTCTTTTTTTGCATTGTGAAAAGGGTTATTTGTAATTCTGAAACAAGTGTACAATTCTTATTGATCTTTGTAATATATTTTTTAGTTACTCTCACAAAGGTAAACATTTTATTTGTATACTTTTCAAATAATAATTTGCAATTGAAATATAGGAAACTCAGCTGCAATCTAGACTTTAGGAAATGTAGGGTGACAAGAAATAACTTAGACACACATAATACACCATAACTTTAATGCTAATGAAAATATTACGACCGAACTTCAAAATAAATATGAATGCATTATTTCGTCTGATATATTTACAAATTTTCAAAGTGGCTACCTTCAGGAGCTTTAAACGTGTCACAATATTTTCGGCCCAGGGCCGCAACTCATTCACTGATATTTTATCCAATCCCTTAGATAAGGATTTCTTTAGGAATGCCAGAGTTTTAGGAAGTTTAAGCACACAACCTTGTCTACAGGACTTTCTCAGGTTTGGGGTGGGATATGCGCTAGTGGCAAAAATCGCTTGTTTTTGTTGATGAGGGGATAAAATTAGTCAAGAAACATATCGAAAACGCATTTTGAAAGATGTTGTCTTACCTTGGTCACAAAAGTTCTTTGGAAACGAAAGATGAACCTTCCAACAGGATTTCATACCCGCACACAGACTAAAGGAACTCCAGATTGGTGCAAGACACATTTTCCGGACTTCATTAGAGCTCAAGAATGGCCACCGTATTCCCCAGATTTGAACCCAATGGATTATTCTGTTTGATCCATCGTGGAGACAAGGGTGTGTGCTAAACATCATAAAACTTTGAAATCCCAAAAGATATCCTTATGCAAGGCATACGATAAAATATCAGCAAGTGAGTTGCGGTCCAGAGGTGAAAATTTTGTGACACGTTTAAAGCTCTATATTAATCCTAAAGGTAGCCACTTTGAAAATTTGTAAATACAATAGACGAAATAGTGTATTCATATTTATTTTGAAGTTTGGTCGTAATAGTTTCATTCGCATTAAAGTTATGGTGTATTATGTGCGTGTAAGTTATTTCTTGTCACCTTATAAATTGTATTAGCAGAATAGAACTTCGTGGAAAGAGCTAGTTTTGTTTCCTTGAATAAATTATTTTGTTTATGAGATTTTTTTTTCTCGTTTTATATTCATGCAGGAGACAATATGAATATGTGCAAAAATTTAAAATGCTCTATATGAGCTCTGAAATGTAAAATGTTGCCGATTGTGCTGTTAATGTAATTGTTTTATTGCATAATTCCATCTTTGTGCAAAACACAAGCACACAAGTAATGATAGACAGAGATTTTATTAATGGATCCAGCTCCAGCAGTATAAACAATTTATTTTGTACAACCAAATGAAATTTTCATCTTGTGCTAGAAAGAATTATTATGCAACCTTCAAACGAAGAGTTAACATTTTAAATTTTAGAAACTATAGAGACAAAATTTTCCTTTGAAGTTGTTCCACACACACTCAATTCTAGCGTCAAGAATAACAATTGAATGCATAGTAGAGCATTGTTGTCATATTAACTGTTATAAGATAATATAGAAAATGCAAGACAATTGTACTGCTTTTATATCATCAAAAAACAGTATAAAAATATTGGTAGTGAAAGGGTTAATAACTATGAAGGATTACTTTACAGACATTATTTAAATTATTGTATGGAAGCATCGCAAATGTAATCCTGAAACTCAAATTCTTAACGAAATATTGTTCTTGAATTGTACAGAGTTTTATTCGGATGCTCATATGAATTGAAAACTTACCTTGTGGTGTCAAAGAAGTCATGCAAAACCATAAGCTCTCTTTCAAGCTGAAGTCTCTTTTTTCATCTTCGTCGTCATCTTTATATTTTTCTTTATTATTGTAATAACTGTACGGACTTAGACGATCAAACAAATATAGAAGAAAGCTAAACCAAAATTAACAATATTAAATAAAACACATAGTTAACATTTTTCATAGAAAAAAAGTATTTTACGCTCCGCATTTACGCACCTAGTAACAAAGTATGCTGCTAAAATGCAAGCCCACACGTTAGCTTCGAGAACTGTGAGGAATTTGAAGAGAGATGATGGCACAGACGGCTTTTTCATAAGTATACTGATTCCTACCAAATCATAGTAAGGTACAGTAAAGTCTACCACAGTTTCTCGCTCTGCCATTACTGAAATAGGACCAAGAGCAATTTCCGCTTTCTGTAGTAAAAAAAATATTAAGAAATACAGGGCTGTAGCACAAATATATGATATACAATATCGTGCAAAACTATCTGAAATAAGTGTAATTCCCGGATGATAGTCATTTATATTCAGAAAAAAAAATAGTAAATATGACAACGATTTTAATTATTGTCATAACTACTTTAGACATTAGCTCTACGATATTTTTCACACACATGCATATGTCAACAAAAAACTGCTTCACTTAAGAAAAATTTACATTTTAAAGATTTTCTTGAGAAATACAAGAACAATTTCTCTGTAACTTTTGTCACATAAAAGGTATGTTTTAGCTGACATGTTTTAATAAAGATTAAATCACCCATGTATTTATGGGTCCAGCAACAAATTGGAGAAACAAAAAAACGTTGTTTTCGATAATCTTCATCGTCAATAGCTAATAAGCTGTAAATTTCAGCGATTTCAGTTTAATTAATAAGTACAATAATTTTATACATTTTCAAGAAAATGCAGTAGAGCCCGCTTAATGAACTAGCCAATTTTCCACGAAAAAGTACTCGAATAAGCGGGATATTCCATTAAACGGGATTAAAATAATAGGCATCAACGGTTTGGTACATTGAAAATGTACTACATTAAGCGGGATATTCTTTTAATCGATATTCCAATAAGCGGGCTTGACTGTATCACTTATATTCACGCAAATAAGCATTTCTTTCAAAAATATCAACTTTGTTCGCATATTTTTGGCTTAGAACAAGCAGATCTTCCTGCCCGGGAGTTCCAAGCTTTTAGAAAACTTGACAGCATGCAAAAAAATTATTATAGAGTTTGAAAACATTTTTTTTGAAAATTTGATGAAATATGAACATTTTAAGCAATTAATTTCTCACTGCGAATGGGCGAAAGATAGCAATTTGTAACTTTCAAAATTTCTTGGGAAAAATTGGGCAACAAAAATCCAGTTGAATATCATAAAAACGGACATCTGCAACCTAATGAACCGAATTGCAATCATTCACGGATTGGTGACGAGTCGTAAGGGATCGTTCTCAAATAACCTGTTTTTATCGCGAATTACTCTGAACGATTACAGGCAAGGGTTGCAAATTTGCGAATGATCCCTTTAGATTCGTAACCTATCCGTGAATAATTGAAATGTAGCCGATATTTTAAAGTTTTTATGACTTTCAATTGGATTTTAATTTTTAAGTTTCCAAATTTATTGCCGAAGAAATTTTGAAAATTATAAATTGATATCTTTTGCGAATGCGAGATTAGAAGTTAATTGCTTTAAATGTTCATATTTCATCAAATTTTCCAAATTTGTATTGCACCTTTTAGTATAATGATTCTCTTGCATGTTGCTAACCTTTCTGAAAGTCTGGTACGCCGGGACGGAAAACTTCGCTTGTTGAACCACATGAACCAGCTCTGACACTTATCGTTTTGCCAGCCCTTTGCGGTATTGCAGATATTCAGAAAAATTTTCAATATTGACACCAAAAATCGCAGTTTTAGGAACTTCAAGAAATATTTGGTATTGCAATTTCAGGTACTTCAGGAAATGTTTGGTAACGTTAGTTTTTTGCATTTAAGTTTTTGAAGGGTTTCTTTCTTTAGGACCAGACATTGATGTTTTTTAACAGATCTCTCAGTTTTATCGGCATGAACTCTTTAGCTTTTTTTGTCTTACATGTGTATTTTTGCCAGTAATTAATGTATTTAAGATCCTTTGACGCTGACATGCTTATTACTAGTCAAGTAAAATTAAGTATTTCAGTTACTGGCACAAATGACCATCTGAATTTTTGCAGACGATAAATAAAAAATGCAGCTGTAGAACAGTTATATTTATTTTATTTATTAATTAATTTTTTTCTCTTGTCGTTCAGATGAACCTTTCAGAACATATTTGTCAGCAATCCATTTTCTAATTTTAATGTTGCTCGAGTTGTTAAGATGAAAATTGATTATATTGTAAGAAAACTAAGAGTTTTAATATAGTTGAATATATTTTGTGTATTTTCTGAAAATAAGTGAATCCAGCTAACATGAACATTAACAGTTTTTAGTTGTGACCATAACAAAGCGGATGTGCATTCTAATTTATTTCAAAAAATAAATAAATCATAGTATTGAAAATTAATGAAAATTTCGCAGCTACAAAAGCGCAATTTGTAAGTTTTAACACCGTAAGAATTAGTTTTTTCCACGAACTAGAACCGCAACAGTACAACAGCAATCCAGATTAATAAAAGAAAAACCTTAAGAACTTTGGTTGACGGCTGTGCGTGACGGAGTGTTGCATTGGAAAGGAGGAACCTGTATAAGGTTGCGTACGGAGTTGTTATATTTTTGTCTGCACGTTCGACACGTGCGGAAGTAACTCTACTGATTTATTTCTTATTAGAACCACATTCGGTAAGTCCCGTTTTTCTTTTATTATGAGAGTTCAACATGAAAAACTCGACCAAAAGGAAAGTAGAGAATGTTGAATCTGCAAGTAGCAGAGAAAAAGAAATAAAAACTGACAATAACGTTTATGAACCGGCAATAAATATAGTAAAAAAAGCCAAAATAGCATTCAAAATGGTTGTGAAACAATAAAACTGATAATAACAGGCGTTGTCAACAAAATCCCCACAAATAAAACTAAAACCCTCAATGAGCAACTAGATAAGAGAATTGCCGCGGATGACACCATCAATCTTACAGGCAAACAAAACCTAGTAATCACAACTAAGAACTTAAATACAGTGATTAATATTTCTAAAACCAAAGAAATTTGCAACACGGAAATAATTACCAGAATAATTGACGAGACTGTAACCTCAAAGTACATAATCAAAAATGTCGACACAGAAATAAAATTGGAAGAAATAGCGGAATACTTGACACAGGACAAAGTTCAAATAGCACAAATAATAAGATTCAACAGGAAAGGATCCAAAGAGCCGATACCAGTTATTCTAGTCAAAGAGCTTGGGAAAACTGACAGAAAAGAAGTAAAAATCGGGAGGATCATATACAAAGCGCAAAAATACATTGAGCAACCGAAAGTTTGCTATAACTGTCTAAAATTGGGACATCAAAAGAAAGACTGCAGGGGAAAAACAAAATGCTTGACATGCGGAGGGGATCACGCTAACTGCGAAAATGACCCCAAATGTATAAGATGCGATGGCAATCACCTATCAACAGACAAAAACTGCCCAGTATACAAAGAAAAAATCAAAAAAGCCACCCAAACACAATTAAAAACCGACATCCCTGATAAATCTTGGGCCAGCGTTGCCAAGGCGGAATAACCTGCGAAGAAGCACAACAAGGTAGAAAGAAAAAACAAAGCAAATATCACCATAACGGAACTTAGCGACAAATTAGATAGAAAAGATAAGGAAATCAAAGAACTGAGAGCTGAAATCGAAAAATTAAAAGTCTTGATAACATTAACCAATCAAATTAAATCACATCAATGCGAAAGCTGCAACCTAAAAAGCGCAGAAATAGAGAAAATAAAATTAGAAATCTTCAAACTGAATAACTCAGTGACAAGCGAGGGATCACTCACCGAACTACCTTACTCGAGCCTATTCGAACAAAACGAATTTCAAACAGAAGACATTGAATTAGATACGGGAGATATTTAGTCTCGCTGTTTTGTGTTCTGTTGTTTTTGCTGTCATTATTATGTCGTCGTGGTCTATTTTTCTTCTTTGTTGGAATTTACGAGGGCTTCTCGCCAACATTGATTTTCTCAAATTCATTGTCGCTTGGTCCAACCCCCCCCCCTCATCTGCATTCAAGAGATATGGTTACCCGACAGCAAAATACCCGGACTTAAAGGATACACAGTTTACAGTAAGAAAAAAGACTTTCCCCATAAAGGTGGAGGAGTATGTACATATGTCAAAGACAATTTACCCTCTTATAGTATTCCTTGCGACATCCATGGCATGGAATCCTTGATAGTCCACGTAGTTCTCCACAAAATGACCTTTAAAATAATTAATTGCTATAGACCTCCAGGAGCACTCATTGACACGACGATCGGGGAGCTCAACAATATAACCGACAAATTTTCAATCTTCGTCGGGGATTTTAATAGCAGAACGCAAAGCTTGGGAGACAGGCTTACCACCCCTAGTGGGAAAAAGCTAGAAAATTGGGTCCCTAGACAATAATCTACATATATTGAACGAAAATATACCAACCAGAATAAATAAAGGCAAAGAAGATGGCATCCTAGATCTAGCAAAAATAGAAAACAGTAATAGTAAAATTTTCTCATGGATACGCCTAGATGAACATGGAAGCAGCGACCATTACCCATTCTTAATAAAAACGAACATAGAAAAGAAAGGTGAAACCTACATCATTAAATCATACAAAAACTGGAAAAACATCACAGAGGATCTAAAAAACAAACTTCCCACGAACTCTCCACTAAATTCCATAGACACTCAATACAACCACATAACCAAAAATATAAAAGAAACGCTCAAACAACATTATGTTAGCATAAGTCACAGAATAATGAACAACAACTTTTGGTGGAACTCAAAATGCGCAAAATTAAAGACAGACAGAGATAGGAAGAGAAACAAAGCAAAAAGATCCTCCTCTTTGGAGGACTGGATTAGCTACAAGAAAGCTAACGCCGTACTCAAACACCATATCAAAAAAGCAAGAAGAGAATACTGGAGAAAACAAAATTATAAAATAAACAGCCCCCAAGAGCTTTACAATACAGTTAACAGAGTTAAAAAAAAATCTAGAAAAGGAATACACAAACAACAACCTAACAATAGAAATCAATGGAACCAAAGTAACAGATATTCAAGAACAGGCAAATCTATTTGCGAGACATTTCTCTAACAGTGACAATACAGAAAAAACGGTCGACACAGTCAACATTTCTCAACAAGAAGGAGAAATTAAAATGTCTGAGGAAATTACTATTAACGAAACAAAAAAAGCCTTAAAAACAACAAGGGATAAAGCCCCAGGCTTAGACCAAATCTCGAACAAAGTTCTTAAAATTCTACCAGATGAGGGATTGGAAATGTTAAGAAACGTCTTTAATCAAAGCATACAAACTGCCAAAATTCCCGAAGACTGGAAAATAGTCCCAATTAAGAAACCTGGGAAAAACCCCAAACAGATCAACAATTATAGACCTATTGCACTAACCCAAAATATCAGTAAACTAATAGAGAAAATAATATTATACAGAATCAACAGAAGAAAAACTAAAGTGTTTCCAAACTACATATATGGCTTCGTCAAAGAAAGAGGTACGGAAGACTATCTTTACGACCTTTACAACTTAATTTATTACTTAAGAGGAAAAAAAAAAGATTTGTGTACGCCATCGCCATAGACATTAAAGGAGCTTATGACAACGTTTGGATACCAAAGCTGATACAAAAACTCATACAATTCAAAATAGACTACAAAATTATAAAATGGATTCAAAATTTCCTCCACAATAGAAAGATAATAATAAGCTGGAACAACATGAATTCAGAAAAAGCCATAATTAACCAAGGAATAGCCCAAGGGTCAATTTTATCACCATTTCTATTTAACTGTTTTATTTCCGACATTGGAAATTATATAAAGAAAGGTAGAATAATTTGCTATGCAGATGACATGACAATCATTGTATCCGGGAAGAACAAAAACGAAGCAGAGGAAAAGCTAAACCAAAACTTACTATCCCTGGAACAATGGAGTAAGGAAAACAAAATAACTATCTCAACAGAAAAAACCGTCTTAATTGACTTGTCCCCTAAAAACGCGAAAAACTCCACAAAATTTAACCTACAGGGAACAAGCATCAAGTGGACAACAAATCACAAAATCCTAAGAGCATATTTTCAAAACAACCTAAAGTGGAATGTTCATACGAATTACCTAAATGGAAAAATGAAGAAAATGCTGCATGCAATAAATTGGCTTGGGAGCATTCAATCTGGCGCTAGTTACGCTAACATTCTCAACGTCACAAAGCAAACAATTATAGCTAAAGCCAATTACGGAATTACGATCAGAGTCAAAGATACAAAAGCGAATCAAAAACAAATTGAGACAACAGAAAATAAAGCTTTGCGGAAAGCACTAGGGGTTAATACCTTCGCTCCAAATAAATTAATCAGGATCATTACAGATACAGAAAACATAGAAACCCGCATCAAATGGAATTACATAAAATACATCAGCAAACAAAAATTTAAAAAGAATAAAAAATATATCACTTCAATCAAAAATTTCCAAAAAAAAAAAAAAAACCAACCACACATGTTTGAAATAGTTACTAACCTTGAAAAAATAGAAAGAGAAACCAGGGCGAACAAAACTGCATATGTAAAGAATACACAAAATCGGAAACAGACATCAGCAACATCGAATACACCCTGAAAAACAAAGAATTTCAAAAACCAAACCCAGACTACATCATCAGGCAGACCTTCGAAGAATTCAAAACACAACACCCCAATTATAACATCTGGGCCACTGATGGTTCAAAATCAAATAATACAGCATTCTCTATCTATAACAAAAAGGAAGGATTAAAAAGGAAAATAAAAATCCCACCCATCTGTTCAGTTTACACGGCGGAACTAGGGGCTATCTGGTACGCTGCAAAATTCCTTATTAAAAATGACTCCCCAAATATGATTTTATCCGATTCCCTAAGTGCCATTACAGCACTAAAAGAAGAAAACGAAAACGAAGACCTACTGGTATACAACACAAGACACCACTTATCGGAACTCTCAAAAAAGAACAAAATCAAAATAGTATGGGTCCCTGGGCATTAGGGAATTCCAGACAACGAAGAAGCGGACAAACTAGCCAAAGAAGCAGAATCATGCTCCCTAACACCTATGTCTCCTATCTGTACATGGAATGACACGCGAAATTATATAAAAAAAGAGAGGAATAAAGAGTTGCAAATCATATGGGAGAGATCAAAATATTTCTCCAAATACAGAAACATTGTAAACTCGATCAATGAAAATTATAAGTGGATCAAGAACAGAAGGGAAGAAACAAAATTGAATAGAATCCTAACCGATTCCTTCTTAACTAAAGAAAAACTATTTAAACTAAGGAAATCAAATACCCCCATCTGAGAGACCTGCCAAAAAATTGAAAATACCCAGCACGTAATATGGAATTGTAGTAAAAACATCAAACAAAGGAACTTTATAATAAAAACTATAAAGGCTAATAACTTATGTTCAAATGACATTTTTAGTATGGATTTGCTTAAGGATCCGGGATGCGGAAGGGCTATCCTCGCCCTCTTCTGATCCCGTCCTCTTTTTGCTCTACTTTTATACTGTCAAATTACTTCAGTTATTTGCATACTATACTCATATTAATTCAGTTGCTTCATCCATCAAAAATAAATAAATAAATAAATAAATAAATATATATATATATATATATATATATATATATATATATATATATATATATATATATATATATATATATATATATATATATATAATTCTAAACAATTTTCAATATATTTAAGACGGCTATAAAAAGATCTGCCTTACTGTTTTTAATTCAAAATAAGATACGAAAGGGAGGCAAAGCGCTCTGTACGCAGTACTCAACATTATTTTCTTCCGGAAACTCCGAAAGAAGAAGAAGAAGAAGAAAAACCTTAACCATGCCCATAACTAGCTATTTACCCTATTTTAATCTAATATTTTATTGTTATTTTGAGAAATACTTACCTTGTCTATCAAATCTCGAATCATGCCATCCCACTGAAGATTATCATCCATGGTTCCAAATTTTTTATCCTCTGTCTCAAATATTGTGTAATCAAAGTTTAAAATTTTCTTGATATCATCCAAAAGCTCCACACAATAACCAGTGAATGTCACTGTACCGTTTTTATCTACATTCTTTACCACAAAAGGGGGAATCTGAATTGGAAAGGAATAAATAAGTTCATAGGTTCTATCCAGCGTTAAATACATAATTTTAAGTTTACTTTAATGCAACTGAAATTTATTGAAATGTGAAGACAGTATGAATGAAAACTAAATGCAGTAAAATCTGGAATAGAAAGAGTTTTTAGAAATTATAAGCATTCAAAAAATATTTGTAAAAGTTGTAGTGAGTGCAAACAGCAAAAATTACTAGAGAAAATAGATGCCAAGCGATGCAATTTGATTCTTATTATGACTAAGACAATTACGTATTATAACAAAGAAATTCAACTACTAATTGTCATTTCGAATGTGAACAGCAGATATCAGCAGACTAAACGATTTGCGTTAGTAAAGTGAAATTGTTGAAGGAAGGGAAAACTTTCTCTATTTGCAATGCCGCATACGTGTAAAATCAAAACTCATCCACATTAAGCAAAATAAAGACCTCAAATTGTAAACCGCGTATATTCAAATCCATGTAAAATAAACCTGCATAAAATGAGGGTCTACTGTATGTACAACAGGACCGAAAAAAAAAGCTTAAGGTCGAGTTTTAATACAGTACTAGCTGCGTGCCCGGCGTTGCACGGGCTACTTAAAAAATGAAAGAGATGTCCAATTGATGTTTTTGTATTACTCTGACATCAGTGTCTAAAGCGCTAAGGAGTAAATAAATAAGCGTAATGCAAGGTTTGCAAAACAACAGTAGAGCATATTTTTGGCAAAAATCTCTTTAACGTTAATCATAGTTATCAATGATACAAGTTATGAGTATTTTCAATTAGCACAAAAGATGAAAATATATGCATTATCAACTATAATCTGTGCTCACGTTAAAATGAATTACATCTGATAAACTATATCTGAACTATATTCAGTAAATTACCGCCCATTAGCGGTATATGGCGGTGTATTTCACGTATATCTGAACTATTTATGAACAATTACCATCAGCTTTTTACATAGAATGACAGATACTTTCTGGTTGATTACGTGAAACTAAAGCACCAAGACTAAATAACTACTAATAAGCATTAATTTAATACCAAGTCATCAGATTCCAATTTAGCTTTAGTTAAAATCCTTAAAAACAATCTTTTTTGCTCAACTCTGTTTTTCACATAGAAATCCAAACAATCTTAATGTAACATGTTCTTTTAGCGATATAAACTGTATTTTAAAAATAGAAACAGGAAAGAAAAAGAGACTTGTTACAATTCGAAAACTCATTAATGTGACGGGAAAAAGTCCAACAAAATAAACATAATTAGTCGCACATCCTAAGTGTACCAAAATATGAGGCCTGTGAATGATAAATTTACACTACAATCAATAAACATAGCTAAAAAAAAAACTTTCATATGCTGAAAAGAGTTAAGAACACTGAATGTAAAAAATAAAAAAAAGACAGACGATAAAATAAAGGATATGTCCGAATAGGGCAACCAATTTTAAACTAATTTAAAATGAAATTCTAGATGGAAGCGTTGTTTTAAAATTTGGACAGCAGCCAAAAAAAACATTTATTGGAATTTTACTTGCTCACGTATATGCAAAATGGCAACAGGAAAGAAATAAAAATTCCTGAATAACGTTATGTTAATTAACGTTTTAATTAATATCTCCGCTAATTAAAGTCGCACAATTACGAGATTGGTCCTATTGTTTTCTTTGGAAAATTTTAAATTTATCGGTATCTCGTTTGACTCTCGATTCGCAGCAGTTCTCGAGAAGATAGATCTTCAGACAGACAGACGGACGCGAACAGATTTTAATATATAGTAGATAGGGTCCGGTGGGGTAAAGTGGTCATAAAATCAAGGTTTTTTTAACTTAAGTGGACAACAAATAAAAGAAATTCCTTAAACATTTAAACTTTTTTTGTTGTTATTTTGCATTATGTTAATGAAGAACACAATACATTGAATTTTAGAAAGAAAAATATTTATTTAAGTACTTTTATACCACTTTCTTTTCCCTATGTATTTATGACCACTTTACCCTATGGGGTGGGGGGAAAGTGGTCATAGCATGGGGTAAAGTGGTCATACTTAAAAAAAGATGCAAAACCAGTATGAATAACCACATTATTTATATATTTTGGTTATTTATAATCATTACACTTATAAACACGAGTATATGCATGTATACACGAGTACATACGTGCATACTTGAGTATACAAGTATATACATGAGTATATGCATCTATGCATTAGATGCGAGTTAAGTACATGTCTAGTCGAGTATATACGTGTATACCCGAGCATATGCGTGCGTACACGAGTCTTCACGAATATATATGTGTCATGTGGAAATGTGTTTGGTAAAGTATAAACGAGTATTTACGCGTATTGACGTATATATACCTGTATAAACGAACATCATGAGCATGAATGTATATCTCTCGAGAATATGCGTATGTACACGAATATATACGAGTATACACGTACATATACGAGTATACACGTACATATACGAGTATACACGTACATATAAGTGTACATACGTACATATACGGGTATACACGAGTATGCATGAATATACGTTTATATGTCTAATGCGTATATGTACTTGTATACACCAGTATGGACGTATATAAGTACATATAGTTGTATATATGTAAATTAGGTGTATACACTAGTATACGCGTGTCATCAAATGCTTGTATGTAGGTGTCAACTAGTGTATGTATTCACGATTATATATTCAGGGATATATCAGATGCTTTTATGGCGCGTGTATACTCGAGTATATAGGTATGTGTCCAAGTATTTACGTGTTAAGTGTTACGCATTTCAGGAGGCTCCACCCTCTGCTCGCTCTGCTCGACAACCCTGTTCCCCCACCAGCGGCGGGTGACAATTGATGCCTTTAATGTTTTTGATGATTTAATAACCGGCCCCTTATTTCCGGTTACTTAAGTATAAGAGATGTGAGACAGGGCGAAATGGATTCCCCTGAATCTCCTACATCCAACAGAACCAGTATTGACCTGGTAGACGTTGCCAGTCCGTAGGAGATTGGGTTACAGCCACAGACAGAAGCGCTCAGAAATTAATGCTATAGAGTAGGCAGCTCTGCCCCTGCTCGTTTCGCTCGCCAGCCCCGTTCGTTCCCTGCGGTGACTCGAAACCGACTGCGTTTGACAATTATTAATTTCAAGTTTCTTCACCCGGATATCCGTCCACTTAAGGTTTAGAGGGGTGAAACAGAGCGGAATGGCTTAATTTGAACGTCCTGCATCCAACGGTACTAGCATTGACATGGAAGACATTGCCAGTGCGGAGAAAATAGGTTTAGAGACACATAAACAGACAGACGCGCAAAGAAAATAATTGTAAAGATAATCGAGTATGTACGTGTATAGACGAATATATACCTATATAGAAATGTTCTTGTAGACACCCATGTAGGTATTTATTGGTACAATTATGTAAATGACTTTTTTTTGTATACTTGCAACTCTAAATACCGGTGTATAATCGTTTATATACAGGTAAAAGCAAGTATTTACACTCGTGTTTACAAGTTCATACTCGTGTACACACGCATATACGAGTATATACTCGGGCCGACATGTATACCCACATATAGACTCATGTATGCATGTAGTTACATGTATGCTTCTCCATGCCCGTATATACTTTTGTATACAAATATATTGTACATGTATATACAAGTATATACACGTGTCGGCGCGCTCATATACGTATTTACGTAAAGCAACGTATTTATTCGGACATGTGCATCTATATAGTATTATACGTGTTTATGTACAGATATAGTAGTATCATACGCATGTGTTCGTGAATTAAACTTTATTTCATACCATTTACTGTAAAAACAATGCATGTTTAGTGAAATGAATATTTAATTAATATCCGCTTTGTACGTTAAGATTGAGTGACAGTAGAGCAACGATTTACGTTAAGCCTAATTATATGACCACTTTACCCCATCTTACTTGAATTGCTCTAAAATATTATGTAAAATAAATACAGATAGCTGCTAAAGAGTAAGTGTTCTTGAGACATGCAGGAAGCTTCCCGTGCCTTCAGTTTGTTCGAAATTCACTTAAACAAAATTTCCCTGAGAAGTTAAAAGAGCTGTTTAGATTTTTATGTTTTTCATATGCACACAAAATATTTTTTTTACTAAATAAAATATTGGCAGTTGTAAAATTTTGTATTCAAAATGTAGTTTCTAACTTTCCTGCTCTAAAATAAAAAAATTATACTTATTCGAGCATTTATTTCCAAGTTACAGCCATTTATTTGATGAATGACCACTTTACCCCATTGACCACTTTCCCCCACCAGACCCTAGTATTACGTTGTGATGCTGAAAAATATTTTATGGTGAGAGAAGTAATAACTTTTGGTATAAGTGAGTATACTAGTGGCTAATTATACTAACCGACAATGTTGTGACACGGTACACAGTTATAGCAGAAAAAGCCTTCAGATCGCTTGCTGGTTCAAATGTTATCTTTCCTGTAGGTTGTCCATAAGTCCAAACTCCAAGCTGGAAGTTATGATTTATTTTAATATATTGCAGAGAAACGTTGGGGAAAATGTAAGTTAAAACGATTATTTCTGAACGATAATCAATCTGTTTCTACTCGTTGTTGAAACTGTCTTTTGATCTTTTCAAAATTAAAACATTTTATATGGTATTAAAAACAATCATTAAAATGAGTTTAGAATGATGTTCCCAAGCACTAAACGAAACTGATTAATTTTCTGAAAAAAAGAAAATGAAAGAACGTACTTACTCTTTTGGGTTGTGTTATAACATTGTTAATGAAAGTTACTTTGCGCATAAACAGTTCCAATTCCTGATGACTTCCTGTTTCTTGGATTTTAAACTGACCAAACATTCCTTCGTATGCTTCCTATAAACAATTGGGATTGTAATTCATGATGTTTTGTTAGAATTATATCAATCTATATATTTTACAATTTTCAAGCCGTAAATGCTCATAAAAAATGCAACAAAATGAAACGTACATGATATCTTTGTTGCATATCATATATCTTCAGTTCAATTGTACCGTAAGTCTATTTTAACTCCAATTTAAATTTTGTATGATCTCAAAATGAGAACTTTGTTTCGCCGTTAAGTTCTTTTAAAGGTTGCAAGTATTATTGCAGTCTGAGAGTCCGAGTTTTTGAATTCCAAGGGTAGTTGACGTTTTGAATTTGGAAATATTGTAGTGGGAGATTCCTTTAGTTTATTGTAAATAGTCCTAATAAATAGTTTTAAACTAAATTTTATCTTTCAATAGCGTCATCAGTTCAACATTTTTAAGATAGCTGTTTAAACAATGCTCCCGAACTTTGAAAATGTGTTACGCGAAGTTAACAATTAGTTTAATTATTTGTGTTGCATAATTAGAGCTCCTTTTTATAACAATATTATTTTCTAATAAACTTTGTATTTGAAATATAATTTCCACAATTATTTCTTTACATTCAGTTGACGGCATGCACAGTGGTACATATTTATTTTTACTGTCATTTTTGAACTGTTTTTATTTTTACTGTTTTCTAAATTATTTAATTATTGCTCTAACTAGCATGTAATAATCGTTGAATGTCTTTTTTTTTCACTCCTGGTTTCATTCATATACAAAACCAAAAAATACTATGAATTTTTTCTTATTTATTTGCATTCATGTTTCTATGTTTCGTGCTTTATATTATCAGATAGGGTAGACCGGGGCACGTTTACGCAGTGCCCTATTTTCAAAACGAATTATAACTGGAGAGCCAACAGTCATAACACAGATTGATGCTGTTCTTTAGAAAATATTCTCACTAGTTTTTGAGCATCAGTCAAGCTTCGGTCTAGCATACAGAAAGGGTAATTTACTCAACTTGGTAAAGGTTTTTTACCAAGTTGAGTAAATTTTGTGTTGAACGTTTTGAAGCTTATTATGAATAAATAACACTTAGTTAAAAAAGAACAAATACATAAAAATTAGCAGAATTTTATCCTTTTTCGAAAATTTTACTTGTGTGAACTGAAGTGTTATTAAATTTTTTTTGCACGTTAAAAATAAATCCAAACTTGGCGATGAGGTAAGTTTACGCGTTGACGTCGGAGCACCTTTATACGCACGTTCTTACTGTATCTTACTTAAACGTGCCCCTGACACTTTTTTCGCTCCAAATTGTCTCAAACCTTTTTAGTATTTTCCGGCTATTTAGTGTTAAAAACTACCATTTAATTTTTTATTAAGTTACACAATTCGTCTCTTATAGCTTACAATCATATAAAGTTGTCTTCATGTCCTTTCAACTTTAACTTTAAACACTGTTTAGTCTGTAATAAATTTGCTTTATTTTAACGATTGTAAGACATTATGTTCAAAACACTAACAGAACCACGTTAGGTGTCAAAATAAATATGCGTAAACGTGCCCCGGTCTACCCTACTTATTTATTTGTATAGCCTAATCTAAGAAGGAAAATATTTTTATAATTAATATTATTTGTTTTTGGTTTTGCTTTGTCAGACCTGAAATTTCCATTTTAAGTTGATGTAGGGGAAACTAGGGAGTTTTGACCCATAGGGAGACTTGATCCATGGAGGATTTTTTCCATGAAAACGATATTTAGGGAAAATTTTAGTCACATTATTGGTTGACCAGTAACACAAGAGTATTTTGCATTTCAAAATTATCAGTGGTTTTCAAGAAATTCAGTGTTAAACGATACTGCACCTAAAAAGAAAATTTTGAAGATTTTGGAATTTTTTAGATTTTATCCTCCAGTTTTGAGGGAAATGAATTTTAAAAGCATACATGTTTCAGCCACTTCTCTAGCCATCTATTGATATACAGTAGTTGTATATAACTTTAATCTAAGCTGCTCAAATTTTAAAGTAAACAAAAGAAAGCTAACTAGTGAGCTTTGACCCTAAGCTAACTAATGAGTCTTGAGCCAAAGACCAATTTGATGTTTTTGTTTAATTTGATGTTTTGTCAATGAACTTTTATTTTTCAATAGATATCATATTGTGATTTAGGCCTGATGATTTGATTTTATTGATCTAAGTTGCTAAACATTTAAGGTAAACAAGAGAAAGCTACTTAGGAAGTTTTGACTCAAGCTAACTAGGGAGACTTGACTCAAAGAATAATTTGATGTTTTCTTAATGAATTTTCGTTTATGAATAGCTAAAATATTGTGATTTATACCTTAATGATTTGCTTTAATTTAAGCAGCAATAACTTTAATATTGTGAATAGGAAGGGGGATTTGTTTTTACTTAAAAGAATTACTGAAATATTTTGGTCAAATAAATTGCTTTTATTTGACAAATAACTAAAATGCTAATGATCTTTAAGCCCAATGGTTTGTTTCTTAATAAAATAACTGAAATACTGTTTAGGTCTTAGCTGATAAAGTTTTGAGTTATACTTCTGCTTTTCTGCTGAGTACAGTAAGATTAGATTAATAAAAATCTGTAACACTTCACCTAAAGAGTGAATATTTGTTCATTCACTTCAAGTATTACTTATTAAAGCAAAAAACACCATCAAACCTGCGTTTTTGATCTCAGTATCTATGAGTCTTCTTACATTCATGAGGGGGGTCATGTCTCCCTATGTGTTGGGTCAAGTCTCCCTAACTCTAGGGACCTTTGACCCATTTGCAGACGTGAAGAATATAATTTGTTTGTACCATTTCTACGAATTATGCTATTATTTTTAGCCATAATAATGCGCAAAATGGCAAACTATTTATGCATATTTTTTATTTCGTCCTAACTATTCTACAAAAAAAAAAAAAAAAGTCAAAAATTGGGTCAAGTCTCCCTAGTTTCCCCTGTTGAAGCAATGCTAAATGAATTTACTCAATCACTTAGATACATTTATTGGAGGTCACTGCTGTGTATGTAAATATGCAATACATTAAAATATGTACGAAATATGTTTATGCTTTAAAACGTCGATGCTTGAAAACAACCATGTTTTTTGGTCGATGTATCAAGATTGATATTTTAATTTTTAGCATCGATTTTTTCATACATCAAGGTTTTGTAATTGGTGTCGCACCTCTATTATGCGGATAAATTTACTTAAATGTACTCCAAGGTTAACATTCAGAAACGTTAAGTTTTTAACTTAAGTATTTTTTTGAAATAATGGGAATCACATTTACGTACTTATGAACATAGTTATGTATAAATGTGACTATAATCTTTTTTAAATTTTTCCACTGTAGAAACTATGCCAATAACGAAAAATTATTTTTACGTTAATTCTGAAATTGCTGTTATTTTATGGTGTTATGGAGCAAACGCTCTTTTCGATGCTATTGTAGTTGTTATGTCGCTTTGAATAAATAATAAGTATATAAGCGGTACATTGCATGTAATAAGTAAATGTTCAGCATTTTTCTTGAACAATTTGCTGCCATCGTCAAAACATTCCCTACCAGTGGCACAGCGAAGGGGGAGTTTTTGGGGGTGAAAACACCTTCCAGAGGCATTGGTTTTAACATAAATGCAAATTGTAATACAGTAGTTTATGCGTATGAAAGGGCTGTTTTAATCAAAAAATCCCTTTCAGAACGTATTTTTGATCAAAAATCCCCTTCAGAAGGTTTTTTTTAAAATAAAAAACATCTTCTGCAGAAGGTATTTTTGATCAATAAAAAATCCCTCCAAATAGTGTTTTTGATCACCCCCCCCCCCTTCAGAAGGTATTTTTGGCTGCGCTAGTGTTCCCTACTCATCTTATAAATCATAACATAATAAGTTATAGTTCTTGATATTTGCAAAAAAGTTCTTCGAATTAATTTTGTAAAAGGAAAAAAAAAAAAAAAAAACGCAATGTTCTAGTAAAGAGAAAGATTGCTATGAAAAAATATTTATGTGTTTTGGAGCTGCAAAGAGCGTTTCAGAACGTAAAAACGGAAATATGCGACGACTTTTCTTCGATTTGTGTATATTGTGTATCTTTATCTACAAAAGGAGCAAAAATAATTTGAAAATATGTAATTGTATTTCAGGTTTTTGTTTCTTTTGCCGTGATTTTTATTTCATAATGTAATTAAATTGACGAAAGGAAATAAATGAAGAACTGGTTTTAATTTCTTTATTGTTTCGTCATGTTTAAATTTTGTACTGTAAAATGATTCTTGTTCGTACTGTAATTATGTAGTATTGAAACAACAGTACTTTAAATTAACTAGTAAAAGTTATGAAAAAAAAAAAGAACTTGAAATTATGAACCAACGTTTTTCTTCTTTTTTTTTCTTGTTTCAATATGATTGCACGAAAGCAGCTTAAGCAGATTGCATCCAATTTCGATACTGGATAAATGTTTACACTGCTTTGGAATTCTGAATAAAGTTACCCAGTTGTAGTTGTATGGGGGGGGGGGGGGAAGGGAAGGGATATGTTCATTTAAGCATTGAGGCTTTTCTTAAAGCATGCAATGGTTAACGATGTGAACCATAAAATGTTTTACAAATTTTATGGTACTTTTAATGCTTTAAAGTTCAAGATTTATTAATATTTTGTTTGAAACACATTGTTCCTCACTAAAGATATATTACTTTTCTGCAAAAAAGTTATATATAAAAAGCCTTATCTAGTTTCAAAAGTTCAAAATGTGGTATATTCACCATAAATAATGAGAGTACATTTTTGAACCAAAAGTATTTTGCAACCCCAAGTTGAATTTTTTTTAGACTAAACCGTACGTTGATTTTTTTTAATTGATTGACGAATAGTGTCTAAGTTATATTACGCCGAATCATATCTAATGCTTGATAAGTAAACACAATAATCTTCAGAAAATTTAGCTAGTGACTTTAACATTAACACTATCTGGTTGATGAAATGTGGACTTATTACTGCTTTATAGAAGCTGTGAAGACATCTACGAGATTCTGACACAAATATTCAAAATTATATGTATCTGCACTTAAGGAAGCAAAACTCAAATTAAATTAAGGTACTGGGAGGAATAATAAAATGCATTAATTTAAAAAATGCTATAAAAATATGCAACGAGTTTGGAACGAGTTAAGATTTACGATAATAACACGATACGATTGCGATAATAATAGATTTACGATAAATTGCGTATACCATAGACTATGCTGAGTATAATCGAATGTTACCTGTTTCAGAGCAGTTAAGAGATTGAAATTCGTTTGTTCGCTGGGCGGAACTCTTCCGTCTATTGAGCAAGAGCCATAGTTGAGCTGTGATGGCCACTCACCGTTAGTCATCAGTTTTCGGACTGCTTGTATAGTTAAAAGGACCAAGTCGTAATAAAACGCCACTTCTACCTGAAAAAGAGAAATCATTAGTCATTATTTGAGCTCACACATGCACTTAGAAACATGTCTGGGAATACTTATACACCTCTAAAAAAATCCTTCGTTTTAATTTACGCTTTATCTGTTTGACTTGAGAAAATGTTAAAATGTACATTGTTTGAGGGAGGGTCTAACTAACATTTAGTGAATCGAAATGATATATAAGGCTCAGTTTCTGGGCAACTTGTAGAACTAGTAAAAGACTTGGATTTTAGTTTCCATTGAAAAAAAAAAGACATTCATGAAACCACTAAGATATGAGTTTTGTATTCCTAAGCGATTGTCATTTTTAGAAGATAGGTAATTGCGTGTAAGACTTCTGGTAGGTCAACTTTAGTCAACACTTTCAAATATTTGACTCTATATTCTTTAAAATATTTCGTGAACTCTAGTATTTACACCGTGAATAAAATCGCGTTTTTATGCATGTGTTACATTGTAAAATGGGAAAAAGATGATAAATTAAAATGTTGCAACGGAGAAATGCTAATACTTAAAGAATTAAGTAAATGGTTTGCAGATGAAACGTCGGATTTTGTTTCTGAAAAGTCAATGACAATTGATGCACAGGAATACGGCACCCAGATAGTCAGGGTGTAATGCTTCTGTGCAAACAATTCATTAGATATTGCAAATTATTCTGTCTTGATGGCCAACTTAAGTAGAGTTCTACTGCTTTATGACGCATACGAGACCACAAGTTCGAAAAACAATTATTCCTAATACAGTGTGCAATATACTTCCCTCCTGAGTAAGAAGTTTGTGTCATATGTTTTTCTTTTTAAGTTTTTTTATTAGACTTACAAATACAGTTAGATCATATTTTTTGCAAGGAAAAAGCCAAGAAAAAAAGAACAGTTAAAAAACGCTTTTAAAGCGCTTTAATGTCCATAATGACAAACATCAATGTAACTATAGCATATTTGCTCTGATATCTCCAGTAAGAAAACAACATACACGGGAGCTTTACTAGGAAGAGTCACTTGTACGAGAAAACAGCTCGGAGGGCAAGAAAAAGGGAGCCCACGTGAATGAAAAAATGGTTTCTTTTCCCCCGTCCCTCTTCTGTCTTTAATCCGGCTATTATTATCTGGAAATGAGATTTACAATTTTATGGATTTATCGCATCTCATGCATATTTTTATTTATTTATTTTTCTTCTTGGAACTAATAGGAGAGGAATTCTTGGAATTTCTGAATGGAGAGTTTATTTTCGAGTAGCACAGGTCAGTTGGTTTTGAGTGTGGTGCTAATAAAAGTTCTGAATTGATCCGAAACTTTTACAAAACAGCTTCAATTCGATGAGATCTATTCAATTTTCTTCTTTGTTCTGATAGTTGGCTAAAGTAATAAGTATTAATCGTAAAATAGGCTTTATTTATTTATTTTCTATGTTAAATTATTCTATCGCGGACAAACTTGAGTTATTTCAGTTTGACCCGGTACATCGTTTTAAGTCCTTAAAGGCAAAAGACATAGCGGCTACATTACCTCAAAAATGACCAAACTATTGAGTTTTGTTTATTTAAAAACTTCAGATTGTTTCAAAAATTATGGGAGCTTCAACGCACTAGCTTAATTATTTAAAAAAATATTGGCTTTAGGTCACTTACGCTAGGTGTGCGTTTTTTCGATGAACTTCTTTTTGAGCAATCACGAATTGCTTATTGTTTTCACTTGACCGTTGGATGACATCCGCCCTTTGATTTTACTTTTCTATGCTTATAATGCAGGTGTCCATGTGCTTCGGAATCGAATTATTTATAAACGACCCTTCTCGACTTCACACAATTCTTTTTACATGAAAACAGTAACTAGCACACAATATCCAGCCCCTGGCATTCATTTGAATTTTGACGTCTTGAACTCAAATTATGGTTGCGATAAAAGCCATTAGTAGAAACAAGAAACCCAACGAGCTGGGTCCTATAGCAATTCGCGATTGCGAAAAGCATAATTTGAGAATTCAAGATCTCAAAATTCAAACTTTTTTTTTTGTGCGTTTCCATGTTATTGAAATAGCTGAGGATTTTTTTTTTTTTATTGAAGATACATCTTCAAAGTAATACGTTTTGCAAATACTATATGTTTAACAAAATTGTGCAGTGGACAAGAACTTTATAAATTACTAAAATATTGAGAGTTTTTTATATCCTTCTTAAGATTTACAATGGAAGTTTCATGATTTTTTACATAATTAATAGGATGAACAAACAAATGTACAGCTTTTTAGAAATGATTATTGTGATCATTTAGCAAAAAAGATTTTTGAAATATGTGCAAAAACAAATAAGCCTTATAATTTTTGTTAAAATTGAAATATTCTTAAGCGTTTTGATTTTTTTAATGGCATTAAAAAAACATTGATGGATCAGTAAGCGCATGCAAAGATTCCGAAGAAATACATATTTTATTTAAATGCAAAGAAAAAAAAACATTGAACTTTGAATGTGATCTGACCCCTAGGTATTGTGATGTGGTTTCACACAATAAATTTAAAGATAATTCTAATTTTGAAAAAGAAGAATGTATTATCAATTAAGGAAACTGTTTCTAGAAAAAATGTTATTACCAATTTTGAAATGTGATATAAGGAAGCGCGGCTAAATCGAAATCATTGCTGCTGCAAGATCAACTTGATCGTTGTTGGTATAAAGAGTGTAAAAGTAGTTTGATTAATACTGTGTGTTGTTTATTACTAGTTACATGGGTTGGGTGTCTTTAAATTTAGGTTGTTTACCTTGAAATTAAAAAAAAAAAATCAAGTGGATTATTTACTAAAACATCAATTTCAACTTTGACGCCTGAAGAGAAGCTCAAAATAAATAAACTGCAAAAGGACTATATTTTGTTGCCCAGCATTACTGACTATAGCTTTCTTCATTTTAGCTGCATAAATATTATTGTGAATGCTTTACACAGCGGGCACACCCACTAAATTAAGGCACGAGCCGCCACCTGCTCAAAACTTGAAAATGTCCACTTACATCCCTTTGCTTCTCACTGTCTCAAATCACCTTTCATTGTTAAAACTACTGAAAAACATAACTGAAACTTAAATTTTATGTGGAATTAATTTTTCTTATTTTTTTATGAGTAATGTGATTAATATGAAAAATTTGGATCCATAATGACCGAGATATGGGCCATGAACCTTAGGTTGGTCTTATTTGGCGCACTTGCCCCTAAGGAATTTTATATTACCTACAAAAACGCCTCTGTATTTATTCACTCTCTGTTAATCAAGAAAAATTTTGTTTTACAATTTTAAATAAAAATGTTTTAGAAAGTTTCAGAGCGGTTGTTGTAATATTTATTTAAAAGATAATAAACACTTATAGGCGAAAAATTCTTTTCTTAGTAGCCTCTGTTACTGCTTGATAATGTTCAAAGAATGCTGTAATTAGAAGTCTACTAACTATTAACAATAATCATACATTAATTCTGTAGATTTCGGTCATTATTTTACATTTTAAGTACGGAGATTTGATCATTCATTAACTTGTGCTGCCCTCTCGTAACAAACCAAGTAACCATTTCGAATAGTAAATTTTTTTAAGTGTCATCAACTACTAGAACAGAGGTTACAAGTAATTTTATATTGGGTCCGGATATTTTTAAAAGTGTTCTTGAAGGTTCAGAAAAATAATAATAAAAACAAATTTCTTGCTAATTCTTATTTGCATTTTCACTTCAATTATCTGAGGTTCACAAGAGCAACTACTTATACGAGAAGACTCTTGATTCACTTTTATTCTTCACCGAAATCATTTTTTAAAAGGAAGTTTCATTTATATGGAACTAAACATAATAGCCAGTAAAATGGCTAACATTTTAAATATTTTTTCGAAACATGGTTACTCCAAAATTCGTCGACGGATGCAGTTTTATACGTCTACAAGTAAATGTCTTCGTGCAAAGCTATTATCTTCATCTGCTGTTATGATTTTGAAAGGCGGAAAAAGGCCATGCCCCGGCTATGACTTTTGGAAGCACTGGGCACGAACACTATTTGGTGCTCCCTCCCCTTCACTCCTCCCTCGCTTATACAATACATTGAAGCATTGAAATATTTTGGATTTTTAATTTATGAACGAGGTTTTTTTTATATTTTTCGTTTTTTTTATTTTTATTTAATATTTACATCTTGTTGAAGTGCGATATGAAATTACTTCCGTTTTTAAAACTTTAGATATAGGTTTTGCGCCGGGGCACCCTCCTGATTTTGGTGCCCTGGGACTGTGCCCATGCTTTAATCTGGCTTTGACAATAGCATGTATTATTCGTTCTTCGACTGGAGAAATTTGAAAAGATTATTTTAAGGTAAGCTACAGCATCTCTATTTCTGCGAAAACTTGGCATCTTGCTGAAATCTCCCTAGTGAAATGCGGCATGAATTTGAAAGTATTGCAATGACCATATCAGAGCAAAAATGGTTGGAAGATTCTTGATTTGCAACACCTTTCTTAAAGATATCGATCGCTCTTGTGTTTGAAAAAAAAAAAAAAACACTTTTTATCAGAGTGGAGCCCATATGTACTGCTATCTACGGAAACATATTTTTAAAGAAATGTATTTATACACTTTATGCTTTAAAAATATTTTTAGTGGTCCAGTTTTCAACTTCTGCGGTCCAGACCCAGATCGCAGTCTGCCAGTTTCTGCTACTACTAAAATTTTTATTAATTGTTAAAACGTTTTTCCTTAACAATCGAAAAATCATTGTTGCTTCTTTATAAGATTAAATTGCTTGTCTCTCTCTGTGTGTGGGTGGTTTTGAACCTTCATCATAAATAAACGCCTACAAATTCTTATAATGATGCTAAAATAGTTTTTTCAGAAAAAATATTTACGTGACAATAGGTTTTAGCATAATAAAACTTTGGTTCACTACGAAAAATACACCACGATAAAATTAAAGTGAACCGTAACATGCTAATTTAGCTCCTAAAAGACATGTGAGTGCTTTTTTCGTCTGCGTTTCTTCAACAAGTTCTTTCACACACCACCAACACAGTATTTTCCATTTTCTTCCTCCCCCGCCATAAGAACAGTATCTTATTGTTTAATATTTATAGATTTTAAAAATAAATCATGAGTAAAAATGAGCTATCGGCGTGTTTTTATTGAAAACTTTACTAATACTTGTTATTTATACCACTAGAACTAATAATATAAATTATTATAAACTGAATATGTAATTATCAATGCGATCAGGAACATACTAGTGTATATGACTTTAATGGCAGGTACTCGTATTTTTTCTGTTATTTGAATTTGATCATTGCTCAATTTTTGGGACTTAGCATTTAGAGCTTTAAATTTTAGTGCATTATTATAAAGTATTTAATTGACGTTGAAAATAAAATTCAAAAATCAGAAAGCAATTCTAGTCGAGTTGTGGGTTGATAAGCGTGGTTTTTTCCTTTTGATCTTTCCTGAAGTGATGCATAGGGAACCATTTGCCTTATCTGTCACACCCTGCAAACATCAACGTCAGTGATTGTGAGAAAGAATCATAAATGAAGGTGAATACATATTAAATTTCATTGGCTAATGTAAGGTAAAACTTTAATATGACAAGTGTATTTTCTTTAATACCCCTCTCCTTCTTTTTTCCCCTTTTTTTTTAAACTTAGGACCATGTTTTTTCCCCCAATCAAGCAATAACAAAACTTTTTTTCATACGTGTTATGTCTTACAAACTTGGTTTTCAAAACATTAAACTAATCTCTTAAGAATACACTTTTTGTTCAACTCCTAGAAAAAAAATAGACGGTTACTGCATATTTTATCATAAGTATCCCTATGTAATAATGAAAGCTCTTTTACGAAAACGTATTTTGTTTCTAATTCAAAAGCTTTTCTTCTATTAAAAGATCATTTTCAAACCCCCAAAGATTTTTTTCGACTGAAAACCTTTCTTTTTATTGCTTAAAAAATACTGTGATTGCATATTTTTTGTTCTCTTTAACTAGATCTTAGTTGATATCTTACTTTATTAATATGAAAGCCATGACTCTCAGTTTGTGATATCTGTATAAAGTGTTACCCTACGATGCACAAAAGCAATCTCCTCTGCTATTATTGATGTAGCCTTTTTAGAGCCCCCCCCCCACTCAAATTATTTTTGGAGGAGTTGTTTTTCCATAAATCAGTTTTGTGGATTGACTATTGATTTAAAACTAAAACTATATTTCGTAATTTAATCCGATCATAAGAGCAGTTTGAAATATGAATTAGGAATTAAAGAAGCATGAAATTAATTAAATTTATGGGAATAAAAAAAGCATGATGTTATTTGCACTTATTTAATTCATGCTTGTAATTCCGCATATCATGATAAAACATTTGTCTTTTAAAAGGTTTCTTTTCTAAACTTATTTTTAATATTTTTTTAGTAAGAAAATTAGCAGTCAGGGACTCAACCAATGGGGAGGGAAAACTATAAAATTTAAGTTTTTCACACAAGTGGTGTTTAGTTCATTATCGTACTTCAAAAAGTCACCTGAAATTGAAAATATGTTTAGATATTTACTTCTGAGGAAAACTGGAAGTTTCTGGTTATTTTCTCAATTTTATCCTTTTTCCCTTTTGGTCTTGGAGACATCCATAATGCCGAGAGATTTCTACAATTGCAAGATGGTTCAACATGATCCTATGTTTTCAAAACAAAGTATCTGTTAAGTTAGAATAATGAAAAAATGAGTCTTTCAATACCACAAAAATATTTCTTATTATTTATAAATTACTTTTAAATCATAAAAAAAAACCGCCTTCAAAAAACACCAAGGAATTATAAAGCAAAAAATAACCGATTATACTTACATACTATTTCCTACCCAAAACTAGAAATGAAATTTATTTTACAATTCCAGTACAAAAATCAATTAAACTAAACACCCAATTAAAAATTAAATATTTTAATTACTATACGATGAATTTTTTTAAATACCTAACTAATTATATATGATTTCTTAATTTTTAATAGCCTATTGAAGTCGGGGTCTCCTATAAACTACTACCTAACGTAACTGACAACCCACCAAATCCTGAACTAAGCACTAATTTAACTAAACACGAAATTAGTCTTTAAAACTAAACCTACTCAGTTACGTTAGGTAGTAGTTTATAGGAGGCCCCGACTTCAATAGGTTATTAAAAATTAAGAGATCATATATAATTAGTTAGGTATTTAAAATAATTCATTGTATAGTAATTAAAATCTGTTTAATTTTTAATTGGGTGTTTAGTTTAATTGATTTTTGTACTGGAATTGTAAAATAAATTTCATTTCTAGTTTTGGGTAGGAAATAGTATGTAAGTGTAATCTGTTATTTTTTGCTTTTTAGTTCCTTGATGTTTTTTTGAAGGCGGTTTTTTTTATTTAAAAGTAATTTATTTTTTGCTTTTTAGTGGTATAAATATAAAATAATTTCGTAGGACTTCGTACATGACGTTGAGGCCTTTCTTACGCGCATGTCGAGTAAGAAAACGTTGAGCACATGAGTCTGAAAACAACTAAGATGAGCACGATAGAAAAAGAAATAGACTACAGCGTCTCGAGACTTCCGACGACTGTGAAGAAAGAGTTTTCAAATGCGCAACTATATACAAAAGAAATTTTGTCTTCATTATTAGTTCGACTTTATCAAAGTTTACTTTCTGAAAGCAAATGCACGAGTCACTAAAAAAACAACAGAAATCTCTTGAAGTTTAAAATTTCAAAATTGTAAATTTTAAAATTATAACATTGTAAATTGTAAATTATATTTCACAACAATACGTATCACACAACCCTCGATAAAGCTGTCATTGATTTAGGAAAATAGAACTTTGCGAAAGGACGAGTATACATAGCTCTCAGCATAGTCATGACTTGACAATGAACGAGCATTAGCAGAAATGCAACAATTGATACATCTCATTTCTAATGAAAAGTATAGACTGGATTCAGTATTTAGTTAGAACCATTTAAATGTTTACGTCTACAAATAAACTGCAAATTGCGAGTCGTAAAATTGTAAATTATAAATTGTAAAATTGTAAATTGTAATTTATGTTTCACAAGAATGCGTGTCATGTAACTCGTGATAAAAGTCGCATGGTTCTTCAAATGCCCCCATTATAGATGAAGATAAGAAATTCCACTCGAATGAATTTTATGTTTGCTTCAGAGAATCCTTGATTCAAAATTTTCATTATGATTACTCTAAATAATAATGTTTTTTAGTACTTTATTTCACTATGGGTAAATAAAACACATACCTTTGTTTTATGGCATTTTTTTTAACAATGGGTTTTATATTTAATCGTTCGTAAGGGAAATTACATGAAATTTATTGTTTTTTACCCATAACTTTTCTCTAAAGAGTAAATAGGGTAAGTCAAAGATTTGGAACCTTAGAGTAAAGTTAGAGCACCACCTATCCAAAAAAAAAAAATCATAGAAACCGATTCACTAAGTGAGACGATATACAAAGTTAATAAAGTACAAATAGCTTTAAATCTGAGTATGATATTTGAAGAGTTCCTTCAATTTCATCAAACCTGAACTTGATTACCATTAGACCGCCGGGGAAGTATACCGCTTCAAAAAAAAAAAAAAAAAAAAAAGAATTTTCCTAATCGGTATAGGCAGAGGCGCGCACAGAAATATTGGGGGCCGTTACAAATGACTTTTCGGGGCCCCTCTCTATATTGTTGACCCTTATAATTCACCCCTAGTTTTAAAAATGTTGGGCCCCCTTCATTCTCAAACCCAGGGCAACAGATGTTCTTTCTCAGCCCCCCCCCCCATTCGTGCACGCCCCTGGGTACAGGTGTCTTCGAGTATTTGCAGAACATTGTACAAAGAAAAAACTAATCCGACAAGTTCAGAACGTCCTCCTTTTTTTTAAGACTGCTAATTAGTATAACCCTAATTTCAAAACAAACTGGCGGCATTGTAAAATAGTAAATCTAGAATACTGGTCAAACTTGAGAAATCAGACACCAGTTACAACGTATTATTCAAAAATATAAGTTAAATCATTGGCGGAGTTGTGTTCTGTATTCAATTACCCTTGGATTAAACGCTAAATATGTTTAAAAACTGAATTATCAAAAAAAAAAAAAAAAACATTTATTGAATAAATTAAGTTATTTTAGTTAAAAAATATATTAAGGTAATTGATTCAGCTATTAAAGTAGCAAAATATATTTAATTTACTTCTTTGCTACGTAGTAAAACATTGGTAACACCTATAAGTAAAAATTAACAGGCGGCGAAAATTAATCATCCATATGCCGCGATAATTCTCGTTCAAGACGAAGGCAAACCCCTCTGCTGTGAAAATACGCCGGTCACGGAAATACACCCGTTACGTTACCTGCGACGTATTCCGCCCGCTGACGTACTCTAGATTACGTATCCACAACGTGGGAAATTCAAAGTTTCATCGATTTCTCCGAGAACCCTTATCAGATCCAGACCAAATTACCATGGGGCCATCTGGGAAGTATACCCTTCCAAACAAAAAAAGAACTTTTCAAATCGGTCCAGTAGTCTTGGAATAATCCGAAAACATACATAAAAAACCGCATGACGAAATCATAACCTCCTTTTTTGAAGTCGGTTAAAAAGTATTACTAATGAATTCTTTGAAACATCAAAATACGTTTTAGAAGTCAAATAACACAATAAAAGTAGATAAGATTTTAAATTTTTGTAATAATGAAAATGTTACATAACTGTTCGTGCATAAAGGGAAAATATGCTTACCAGTGAGACTAAATACCAAGCATATTCTCTTCCCGTCATATTATTAGCTTCAGCCTTAGATCAGAAAACATATTATTAGAAAATTCTATTAAGAAGTACACTGTTAAAAAAAAACTGAAAGTTCAGGTAGTTTTCTGACTGATTTTAACAGAATATTTCCGTAATGCTTCAAAACTTATTTTTTCCTTCCAACAACAGAAATATCACGAAAGGAAGTGATGAAAACAGAATTTTTCCATTTCTAGGGTTGCCGCTGTGCTATACTTTGTTAGTATTCTGATTAGCCTTCAAGTTATGTTAAACATCGCTTTTTGATAGTACTTATTAAATCGCACTGTTACATGTTGTTAATTAAAAGCTTATTTAGAATAACAACTCAGATGCCGTAGACAAAACAGATAACTTGCTATTTCATGTCTGGAAAGTAATATACTAGTACTAGAAACTGTTTTTACGCCTTTGGGCTTTGTAAGTTTGGAAAAATGTTTGCGCCATTTTCAGATAGGCAGATGTGTTTTGATCGCCTTGGTGATTTGATGTGGGTTTTACTGAGTCAGTATTAGAATATTATTGCGGTGTATTATTTTGCTCAATACTTCGAAATTCTATTCGTTAGACGACGTTCATCGTCGTCGACGACAATTCTATTCGTTAGTCATATTGTGTGTTCTAGCGGCGAGAATAGTTTTAGGATCTCGTGTTATCCATTTAAAATAAAGGCTATTGGATTACTTGTGTCCAGATGCAATGGAGACACTTAAATTTAGCAGCGCTGGTCACATGTAAGTATTGCTGAATATCTTTGTAGATGTTAATATACAAATGTATTTTTCTTGTTAATGTGCATTTGATAGAATTCCGATGGTAGCTGATTTAGAATTTATAGAACTATTATAAAGTTACTGTTTTTGCTCTAACGCGTTGTATTTTTGAAAGTCATTAAAAAGTTAAATGGTCAACATTTCGTATCAACCGGAGATTATCGTGGTGTGCGAGCAAGACAGAAAAAATCACTCAGTTTTTTTTTTTTTTTTTTTTTTTGACAGATTGAAGGTAAACATTTTGAATCTCTAAATAAAAGTATTTCTTGCTGTTATATTTTTTGCGAAAAGGCATAGTAGATTGTTAATCTTTGAAAATACAATTACAATTTTGACAAGAATAAGTTTTCTTGACTATTTAGAAATCTGGAAACATTCATTACTCCTTTCGGGATTTCATTTATAATAAAAAATATAAATTATTTAATTTATTTCCGTAGGATCTCATCCAACAACTTATTTGAGATTGTTGCAAGTTTCTTGTTAAAACATTTCGGGTAAAACGAACTGATTGATATGTTTAGCATAAGTATAATGCTTATGCACTAAAAATCTATGTTGCTATTCCAATGAGTGAAAAATGCGGAAATCACCGAGGGGGGGGGGGGATATACATCATCTGAGCAAAAAATTCTTCACGTGTATGTCAATGATTCTGTTTTTAAACACAGTAAATTGGTATGCGATACTCTCCATCAGGTATATTATTCCATGATAAAGTCAACCGGTTTTTGATGGTATTTTATTTGACTCATTCTGCAAATAAAAATATTCTATTTTTCAAGTATGCTTTTCCATGCCACGCCAGAATATGTACTAGGAGATGTGGAAGGAAATATCGAACAGCATCAGCATCAAAAATTGGTGTTATATTTAAATCCACTAATTTCCTTGCTGGTACTTTTCGATTATTTTTATTCATCTGAAGGTGCAAATTTCGAGATAGATGCCTTGAAAGGTAAGTTATCAAGCAAAAATTTCACTTAAAATATATGAGTAATAAATACAAATTAAAAAAATATTAGTTTTTGAATAGTTAACTATTTTTCTATTATATATCATTTTAAACATAGGATAGAAAAAGAGAATGACATTTCAGTAAAATATGTGGAAATGAGAAACGAAAAAATAGCGCAACGAAAAATCAAGAACCGAAAGTTCTGTAAAGACACAGAAAATATAAAAACGGAAAAATAGATGAACGGAAAATTTAAAAACGGAAAAATAGATCAACGGAAAGAAGAGAAATGGAATTTTCGTTAAATCACGGAAAATTTATAAATGGAAGAACAGAACTAAACGGAGAAATGAGAAATGGAACTTCTGTTAAGTCACGGAAAATAATTTAACGGAAACGTAATATTTACGGCAACTTTGCTGCCGGTACTTTATCCGTTATTTTCAGGAAATTTTTTTAACAGTGTACATTAAGGGATAAGAACTTATAAACTTTGAAAGCAAATAGATTATATATATATATATATATATATATATATATATATATATATATATATATATATATATATATATATATATATATATATATATATATATATATATATATATATATATATATATATATATATATATATACTGTTAAAAAAACCTGAAAGTTCAGGTAGTTTTCTGACTGATTTTAACAGAATATTTCCGTAATGGCTTCAAAACGTATTTTTTCCTTAGAACAACAGAAATGTCACGAAATGAAGTAACGAAAACGGAATTTTTCCATTTCCAGGGTTGCCGCTGTGCTGTTCTTTCTTAGTATTCTGATTAGCCTTCAAGTTATGATAAACATAACTTTTTTATAGTGCTTATTAAATCGCACTGTTACATGTTGTTAATTAAAAGCTTATTTGGAATAACAACTCAGATGCTGTAGACAAAATAGATAGCTTACCATTACATATCTGGAGAGTAATATACTCGTATGTCGAAATTGTTTTTACGCCTTTGGCTTTGTAGGTTGGGAAAAATATTCGCGCCATTTTCAGACAGGCAGATGTGTTTTGATCCCGCAGGTGATTTGTTGTGGGATTTACTTAGTCAGTATTAGAATATTATTGCGGTGTATTATTTTGCTCAATACTTCGAACAATTCTATTCGTTAGTCATATTGTGTGTTCTAGCGGTGAGAATAGTTTTAGGATCTCGTGTTATCCATTTAAAATAAAAGCTATTTATTGGATTACTTGTATCTAGATGCAATGGAGATACTTAAATTTAGCACCGCTGGTCACATGTAAGTATTGTTGAATATCTTTGTACATGTATACAATGTATTTTTCTTGTTAATATGCATTTGATAGAATTCCGACAGTAGCTGATTTAGAATTTATATTCTATTATAAAGTTATTGTTTTTGCTCTAACGCATTGTATTCTTGAAAGTCATTAAAACGTTAAATGCCAACATTTCGTATCAACCGGAGATTACCATGGTGTGCGAACAAGACAAAAAAAAAAAAAAAAAAAAAAAAATCACTCGTTTTTTTTTTTTTTTTTGACAGATTGAAAATAAACATTTTAAATCTCTAAATAAAAGTATTTCTTGTTGTTATATTTTTTTGCGAAAAGGCATAACAGATTGTTAATCTTTGAAAATACGTTAAAATTTTGACAAGAATAAGTTTTCTTGACTACTTAGAAATCTGGAAACATTCATTACTCCTTTCGGGATTTCATTCATAATAATAAATATAAATACTTAATTTTTTTTATTAGAGTCTCATCCAACAACTTATTTGAGATTATTGCAAGTTTCTTGTAAAAACATTTTGAGTAAAACAAACTGATTGATATGTTTAGCCTAAGTATAATGATTATGCATTAAAAACCTTTGTTGTTATTCCAATGAGTGAAAAATGCGGAAATCACCGGGGTGGGGGAGGGGTATACATCATCTGGAGCCACAAATTCTTCACGTGTATGTCAATGATTCTTCTTTTAAACACAGTTAATTGGTATACTCTCCAATCAGGTATATTATTCCATGATAAAGTCAACCGGTTTTTAATGGTATTTTATTTGACTCATTCCGGAAATAAAAATATTCTATTTTTCATATATGCTTTTCCATGACACCCCAGACAATGTACGACGAAGGGGATATCGAACAGTATCAGCAGGGATAATTGGTATTATATTCAAATCCATCAATTTTTCTGCTGGAACTATTTGATTAATTTGATTCATTTGAATTTCTTGATTGATGCTTGAAAAAGAGCTGTATGGCAGGTAAGTTATCAAACAAAATTTTCACTTAAAATATATTTCAGTAATAAATACAAATTAAAAAATATATATAGTTTTTGAATGGTTATCTATTTTTCTATTATATATCATTTTAAAGATAGTATAAAAAAACGAGAATGAAATTTCAGTAAAATACGTGAAAATGAGAAACGAAAAAATAGCGCAACGAAAAATCAAGAACCGAAAGTTCTGTAAAGATACAGAAAATTTAAAAACGGAAAAATAGACGAACGGAAAATTTAAAAACGGAAAAATAGATGAACGGAAAATTTAAAAACGGAAAAATAGATAAACGAAAAATTTAAAAACGGAAAATAGATCAACGGAAAATTTAAAAACGGAAAAATAGATGAACGGAAAATTTAAAAACGGAAAAATAGATCAACGGAAAGAAGAGAAATGGAATTTTCGTTAAATCACGGGGAATTTATAAACGGAAGAACAGAACTAAACGGAGAAATGAGAAATGGAACTTCTGTTAAGTCACGGAAAATAATTGAACGGAAACGTAATATTTACGGCAACTTTGCTGCCGGTACTTTATCCGTTATTTTCAGGAAAGTTTTTTAACAGTATATATATATATATATATATATATATATATATATATATATATATATATATTGAAAAAAATATGTAATTATTATTATTATTATTTTTTTTTTTTTTTGAAATTTTTTGATAGCTTTTGTATTTATGTTTTAGCCTTTATGCATTATTGTATTGTCCTTTCGAAGAATCTTTGGTTCCTTATTTTTTCCTTTAAATTTACTTTTGCATTCCCGAATAATATACGAACGGGTTATTCTAAATTTGCAAGATTTCATATTCTGGAAAGGAAGAATTGTTTATCAGTTAAGTATTCGATATATATGACACTGAGTCACAACTACTTTTTAAGCAGAAATTTCCGACTAGCGACAATGAATTAAAAAATGTACAATTGATCTTGTTGGCTGATCGAGATGAAGTTTCTTTGAAATTTATTGTTTATTCAGTACAACAGCATTTTTATTTTCTGCACGATCAGTTTTGTATAAAAGTAGATCACATCACGAATTCAAAAATAAATAAATTAGGTCTTTGAATTTACATTTTGTTTTATTTTTCCCTAAAAAATTGGGCGTCAAATATTTGCGCAATATTTGTTAAGTTACATTTGTTACTAGACATAAAAATGCTCTATCTTTGTCAAATTACTTCATCATAATTTGGAAAATAGATGCTTACTAGTGATTAATCTATCACTCTAACTATTTTAATACATTTGGCAAAAGTATCGGATTTAATCGAATAATTTTCAGTTTTCTGAAGTGAGCATTTTTTCTACTTGTAACTTTTTTGAATACATTTTTATAGCTTTTTGCTGAAATTTTGAAGAGTTAAAAATGAAGCCACAAAGCATCCTTTGCACAATTACATATTAAGTTTATGCAAACGTTTGAAAGAGCTCCAGTATTCCTTTAGTGCATTTATGTACAACCTCATAAATGACTCATATACAAAAAGGAAAAATATTTTGAATATTAATGTATCTAATTAATAATTTTTCCTATCTCATTATATCATCAATGAATATTTCATTTTAAGATTATACATCTGTAATGAGAGAGAGAGGGGGGGGGGGGGTCAGTTTCTGAGATGCGATCTTTTTTCTTTCTTTTTTTTGTGCGGTGTATGAAAATTTCAATCAGATTGGGACTCAATTGACGATAATATTTATAAAACGAACGAACGTTTTTTATGCGATTTTTTATGTGGTCCCTATTTACCGCACAAAAAGAGTTTTTCGTGTATCTCAAAGTGTTAGTTTCTGTAGCTTTCATTTTGAATGCATCAGTTCAGATGTTTGTCTTAATCAATTTATCAACTGGAAATATTCTTTCATTTTCACTCAAATAAATTATGGCTGTGGTAAAACAATTGTAATGCTGAAACGTTACTTTGTTTCTGTTCATAGCTTGAATTTTTGATAGTGAACTTTAAGAACAAGATAATTTACTTACAACTTCCAGCGCTAAGTTAATAGTGTTCCTTGGACCGACAACGAAATAAAAAGAAGTTTCACTTGATTTCATTTTCAGTATTTGTTCTTGAACCAGTTGACGCTTTGCTTCTACTGTCAGAATAGTGGCTCTAGTTGCAATGTTTTGTAGTAAAGTAGCTGATTTTTGATCCATATCTACACAAAGGAAATGAAAAGTAACGTTTACAAGAAAGCTATGAATGAGGTTCTCTATTCAATTACTAATATTATATATGTTGAAATGATGTAAACAAAATATTGAGCAAGCAAGCATGAAAAAAAATTAATAAAATGTCATGAAAGTTGCCTTTAGTTCTTCTCTTTAATGCCCTAGGATCAATTGATTCAAGGGTTTGTGTTTTTGTCAAAATGTTTCTTAATTACACCAACAGTAATAATAAATATTGTAGAGACTAATTTGACTTCAGAAACTAAATAACACTATTTTGACACATATACCAGGTTGAGTCAAAAGTTTTTTTCGTATTTTCCCTGTTCTGGACTGGCAGGCCTGAATGTAACATATGCAAATTACAGTTCCTACGCAGCTGATCTAAAATGGTAGAGTGGAGTTTGACCTTGGTAATCCTCATCAGTTGCAGTGATTATTTCTCGTACCTGTGTAAGACGTTGCTGTCTCTCGAAATGGCGGATGATAAGCTAGCGTGTTATTTTGCGTTTCCTGTGGAAAAAGGGTCTTAATGCAAGGGCAGCGGCAAAATAAATTAATTATGTTGAGGGTCCAGGTTCTGTGAACGAGTACATTGCTCAAAATTGGTTTAAGCGTTTCAAGGAAGGTGATACGACCCTTGAAGAGAAACCAAGATATGTTGACAATAACGAAGTTTTGCTGGAAGCTATCAAACACCAGCCGAGTTTTAGCACCTGAGCATTACCAGCAGAACTTTGTCCTTCCCATCAATCTTCCCCCAATGTCGATTGTTTACCATCAGTCGACACCTCCACTAGCTGAGGCTCGTTGTGCATTTCTTTTGCAGGTGAAAATGCGAAAAACTTTCGACTCAGCCTTGTATATCGTTCTTGTAACTGAATATAGAGTATTTAATGTTCAACACTTGAAGCAACTAGTACAAAAATAGTAATACTTTAAATACAGGGTGACAAGAAATAACTTGAACACATATGATACATCACAACATTAATGCTAATGAAATAATTATGACCAAACTTCAAAATAAATATGAATGCATTGTTTCACCAAATATATTTACGAATTTTCTAAATGTCTACCTTTAGCCATAATACAGCTTTAAACGTGTCACAAAATTTTCGGCTATAGGCAGCAACTCACTTACTGATATTTTGTCCCATGCCTTGCATAAGGATTTCTTAATTGATGCCAAAGATTTATGAGGTTTATCACACACACTGGTTTTCAAATCTGGGAATATTGTGGCCATTCTTGAGGTCCAACGAAGTACGGAAAATGTGTCTTGCACCAATCTTGAGTGCCTGTAGCTCTGTCTGCAAGTGCGAAATTCTGTTGGAAGGTCCATTTTTTGTCTCTAAAGTTCTAAAAACGCATAAAACTTTGGCATCCTTAAGAAATGCTTAAGCATGGAACGGGATAAAATATCAGAAAGTGAGTTGCGGCCGGTAGCCGAAAATTTTGTGACACGTTTAAAACTATAAAGGCTAAAGTAGACACTTTAGCTTTAAGACACTTTGAAAATTTGCAAAATAATGCATTCATATTAATTTTGAAGTTTGGTCTTAATATTTTCATTAGCATTAAAATTATAGTGCATTATGAGTGTCTAAGTTAATTCTTGTCACTCTGTACAGTATCACAAGTTGGTTTTTGAAGGAAAAAATTAGGAGAAATAAGCTAATATGTTAGCACTAAAAAACTAAGCACTGAATTGAAAATAGAGTTAAAATAATAATATATTGTAGCAGTAGACAGATAAAAAAAAACTCTCTTCATAATTTACTGAAATATTTAGTTACTTTTTTAGAATGAAATATTAAAAATGTTTGAATACAAAGTTTGCATATAAGTTTGATAGAATTGAGTAGAAAAGACGTCAGATTTTAAAAGAAACGTAGTACACCGTAATTTAGTATTTAAGAGCCAGTTTTTATAAGAACCGGGTAGAAATGGGGTGTTCGAATATACACCATTTTTGGGTTTGGCCAAATTTTTATGGTGGATTCTTTAGAAGATTTTAGAAGATACATATTTTATCTTTTCCTCCGAAAAACTTCTTAGGGACCTGTAAAAATTCGTAAAGTGGAGCCCGACGTAGAGGTTTTCGAAATCAGCGATTTTTTAAATGTGTGTTGACAATATGACATTTAGTGCCTAAATTGAAATATATCGTAAATTTTGTGGTTGACCTTTAGTACAGCCTTTCTGGGGTAATCAAACTTGGCCGAAAAAAAAAAAGAAAAAGTGCCATGTTTGAGGCCCTCTGGTTCCCTGCATTCCGGCTCAACCATGGTTTTTGTACGTAATTTGTGTAAGAATATATATAAATTATTCAATACCCTCACTAGTTGCATGACTCACCCTCTGAGCTGCCAAAAAATGGCAGTTTTGTATCGAAAAATGCAAAAAAGTGCAGTTTATCTCAGTGCAATGAGGTTCAGTGTAGAAATGGATGCCTGCATTTCAAACTAGAGTATGTGTATTTTCACAAACAAGTGACAGAACTATGGGTAAATTCGTTTCAAGAACGCAATACGTATTTCAAAACAGTAAAATGACTATTCCGTTTTCAATTTAGTCAACCTATCCGGGTTTAAACTTTCCTAAAGGGACTTCCAGATACTATTTAAAAAACTAGTATAATCAAAAACTTACCATAAAAAAGTTATAAACTTGCAAATAGACTGATTATGCTTACTCTCATACTTTATAATATGATAACTAGAAGCAAAGTGAAAGAAAAACATCAAAATATGATGAAAAATGTACTTTTTAGAGGCCTGTATCTCAGTGTTGAGGATTAGTATAGAACTTGATGCCTACATTTCAAACTAAGAGTGTATGTCTTTTCACAAACAAGTGACGTAACTATAGGCAATGGTTCCCTCTGATTGCTGACCCTCTGCAGGCTCATAAAATGCACTTCAAGAGGAGGAAATTGCATAAGAGTAAACGACCCATTCAGTTAGTTGTACTCAAGCTACAATGCTTTGTCTTGTATTTTTTTACTGTCCCACTAGTCAGTTATGCAACTATACCCTTGTTTCATAATGTCATAGTATTGCTTTTATCATATCATCTATAGGGTCTGGTGGGGGAAAGTGGTCAATGGGGTAAAGTGGTCATACGTCAAATAAATTACTATAGCTTGGAAATAAGTGTTCGAATGAATGTGAAAATTTTATTTTAGGTTCGGGGAGTTAGAAACTACATTTTGAATACAAAATTTCAGAACTGGCAAAATTTTATTTGGCAAAAAAAAAAATATTTTGCGTAAATATGAAAATTTTAAAAATCTAAACACCTCTTTTAACTTTTTTGGGAAATTTTGTTTGTTAGAATTATGAACAGATTGACGGCACAGAAAGCTTCCTACATGTCTTAAGATTGCTCACTCATTAGCAGTTAGCTAAATATATTTTAGATAATTTTTTACAACAATTTCAGTAAGATGGGGTAAAGTGATCATAATATTAGGCTTAACGAATATTGTTCTTCTAATGTCACTGAATCTTAAAGTATAAGGCAGATATAAATTAAATATTAATTTCACTTAATATGTATTGTTCTTACAGTAAATGGGGTTAAATATGCGAGTATATACGTATGCATACGCATATACTCGTGTAGGCTCGTATATAAACGTATTCACGTAAATGCACCAATAAATATTTATATGGGTACCTGCGATATGGGTATTTTTTGTCTATGCAGATATACATTCGACTATACACGTATATACTTGCTTTTACTCGTATGTATACGAAAACTTATTTACTCAGGTAGACACGTACTCGAGTAGATACTTACATACAAGCATATGATATACAAATATACTGGGTGAGTTTAAACTCTTGGGAAATTTTTTTAAAAGGTTTTAGAGGGGAGGATAAGAAGCAAGAATCATAAGGAACATATGGTCATAAACACAATGCTGACGCGCTACATGCATGCAAAGCCAAAGACGGATGGATGCAAAACAGGTCACAAATTTGTTACACTAAGACAATTTTACACAACATTTTAGTTCGTAAGAAAGTTTTAAAGCGATTGAAGAAATTTGCGGCCTGCAGCTGTAATACATGCGTCACAATCACAAAGCACTCTCTGTTTTAATAACGAGACTTTTGAAAAACTTTCATCCGTCGCTGCGCCTTTGTCGCGTTGCATGTATTAGAACTACTACGGGCCGCAACTTTTAACAAATGCTCCAAATATTTCTTAAAAACTAAAATTTTTAGTAAAATCATCTTTGTGTAAAAAGTTTGTGACCTATTTTGCGTCCATCAGTTTCTGACTTTGTGTGCATGTAGCGCGTCAGCGACTATAAGCTCCTTATTATTCTTTGCTTTTTATCCTCCCCTCTCACACCCCTTAGATTTTTGCTCAAGAGCTTGGATTCACTCTGTAGGCATACATGTATATAAGCGTATATACTCTTGTTTACATATATGTACTTTTCTCCGCACGCACCCCACCTCTTAGCCGTGGGCCTTAGGTTCCATCTCACGGGGGGTCCGCGTAGCGGGCCCCCCGCGGGACTGAGTGCGGCGGTTGATAGTCGTCTGTGCTACGGACGGGCTTGGTGCTTATTGCGCCGGGGAAGGTCACCATACTGAGCTTCCGCTCAGCTGGGTGTTTACCCCTTAATGTGTGGGTCTTGCTCACCGTGAGATACGGTATATCTCCCCGTACCTCGTTAACATATATGTACTGGTGTATACACGTAAATGTACGTATATACGTCTTTTAAGGTATATAATTGTGTTTACACGTATACATACTTATATACTCGTGCTTCCATATATACATGTATATACGTGAGTAGACATGTACAAACACGCATTGGATGCATCCACGCATTAACTCGTGTATACCCGTACATACATTTATGTACACATATGTATGTACCCACATGTACACTTGTACATATATGCGTATATACGTCTACTATACACATATATACTCAGGTATGCACGTATATACTCGAGATACAAGTGCATACATGCATATGACGTTCGTTTATACGCATATATACACGTGACACGTATATAAACATGACACATATATACTCGTGTAGACACGTCAACACTCCTTTAGGTAATCACGTATACATGCTTACATACTCGTGTATACACGTATATACGTAAGTAGGCACGTGGTTGCATGTATCTGATGTATACATGTATCTACTCATATATGAACGTGTTTACTCATGTTTACACGATATACTCGTGTATACACACATATATTAGTGCATATACTTGTAACCATAAAAATAACTGAAATATACAAATATTAGGGTTATTTAATATGGTTTTTGCATTTATTTTTAACTATGACCACTTTACCCCATGCTATGACCACTTTCCCCCATCCCATGGGGTAAAGTGGTCATAAATACAAAGGGAAAAGAAAGTGTTATAAAACTAATTAAATCAATTTTTTTCTTCTAAACTTCATTGTACTGTGTTCTTTAATAATGCAATGTAAAATAACAGCAAAAAAAGTTGAAGTGTTTAAATAATTTGTTGTATTTATTACCCACCAAAGTTGAAAACCTACGATTTTATGACCACTTTACCCCACCAGACCCTACATATAATAAAACAAGATGTTTGTGTGTGTGTGTGTTTGTGGCGCGCATCCTGGGAAAACGGTAAGGCCTAGAAAGATGAAATTTGGTACACAGGTGCTGTTTTTGCCGAAAATGTGCAACTCGGGCTTCGATTTTTGATATTTTAATTAGAAAAAAAACTTATTTAATGTTTTACGTGTTTTTTTGCACTTTTTAGTACTTTTTACTTCACAGACCCCGACACAATCGCACCACACAAATATTTTTTGTACTATACTGTAGAAAATTTAATTTTAAATATGATGAATGAAGAAATTTTGAAGATAGAGCAATTTTTGTATTTTTTATAAATTTTTGAAAAAACCTTTATTTTGCATTTTTTTCTGGGTTTAATTATTTTCGAAACCCATCCTGCAAAAAGTATTGAACCCTCAAATCTAAAACTTTAGTGGGTAATAGCAAAAACACTCCGCCCCCATTAGAAGAAAAAAGTTTTTAAAAATACGCAATAGTTTTTTTTTACAATATTTTTAATGACAGAACACAACGCGAGCTGCTCGCTTGCCGGCTGGTTCCGAACTTACCTCATCACGTGATCCAACTGAAATCGTTTGCCTTCTCTTCACTTTTTTTTTTAGTTTTTTATCTTTTTGCAAGCGCTACTTTTTGAACACTGCGGGGAACAAAGAGCCTTTTTTATGCGGGCTATTTTAATTAAATAAATAAAGCCCGCGATTTTTTGCATGATCTTTGTTTTTGGATTGGCGGTTAGGTTAGGCAGATATAGAGATAGATAGAGGTTGAGTGGACAAAAAATGTTTTTGTTTTCGAATTAATACTTATATATATAAAAAAAGATTGTACTTTCAGGCGGTTGATATGCATAGATCGTATAGATTGATAGATCGACAAATATAGAGGTCGATATAGTAGATGGACAGCAAGAAAAAGGCATGCCCGTCATTTAAGGAATTTCAACGGGGTGTCAGTGCCCCCCCACACACACCATGACTTTGAAAAAACAATGCTTTCACATAAAAGTGGAAGTGCTTTTTGTTATTTTTCGAAAAAATTTGCATAAAGAGTACGTCGTTTGTGTCTCCCCCTCCTTTAAAAATATTCCAAACGACGGAGAAAATATTTTATTCAAACTACTAATGATATAGATAGATATAGATTGATTGATACTGCCACGAAATTTGTTTAAGCAGCCGCCGAAGGCGACAACATCAGCGTAAAAAGGCGAATGATAATACTGATGTATAGAGAAAAACATTGATTAATACCGTCGCTAAATTGTCTAAGCAGCAGACGAAGGCGGCAACCCTGGCGCAAAAAGGCGAATGGCGTAAAAAGGCGGACCAGCTGGTCGCCGCAGGCGGCTAGTAAGTAATAAAATAGGATTTCGTAATTATTTCCTATCATTGTAGTTTAGTGCAAAGAAAAAAGTGTGCGAGTAAGCATAATCAGTCTATTTGCAAGTCTATAACACTTTTATGGTAAGTTTTTGATCAAACTAGTTTTTTAAATATTATCTGGAAGTCCATGGAGGAAAGTTTAAACCCGGATATGTTGATTGACTTGAAAACTAAATAGTTCATTCTACTGTTTTGAAATGAGTATTGTGTTCTTGAAAAGAATTTGACCATAGTTCTGTCACTTGATTGGGAAAATACACATACTCTAGTTTGAAACTTAGGCAGTAAGTTCTATGCTGACCCTCAGTGCACTGAGATATAGGCCTCTAAAAAGGCCACTTCTTATCATATTTTGATGACAAAACTGCTATTTTTTCGCAGCAGTGAGCATTAACCATGCATTTAATGAGCCTGTTTAATAATTCATATATATCACTGCACAAATTGCTCGCAAAACCTATGGTTGAATCTCAGTGCATGTAACCAGTATGCCTCAAACATGACACATTTGCACTTTCTTCGGCACAGTTTAACCACCCCTGCCAGGATCCACTGAAGACCAGCCATAAAATTTACGATATATTTCATTTGGGCACTAAATATCATGTTGTAATCACAAAGATTACTTTTGCTGATGCTCAATGCGCTAAGATAATTGAATATTTAAAAATGTCTATTTTAGAAAAACCCTAAGTTGGGATCAACATTCGGAAATTTGTGGGTAACAAAAAACGTTTTTGGAAGAAAAGAAAAAATATGTGTCTTCTAAAATCATTCAAAGAAGCCACTGTAAAGTTTTAGCGAAATCAAAAATAGCATGTATATGACCTGCCTGACTCTTACAAAAACTTGCTCTTAAAGCGTAAAGTAAAGAACAATTATTTAAAAACAAAAAACAATCTTTGTGAGGTAACACACAAAGTAGTTCAAAAAGCATGAAAAAAAGTAGGGCAGATGTGGGAACAGTGAGACAGAGAGAACAGGTGAGACAACATCAATTATTTTCTGTTGAGATATTTCCAACCTTCTAAAAATTTTGAAGAGTCAGGTCGACATATTGTGAACAATAAGAAAGAAAGAAGTTTTTTTTTCAAGTATCATGTAAGAAAAATAACTATGCCAGCTTAGTTTCAACCCATCGAAATAAAAAATCTCCGTTATTTGTTGCACTGTTTAGATAATCTTTACAGATTGCTGTTAATAATATTACATTAGCCTAATAACTAACGTTTCTTTTAGCAGTAGAATGATGTTTTTTACTTTGTCTGATAATGGCAGCTATTGAATTTATATTTTGAATTGAGGGAACAGTGAGACAGGAGCTGCGAAACTATTAATTCGTTGCTCACTGCTGCCATGGTACTTTTAAATTAAAAGTGGAGAAATTATACGTTTTAAAAAATTTAATTACAAATAGCCTGTTGATGCAAACAATAATAAAATAAATTTGAAAAGCCCTGCATCAACAGAATAAGGATGCTTGAATGGATTTATGACTTTTATAGTTATATAATATCCCATAAATATTTCCGTTTCGTACTTATTCTATTTACTTTTGTTTTTTATTGTTTCATTGCAATATGCTAAATGTAATAGTATTTTTCCACATCACAAAATTTGAACATGCCTAGAAAAAAATTAAATCAGATAAGCTATTTTGTAGATTTTTTAAACGGCAGCCTTTTTTTAAAATTGAAAAAAAAAAACATCGAAGCTTTTGAATGAGTAATATTCAAGTAAATTAATGATACGATCCTGAAATGAGTAATACTGCAATTTTTTAGTTCAATTTCTTATTTTGTTTTGTTAGTCATCGATAACAAACGAGCCTGGAACGGATAGTCTAGTGCCAGTCCCTGATGACTGATATGGACTGAATGGGATGTATGGGATGTTCAGTTTTAGCGAGGCCGTGATTTTAGTCACTTTTGACTGATGTGAAAGCAAACGTGTAAACTGGTTCGTTTGTAAATTTCTGTCCCCCCCCCCCAAAAAAAAAACATCTTTTGCAAAAAAGTAGTGACAAGTTCAGTAAATATTTCGCTCTCTTACCGATGCTTTTGTCTAATAATACACCAGTTGTCGTCATGTTTTGATGCGAAGCGATATCTCTCACAACCTGCGTAATGATGTAACCGGGTGGAGGAATGAGAATCAAATATTGCTGTTCAGCTTCAGTTAAATCTTTCCACTCCATAACTCCTTTCATCTTGCCATACGTTGCGCTTACCGTTGGAATACCCTGTTTCCTAGCCACTCTCTTAGCTAAGGTTCCAGCACGATTACCAGTATCTCTTGGTCTGCGTGTTGTATCGATGATAAAAGTGGGATTAGCAGCTAATATTCTTTCACATACTGTAAAAAAGAGTGAAAAAAATAAGTTTTTTTTTTGGACATGTGATTTTACACAGTGTGGATTTGAAGATCAAACCCAATTGTAAATACAATGTCAATATACATAATAACGAAATATTTTGTGGCTAAGTAACTCTTGTACCGCTGAACCTAAGCTAGATTACTTTGACTAACCGTTGTTTGAGGCAAAACGTTTTGCAACTATGTATTATTTAATTTTATGCACAATATTTGAAGAAGTTTTGAAGTCTTTGATTTTCTTTTTTGTTCTGAAGACATTTTTCATTCTCCATTGTGGATAAAAGATGCAATAATTTGCTTAAATTTGATTTATTTACATTAAAAAAAATATTATCTTATTTTCAATCTATAGCTTAAATTAGATAGTAAACCTAAAAACTTCATCATACTTAAGTGAGAAATTTTTCCTCTGAAAAGTTATCTGTTAGCTTATCTGCTTGAAAAACATTTTGATTGGCGAAAATTGATGAATATTCATAAAATTTCTAAACGAACTTACGATATTCGTTATTTCATAGCAGGATAATTTATTTTGTGATCTTATCTAACGAAGTGAATTGCCCAATTTTGAAATCAGTGTTCAAGTAGTCTGATGAACAATTGTGGTTGAAGGAAATCATTTACGTAATTTTTGAAACAGAGAATGTTTTGTGTTATTGCATAACGTATTTCAACCATTTTTTAAATCAATATTAGAAATATACTATATGATTTTCACTTTCTTCTAGTCAAATCTATTGTAATTATTTAATACTTGCTTTAGTGATTTTTATCCTTACCCCACACTACCTGCACCTTATTATTCTGAGACAGAATTCATTTTATCATGTTCACTTCTATGAGCATAGCAAATACAAACATTTCATATTTATTATGTAAACATATTTACACCTTATTTGAGGTTAAAAGAGAATGCAATATAATCAATAATTTCTTCAACAAAGAAAGAATACAAACTTTCATTGTAATACTGGTTCAATTTTGGACCATACTATTACCTGAAAATGACTAAAATAATATTTGAATAAATAGACACTACTAATTGATAATTTTCTAAGTTCTTTGAATTATTACTTTCAATATGAGGCAGTGAGAAGCAAAAGGATATAAGTGGACATTTTAAAGTTTTGAGTAAAACGCGTTTGAAGTTCCGGTCCTAGGTAGGCTTTCGTTGAAAAGTTTTTCTAAATCATGCTGTATAGCCGCACATACCAGGACTACTCGTACTATCTCTTGCCTCAAGACAAAGGAGAGCTTCACCTACCATTTGTACAGGTTATCTCCAATTTTTAAATTTTGGCACTTACATTCCTTTGCTTCTCACTGCCTCATATGTTAATTATTATTTTAATATTTTTAATATAAATAATTTTACGATATTTGAATATAAGTTTGATTCCCGTTATGAGATGAAAGCTTTGGTTTTTTTAAGCATAATTTTAAACCTTACTAACCGAAAATTCATTTTGAAAATGATTTTTTTTTCTTCTACCTCATCAAAAAGTAAATTATTCAAGCAATCACTTAGAAAGACGTTAACTTTTGCTATACACCTTCCTTACGCGAGAGAGCAGTACACATATGCCGTGTGTCTCAATTTAACTTGCAAGACCTCTATTTTCGTAACCGTTAGTTATAGATGCATACTTCCAAATGCAGAAATGCTCAAAATAACGAGCACAGTTAAGATTTTTTTTTTTGAGTCAAACTTTTATAATCTTAACTCTGCCTCTATTTTTCACCAGTTTTGCAACTGGGAGTATGCATTTATGACTAACGGTTGCGAAAATAGAGGTCTTGCTGTTTAAACGGGGACAAGTTGTATATAAATATTACCAGTGTCAACTTATTCTTTCTGATGTTTCTGAAAAGAACTTTTTATGCATGACGATAGCACAAACAATTTAAATAAATTTCCAAAATTAAAAAGAAATAAATGAAAGTTAAAATAAATTAACTAGTAAATAGGTCTCAGCGACTTACTTTGCTGTTCGGTTTGACCATCTTCAATAGTAACATTAAAGTACTCAAAGTCGATATCTGGATATTCTTGTTTGGCGTACCATTCAAAAACTTTATCAATGACCTCTTTTGCAAGTGGATAATCGGTTTCAAATACTGCAACTGAAAGTTATAAAATACAAGTTATGTTGTATAAAATTTAATGTTTAATTAAAATGAACATTGTTTTAGAAATGCATAATGAACAATGAAATAAATATGACTGAATAATTGAAAAAATAAATAAAATTTGATGCTTGCCTCAGCAAAAAAAAAAAAAAAAAGAATTTCAGTAGAATTTTTATTTCTCAAGGCAAAATTATTCAAAGGATTTACTGCTCCTAATCGCAGAAATGTGTTTCTTAGAAAAAGTTGAACATAATTTTTTCTATTTTTAAATTTAGCTTCATTTAAAACTTTATTTTAAAAGGGTTGTTATGTTGTAATGATTCGATATTGATAAAACTAAAAAAAAAAAGCATTTGTCATCGGTTGAGTGTTTTGAGGACGATTTGACTAGAAAGAATGGTTTTATGTTTGCGTGTACATATGAATTTTTAAAATCTTAATTTTAACATGAAATCAAGGCTTGATAGAGTAATTTTCCTTTTCAACTTGCAGCCGACAAGGTATGGATTTTAGTCCCACTAGTTTCCCTGGCAATAAATTCCTTCGATGTAACTCTCGATGTGAAATATTATCCAAGATCTATGTAAGGATCTGGTGAACTAAGCATATTTTGTTCTAATAGATTTTATGTCGCAAACGAAGCCCCTTTACTGATTACTTGTATTGAACTTAAAGCAAAGTCTATTTTTAATGAGTTTTCAGTTATATTCCACAGAAGAACTCATCTGAATGCGTTTTTTCCTCTCTTAATTGCAGCTAAATTTAGTTTTCCAGTTTTATTAGTACTGATGATATTTTGTCGGTATGAGTTATTATGTTAAGCTATTTCTCGTGGATTTTCAGCATATTTTCAGTTTTTTAATTTCACGGAAAATAACTGTTTACGTTGACGTACTCAAATCTTCAGCAGAGAAAAATTAGATTACAATACTGGCCAATTTTTAACACATTTACCATACTTGCAGCAAGTGATTGCCAAGCGATTGAAAAGTATATTTAACTTCAATTCTAGCCGAAATAAATGAAATAGTATTGTATATTTTCGCGGTAGGGGAAAGTGAGGTAAAGTGAATTAGTTATGCTTCTTACACGTTGGCAGTGCAAACTGTAAACATATATCCCATTTCACTTTGCCCGTGAAAATTTTTTTGGACGTGGGGCTCATAGGAATGAGTCCGTTACTTTGGGTTACGCCGAAAAATAAAAGAAAAAACTGGAAACAAAACGGTAGGGAAGTTATTGGTTTTGATGATTTTTAAGTAGTTTAGAAGGAAATACTCCCATGAGTCTTTGAACGTGTGCCAAATGTTCATGTTTTTGAACTTTGCACCTCTCTAGCTCTTCAGAAGAGTGTTAATGGTTACTGCAATGCCCCCTTTCCCTTCAAATAAAAATAATATCTATGAAACTGTCGGAAATTGAAAAACATTAGGGGACACTATTTTTAAAAAGTGGGATGTGATGGAGAAAACGGTGGTCATATTTGGATTCAGTAGGTCAATTTGCATAAGAATTAGCAAGCGTTATTTCAGATAAATTCAGATCAGATTTTTTTTTTTATCGCGCAGTATAATAATAAAATGCAAAAAATACAAAAAAAAATAATCGTGTAAAAACAGGATTATTGAAGCAAAAATATTTCACGCACGCATTTCGGAGATACAAGGGGCTATTTTTCATCAATATCTATATATTCGAGCTTCGAGATTTTTTTAACGGAATCCAAAAAATTCATCATCTTTAAAAAAGTCTTTTGAAAAATATTGAATTTTAAAGTTTTCTGAAAAGAATGTTATATAAAATAAAACAATTTACAAAAAAAAAAAAAAAAAAAAAACATTATTTGAGTGACATGCACACTTTTGTTTTCTGGAATTGAACTTACTAGATAGTAAATTAATCACTATAATAAGTTTTCAAACATAAACTCTGGAAAAATATTTATCTTTACAATCAGGAACGTAAAGGAGGTTCTAAAGACTTCTTAAATAATTTACCATGATTATTAATTATTACTTTTTTTACTTGTATATATCATGAATCCAAGATTATAAAATCGTCAGAAAAGAAAACTATTTTATGAGTCTACGATGTGAATCAAGTCTATAAGATATGGGTTTGAGTTTGTAACATCAAAAAATCAGATACCTTTCTTCACAACTAGCCTTTTCGTTAATGGTTTGCATTATAGATGTGTTGCTCGATGAGTTATCAACAGTTTTTACTAGAACTTTCTAAATTAGCTCTGATTGGATTATATCTTTCAGTACCATCTTTAGCTAGAATAACATTTGGTTTTAACAAAACGGTAGCGATATCAAAACGCAAGACGTTATTATGAAGCTTTACTAAATGAAGAAAAACAAAATTAATAATTCAGTATTATTCAGTATTATTTGATAATTTGAAACCAGAACAAAAATAAAAAAAGAAGAAAAAGGCAAATGCTCATTTAATTTTAACAACCACTGTTAAACAAGAAATCAAATACTTTTTCAGTTACTCAAACTCATTTTGAAATTTTTACATATTTTCATGTGTTCTCATATTCAAGTTAACTACCACTGTTTAAACTTCTTTTCTTAAGTATAATTTGGATTCAGATAGTACATGAGTATACGAGTCCAAAAAGCATGGGGCACAAATTTTTCTGACCCTCTAGCGGCGTTGATGACGTCATCAATATGGCCGACAAGTTTTGTGATGCGAGTCTACATTTCCCTCTGTAACACAGATTTTTATTCTGATATTAACATATATTATAAGTGATTCTTAATCAGTAGAAAACGTGTTTTCTAACGGTATGTTTGACATTATCATTCATGTTCAAAAAAGTAGAAATATTTGAAAGTTTTTTAAAAAATTTGATTTTTGTTTTGATTTTTTGAGACATTTTGCAAGATAACTTGGAATCCGGCACATATAACTGAAAGCGTGTATTTTACTTTTCGTTCATCAAAAAATTACCTTTCTAAAGGTATATACAGTGGTGGTAAAAAAAAGTTGCATCACCCGCGCCGCTAAGGAGAGGAATATCATCCCGACTGCATTCAACACAGTCAAGTATCCCGTGTCCCAGATGATATGGGGATGTATTTCTGATCAAGGAGTTGGTGGGCTTCACTTTGTGCAAGGAACAGTAAACGCTCAGGTATATATTGGCATTTTGGAGGAGAAATTGCTTCCTTCTATCCGGGATCACTTTACTTCAGTTCCAAACGTCATTTTCCAGGATGATTCTGCTTCGTGCCATAGGACAAAACTGGTAAGTAACAATTTAAAAATTTTTTCCTCCATTAGACTTAAATTGGCATGGATTTAAGTAATTTTTTTCTCTAAACTCACACGCAGGTTCAGAAATGAAAAAATGAGCTTGGGGTCAGCGGTTTGCCTTGGCCCGGAAACAGCATCGGATTCCTGCTGCTAAATGTTTATTTCATAAGTTTTGCAGAATTTCGCATACATTCATCGTTAATCGGTCGACCAAAAACTTCTCACATAATCCTATTGTTGTGAAAATGCGAGGGTGATGCAATTTTTTTTTTTACCAGCACTGTATAACTTTTATTATAATACAAACAGTTGCTGTTTACAAAACGATGTAGCATAGCACATATTGTCAATACAGCAACAATGAAATTAATACTGGTTCCAAGAAGTAATGGAGTAGCTTCAATAATGCTTAAGTAACAAATGTAATTATTATAATTTTTGATGTATATGTAAATTAATTCTAACTTATTTAGAGGTATTTATAGGATTGGTTTCAAACAATTGGTACACGAATAAGAAGCAAAAAAATATGGGGGAAAAGGGGGCACATGTGAACATTTTTTTTCATTTCTTAATTTCTCAAAAAATATTACCAATTTTTTTCAAGACCTTTTCTGTACTTGTTTTCTCCGTCATAATTTTCACACTTTGCTTCCGGTTGCCGGGTTAAATTTAGCCAGGTGAAACTTAACACACTTCCGCTTTTCGATTTTTGCCCAGAAGCAATGAAATAATAGTAATCATAAAACTAAAGTTTTGTTAATAAATTTCGCACATAAGTTTCAAGGCTAGACCTAAGCAAGCATAAATTTGTGGGTTCTGGCAATTCAATTATATAAGCTAAATATAAGCCTTTAAAAAAAGTGTTTTTACTTATGTGAGATTCCTCGTGTGCTAACGGCACAATGCGTCAGGCTGCTTCGCTGTGAAGACGTTTAGAACGGACTTTTGGAAGAAACGTGTGATAACAGGGCGAGGGACGAAGATATTGGGGGTGGCCAGCGGAAGAGAGGGGAGTGTGTTGTGGATTTTGGCCAATAACTTATTATTTAAGCTAAATATAAGCCTTTAATACAAATGTATGCTTTTTCGTTTTAACTTTTTCGTGCAAAAGTCTTTTCGTTTTAAGTAATAAAAAGAAAAAACTTTGAAATAAAATATTAAAAAAATTTAAAATCTAAAGACTTTTTCATCAGCTTGCACTAAAAAGTATCACACTAAAAAGTATGAAATAAAATAAGTATTTAATTTCTTAATTATAATGCTCAAAAATTACAGTTCATCTTAATATACTTATACATACGTTAATGCTAAAGCAACTAAGAAAATAAGTAATTGATTTCTTGATTATAATGCTCAAAAATTTCAGTTCGTCTTATTACATTAATATTTACGTTAATGCTAAAGCAGCCAGTAAAGTTTAAATTACAAATTTGATAGAAGAAATAGGCGGTATAGTAAAGGCTGTTCGTTAGGGTGGAACGAAAAAAAACAAAGTTTTTATTTTCGAATCGTAATAGTGCGGAAAAGTTGCGATTGGTAAAGACTTACAAAATAAAACAAAAATTTTAAAAATCGAATAATATCTTCCGATCCCGCAACGAGCCTAAATATTTGAAAAAATGGAAAATTTCGTGTTTTCTTAGTGATTTTTCAAAAATTTTGTTTTAATGCTTCTTTTTAAGGCTCTAAGATGGAAAAGTTACGATTGGTAAAGCCTTCAGAAAAAAAAAAAATTGAAATCGAATAATACCTTCTGATCCGGAAACAAGCCTAAAAAATCGAAAAAGTTGAGAATTTCAGGTTTTTTCCGAATTTTTAACATTTTTGGTTCAATGTACTTTTTCAGGCTGCAGAACGGAGAAGTTACGTTTAGTGAAGACTTCAAAGCAAAAAAAAAATATCTTTTTGAAATAAAACAATATCTTCCGATCGCGCAACGAACCGACATGTTTGAAAAAATGTAAACTTTAAGCCTTTTTTCAGCTTTTTTTAAAATTTTAGTTTAACGATCCTCATAAGTTAGGTATGAAATACTAATGGAAGAACGTTTGTTTATAAAACAAATGTGATAGTTTAGTATTAGCCTCCCTGTGAAATTGTCCACATGGCCCTTTAATCCCGCGAGACTCATATTTGTTTATGTCGCTCAGTACAGTGTATGCATCTAATATACCCCATTAGCGCCTCACGATCTTGAATTTATGAGCTTTTTAGTTGGCTTGTGTCTATAGGTATCTTACTTAAATGAATAAAGCAGTCGTGCTGGAATCAGTATTTCTAAATGTTTCTAATGTGCGTGTGAAGTCGATTTGCTCTGCTAAACGTGTTTCAATCATGAATCCATCTTTACAGAAAATAATTACGAGAAAGTCCTTTCAGTGCCCTATATTTGGCCACCCGAGAGATTTGCCAACAAACAAGCTCCCTACTAATAAAAATGTACTTCAAAGTTGCTTTCAAGAGAGATTTGAGTTAGCTAGAAAAGTCAATAACACGAAAGTGAGTTTTTCCATTGTTAAGGACATAGTGGCGCAAAAAGTTTAAATGTATCTTTGATAAGGCCTCGATTCCTACAGTTTCCCTGAAAAGAATTGCTCAGCTCATTGATATCTTCTACAAAAATTTCTCAATTTCATGAGATCTTACAACCGAGACAAGGATAAACCAAAGTTTAAAGAAAGGATTGATAAATTTAAAAGTGAAGCAAGGAAACTCTTTGACGTCTCTGCGTGTAAGTGCGTAATGAATGTTATTTGCACTTGTAAAAAGACCCTAGACATTTGTGAATGTCCAATTTACATGAAATGTACGTGTGAAAAATCTAGAAAGATACCGATCTCTGAACATAGATTTCTCTATCTTCAGAGGAAACATGGCATAGGAAAAACTGGAACTTTGGACCAAAAGGAAACAAAAAGGTTGAAAAAAAGATTTCAAAGAAAAGCCTATGCCTTAAAACGAAAAGTTACTGAGTGCGTTTTAGTCATAAAGATGAATCTGATCTTTCAAATGAAGAACAACCAAGTGACATTTATTTTGAGATGTTACATGCCGGTCTGGTTTGAAATAAAGAACCGCAAAAATTTCACAGACGGTGCCATTCATGTTTACAGAACAGTTCAAACCTGTCGATACTTACTTGACAATCTAAAACAAGTTGTTTACTCTGTCATTGAAAGAAACTCTTTCTTTGCGCATCCCGAAAACTTATTAATGGCAATGGTGTTTGATGAAAGGAGGCACATAAGAGAACTAGCGTTTAAAAACGTCTTAAAAGCCAGGGAGTCTGTTTCTAAAGGCAAAAGCATTAGAAACTTTGTCATTCCATCTCTAAATTTCGAAGCAGAAGATTACACAGAGATTATTGATTGGAACACGACAAAGCTATTTTCTCCACCTTTTCTTCGAAAAATTCCTAACAAAGACATTGAAAATCTTATTGCAACAGGCACTATACCCGACTGGGATATAAAACTATTCCCCTGCCATACGCAAGCTGTCGAAAGATGTGTGAAGCTAGTGACGGAGGCTTCACTCAAAGTGTGGATTTAAATCAAGAGATGGCTACAAAAGAGCAACATTGAAATCTAGATCAATTATGCTCGAATTTTCCAAAAAATCTGATTATAAATTAGCTTCAACAAGTAACACGCAAAACAATAAGACTTGTATACTGGATTGTAAATTTGGTTAATATTTTATAACTTTCTATTATTTGAAAATGTTTCATTGTTGTAAAGAATGGAAGATTAGCATGTTTAGAAGATACCTCAAAAGTCAAGGAATAAATTTATGTTTATGTGTAATATAGGGTTTTTTAAAAAGACTTTTACCTGTAACACCGGGGAAAAAAACAAGAAGAACAATTTTATTTTTAATCACTAAGAAAAGATGAAATTCTTCCTTTTTTTTACTTTTCATGCTTGTTCCTGGATCAAAAGGTATTATTTGATTTCAATATGTTTTTTAAAATTTCTGAAGGCTTCAGCAATCGTAACTTTTCCGTCTTAGAGTATTAAAAAGAAACGTTGGAGCAAAGTTTTCAAAAAATCGCTAAAAACACATGAAATTTTCCATTTTTTCAAATTTTTAGGCTCGTTGCGGGATCGGAAGATATTATCCTATTTTAAAAATTTTTGTTTTGTTTTGTAAGTCTTCACCAATCGCAACTTTTCTGCACTATTACAATTCGAAAATAAAAACTTTGTTTTTTTCGTTCCACCCTACTGTTCGTACTAAACAATATACCGTTTAGTAAAGTCAGACCAAACAACGTAAGTAGAAGCACAAATTTGTAAATTACAGCAGACACGTGTTTCGGCGTTACAGGGAACGCCTTTTTCAATGCAAAAATAATGAGCTTATGGATGAAAAGACATCCGACAAAAGCTTTTGTCGGATGTCTTTTCATCCATAAGCTCATTATTTTTGCATTGAAAAAGGCGTTCCCTGTAACGCCGAAACACGTGTCTGCTGTAATTTACAAATTTGTGCTTCTACTTACGTTGTTTGGTCTGTCTTTACTATTCAGCACAAAGGTATTTATTTATCTTAATATACCGTTTGTTTCTTCTATCAAAATTTTAATTCAAACTTTACTGGCTGCTTTAGCATTAACGTAAATATTAATGTAATAAGATGAACTGAAATTTTTGAGCATTATAACCAAGAAATCAATTACTTATTTTCTTGGCTGCTTTAGCATTAACGTAAATATAAGTATATTATGATGAACTGTAATTTTTGAGCATTATAATCAAGAAATTAAATACTTATTTTATTTCATACTTCTTAGTGCGAATCTAACTGATGAAAAAGTCTTTAGATTTTAATTTTTTAAAAATATTTTATTAGAGCAAATCTGTCCCCGTGATTGAATAGTCTTTACCTTGTGCCCTGGAATTTTTTCAGATTTTTTTAAAAAATATTTCTTTACTTTATGCAATTTTCAAAAATTGTCTTCAATTGTTTACATGTGCCCCCTATAGGGGGTACATGTGGACAAGCTTGGTGCATATATGAACACGATTGCAAAATGCAGGACAAGCGTCATATTTCAACGAAAAAACTCTTAAATATGTGAAACATATACGTATATACCAATAACATTGAAGGGTTGGTAACCCCTACTATCAAAATTAAAATTGTACTGTGAATTGGGTTACTGTCAATAAGAAAAGATGTTTTTCAAACTGTATAACCCTGCCCAATGTCAAATTTTAAAGTTTCGTAGCATGTTCTAATTACTGGATCGACAAGAAAAAAACTTATAAAACTAAACAATACAAAAGAATATTTTATTATGTAAAGTTTATTCTTGTTATATAGTGCGTTTAAGCTTCATGCATAATATAATGACGAATTTTAAAATTATTTTAAACTTCAGTTTTTAGTTAAAGGAAAATATTTTTTTTTTTTTTTTTTTGCAAATATTATATTACTCTAATTTATTAGGGCTATTATAAAATTTTTTAAAACTTATAATAGCCCTACACTAATATTTATATTGCGGAGAGGATATGGGAACTGTTCACATACGCCTCTACATCTTGTGTTCACAAGTGCCCTGTCATCTACCTCAGAACTAATTTTCAAAAATAAAGAATTTCTAATTTAATTAAAAAATTTAAACATTGTCATAAATTTACTTGAATGTTCCTATAATGGTTTGCAATAGTTAAGTTTAGCTTATTAATTAGTTTAAAATATGTTTTTATACGAAGAAACCAGCGTCAAAAGATCATCAGCATCTACTAAAAAATATTTAAAAAATTTTAAATCTAGAGACTTTTTCATCAGCTTGATTCGCACTAAAAAGTATGAAATAAAATAAGTATTTAATAACATGATTAGAATGCTCAAAAATTACAGTTCATCTTAATATACTTATATTTATGTTAATGCTAAAGCAGCCTGTAAAGTTTAAATTTAAAATTTTATAGAAGGAACAGGCGGTATATTGTTTAGTACGAACAGCTTTTACTATATCGCCTACTTCTTCTATCAAATTTTTAATAATAAACACTGTTGAAAGGTTGTGTAAAGCAGAGATTCAGACAGCTGAACATAAACAAATACGTTTAATACGAAACATGGGGACACACATACATCAAAACATAAAGAAAAGTAGTGAAGACCTGATAAACAAGACTGTGGCTCTTTAAAATAGAATAGAGGGCAGATTTTCAGCATCCAATGATGTTTCTCAAATAGCAATAAGCTTTCTCCTAAGTCCGATGGTGGATTAAAGAAGAGATTTCGCGAACTCCGTGGAAAGCTGCAAATGTCTCTTCCAATAAGATTTAAGCACAGTTCTTTCTTTTAAACCAATAGAGAAAGCGATTACATTCAACACCCGCCCTTAATCGCTTATTACTAAAGAACACAATGACATAAGTTCATGCAATTTAAATTAAGGAAGAGCCTTAGTAAATATATCAGCAATTTGCTTATCAGTAGAAACATATTCAATATATATATTTTCAACATTTAAAATATTTCTAATAGACTTTAACTTAACATCAATATGTTTCAATCTACCAGAACTATTTTCATTAGTTATACATTTCATTGCAGACTGATTATCTTTATATATGACAATGTTATTTACAGTAAGAAATTCACATGCAATATTTTTATAATACACTAGATCTATTAAAGACTTACCAACTGCGAGTACCTCAGCTTCAGTAGAAGAAACAGCTATTGAACTTTGTTTCTTCACGCTCCATTAAATTGGACACTTTTTATAAAAAATAACGTAACCTGAAACTGATTTACGATCACGCGGATCTGATGCCCAATCTGAATCAACATACATAGATAAATCAACATTAGAGTCACAACACTTAATATACACAATTTTATAATCCGATGTACCTTTTAAATATCGTAAAATTCTTTTAAGTCCGTTCCAAGCCGATTCTGTTGGATTCTCCTGCAATTGGCTGAGACAGTTCACAGCGAACAGTATATCGGGTCGTGTTGTCATCGCAAGATACAATAAAGATCCAACTAGTTCACGATAAGGTCCTTTGAAGATAGTTCCTTCCTCAAAGTCAGCTGAAGTTGACTTTGCTTCTAAAGGTGTTGCACTCGGCTTGCACTCACTCATGTTAAATCTCTTCAATAGTTTAAGAATATACTCCTTTTGATCTAGCACTAATTTAGTAGAAGTAAATTCCAAACGAATTCCTAAAAATTCTGAAGCTGGTTCGAGTTTGGACATTCATTTTGAAGAAGTTTAATCACAATCATTATTTCTGAATCATCTCATCCTGCGATAAGAATATCATCAACATATAAACAAATTATTATTTTTCTTCCATTCACAATTCTGATGAAAATACACGGTTCCGAGTTTAGCTGCTTAAAATTAATTTTTAACATAAATTGCGAAAATCTGAAGAACCACTGTCTAGGAGCTTGTTTTAATCCGTATAAACTTTTATTTAATTTGCACACTCTGCCAGTTGAATCACTGAATCCTTGCGGTTGTTCCATAAAAACAATTTCTTGCAACTCACCATTCAGAAAAGCTGTTTTCACATCCATTACATAAGCCTTTACTGGGCTTGTTGTTCTTCCGGTAGTTTTGAGATGTCATAAAAGGTCAACGTCTCTTCTGACGTGTACATTGCTTCATATCGTTCTGGCTTCTTATTTTCTCTTTCTGATCGTCGGGGTGTAGATGCGGGAACTTTGATTTCGTTTTCTCCTATCTCTTTATTTACTTCGGTGTCGTGTTTTTCCTCGTCTTTTCTTTCTCCTTTCGGGAACTCGTCTGGTGAATTACTTCTATCTTGCACATATACTTTATTTTCAATGAAGCGAACATTACGTGACACAATAACTCTGTGCGTATCAGGATCCATTAATCGATATCCAATGCTAGAATATCCAATGAAGATCATTCGTTTAGATTTCGGATCTAATTTTTGTCTGCGAGTATCAGGAATTTTGGCATAAGCATCACAACCAAATAATTTAATTTGATTTAAATCCAGTTTCTGGGAATATTTTAGTTCAAAGGGTGACATATCATTTATGCTTGAACTAGGGATTCTGTTATGAATATATGCTGCAACTTGAATGGCATATCCCCAACAGTTCTTAGGTAAATTTGCATCATATAAAAGTGCACGGGCTTTATCAAAAAGTGATCTGTTCATTCGCTCTGAAATTCCGTTCAATTCGTGGGTATAGTGGGGGGGGGGCAGGGATCTATCGTAACTCCGAGTTTATTTGCTATCACTTTAAGTTCACCTGAAACATATTCCTGAGCATTGTCACAACGAATTTTTCGAACGCTTTCATTCAATTTGAGAAACTTTTTGATTTCCACGGGAACATCACTTTTCTTTTTAAGAAGACGAACTTCACAAAAACGAGAATAATCATCAACTAATGTTAACACATACCTTTCACCCGCTTGAGTTGGTGGGTTGACCGGACCGCATAGGTCAGAATGGATTGTCATCATGGGAGCTTTTTCTCTTCTTCGGTTTCCTATTCCTATAGGGTTCGCGGACTGCTTCGCTAACACAGTTTTCACAAAATATATTACTTGTTGGTAATCCTAGTTTGCTCAGAACATGGTTTCCGGAGTGTCCTAACCTGCGATGCCACAGTTCATCTCCATCTTTTTCTGCAACAAAGGAATTTGAAATGAAGGGAACAAAATCACTTGCATATTGACCTTTTGAATTCAGCTTGCACAAAACGAAGTTTGTACTTCCCTTTTCAATGACTGCTTCGTCATTTTTGAAGCTCAAAGTGTATCCAGCTTTTTGTATCTGTTTCACTGAAATGAGGTTTCCATTTAGTTCTGGAACATATAGCACATCTTTCAGTAGGATCTCTTGCACACCGTCACTTAATACACCGCGAATAGTTCCTATTCCTTTTACTTCCAGTTTACTGGTTTTTGCAGCGCATGACACAGTTCCTGAGGATGGTTTTAACTCCTCAAACCATTCCCGATGTGCACACATATGAACTGTAGATCCGCTATCCACTATAAATGATCGATGTTCTACTTTGCCAACAGCGAAAGTCACTGCAACTGCTCCATCCTTTGATGAAGTATTTTTTCCTGTCTGGACTGTGCAATTCCTCTTAAAATGTCCTTTTCTTCCGCACTGGTAGCAAACTATGTTACTTCTACAAAATTTCGCAATGTGCCTTGTTTTGCGACACTTGTTACACACTACCCGATGATTTGTAGAAAAGGCTGCACCATTCGATGACTCTGTTTTCCACGATTTGGGCTCCGAGACTCGACGATCTCTCATCAGCGCTTCAGCATCCAGAAGACGACTGCAAACAAATTCTAAAGTCAAGTTCTCCGAAGGCTGATTTTCTATTGCAGATTTCGATGCGTCATACTCTGCTGGAAGAGACATCAAAAGATAGACAATACTGTCCATGTCACTCACTTTCATGCCACACGATTTTAGTTGGGTAACGAGCCTGTTCACTTCATCAATATGCTCCTGCATGAATGAGTCCTTTTTCATTTTCAAAGTTGAAATTCTCTTTCTAACCAATATCTGACTGACCGCTCCTTCTCGAACATAGATCGATTTCAATTTTGCAATTACTTCAGCACAAGTCTTTTCTTCCGAAAGCGAAATTAAAACTTTATCACTAAGAAATGATAACATCAAGGCATAGGCCTTCTTACTCGCTAAAAGTTCATTAGCTTTCGAAGAATCCGCTTCACGTTCCAAATACACCTCTAAATTCTTTGCTGCGAAAACCGCTTCCATTCTCCTGCACCACAGAGAGAAATTCCTTCCGTCAAAAGGCTCAACGGAATATTTTATCTCGTCCCCCATGTTACTAAGCTACTGCAGTGATTTAGTAGCTGGGTGAAACGTAGAACTAACCACGCTCTGCTGTTGAAAGGTTGTGTAAAGCAGAGATTCAGACAGCTGAACATAAACAAATACGTTTAATACGAAACATGGGGACACACATACAGCAAGACATAAAGAAAAGTAGTGAAGACCTGATAAACAAGACTGTGGCTCTTTAAATAGAATAGAGGGCAGATTTTCAGCATCCAATGATGTTTCTCAATTAGCAATAAGCTTTCTCCTAAGTCCGATGGTGGATTAAAGAAGAGATTTCGCGAACTCCGTGGAAAGCTGCAAATGTCTCTTCCAATAAGATATAAGCACAGTTCTTTCTTTTAAACCAATAGAGAAAGCGATTACATTCAACAAACACCATATTTTAACCCTTTCTTCCGCTGGCCACCTCCAATATCTTCGTCTCTCGCCCTGTTACCACACGTCCCTTCCAAAAGTCCGTTCTAAACGTCTTTACAGCGGAGCGGCCTGACGCATTGTGCCGTTAGCACGCAAGGAATCTCACATAAGTAAAAATATTTATTTTAAAGGCTTTTATTTAGCTTATATAATAATTTAATTGCCAGAACCCACAAATGTGTGCTTGCTTAGGTTTAGCCTCGAAATTTATAGACGAAATTTATCGACAAAACTTTAGTTTTATGATTACTATTATTTCATTGTTTCTGACAACAATTGAAAAGCGGAAGTGTGTTAAGTTTCACCGGGCTAAATTTAACCCGGCAACCGGAAGCAAAGTGTGAAAATTATGACGGAGAAAGCAGGTACAGAAAAAGTCTTTAATTAATAATAATAAAGAAGTTGTCACCAGAGGAATATAAACTGGCTTATTGCTCTAAAAACTTGGTCAAGAAGTAGAACTGGTATCCATTACTTGAGAATTTTTCAAGATTTTTTGCTTGACGTTATCCTAGTAAAACATACCATGATCACATGTGCCCTCTTTTCTCTTACACTATCATCCAGAATCAACAATACATTGTCAAAAACATAAATGTAAATCATCCAAATAAAATAACATCTTGCTGATGTATGCAATAATGAAAGAAGTTTAAAAAACGTATGTGTAAACAACAATTCCAGAACTTTCAAAACACTCTATACATCTTACCTCCTGTATCTGCCGCAAGCGATGCACATCTTGTAAATGTGTTAAAATGGACATACGATGTACGAAACTTTGTCTATGTGAAGGCCATTGTTGCTAAAGCGATTGGTGATTGCAAGAAAATTTTCAAAAATCATTTAGTTATTATTGCATATAAAAATTGAACAAATACTTCTGTGCTTGAAAAATAAAAGAATATAAAACAGCGTATAAAGGCAAGAATTAGTAGGAACATCGTATACAGATGTTTTAGGGTTATTAGGGACTCTCTTTTTACCCATCTAACAAAACTTTTGTCGGATGTCTTTTCTTCCATAAGCTCACATCTTCAGCATTGAAAAGCATTCCTTATAACCCCGAAACACGTGTATACAGTTTTCTAGATAATTTGTGCCTTATACGTTTATTTAAGTTCTTTTATTATTGCATATATCAGCAAGATGTTATTTTATTTGGATGTCTTACATTTCTGTTCCTGACAATGTATTGTTGATTCTGGATGATAGTGTACATTCTTTTTTTTTTCTTATTCTTGTACCCATTATTTGAAACCAATCCTACGAATACCCCTAAATAAGCTAGAACTTATTTACATATACATTAAAAATTACAATACTTACATTAGTTACTTAAGCATTATTGAAGCTACTCTACTTGGAACCAGTATTAATTTCATTGTTACTATATTCACTTTATGTGCTATGCTATACTATTTTGAAAACAGCAACTGTTTTTAACATAATAAAAGTTATATATACCATTAGAAAGGTAATTGTTTGATGATCAAAAAGTAATCTACACGTTTTCAGTATGACATAGATCCTACGTTTAATTCTCGCATTTTTCAATCCATTACAAATAGACATTTTAAAATATGGACACCAGGACACTCTGCTTCCTACACGCTTCTGAAAGGATGCCCACAAGGATCTTGTGTGAGCCCTCTTCTCTGGAATATTCTTACCAATATCCTTCTCAACTACCAATATCCTCAAAATGTTTATGTCCAAGCATATGCGGACGACATAGCTTTCCTTGTCTCCGGGACCACCAGAAAGTGCTTTGAAGACACTGCGAAGATTTCCTTCGAACTGTTTAATTCCTGGATCTCCAAATTAAATCTTTCTATTGCACACTCAAAGACCTCCGCCCTGCTATTCGGCAAACAAACCAACTCTTATCATATTCAGTATAACCATTCCATAAAACTTAAAAGGGCACCTACAATCAAGATTGGCGAACACTCTATTCGTTTCAACGACTCTCTTAAATATCTGGGCGTTATTTTTGATCAAAATCTTAATTTTATCCAGCACCTCTATCACCTACGGACAAAATCCCATTCCGCACTCCAAAAATGTTGTCGAGTTTCAAGTCTTAAAGGCTATCTTTCTTCTACTATTTTAACATTTATTTACAACAACGTCATCTCTAAGATAATTGATTATGCAAGTGGCATCTGGTTTGACAATGTTCCTAGATCATCTTACAGGCTTCGCTCTTCAATGCAAAGGCCCTTTCTTCTCAAAATTGCTAAATGTTTCAGATCAGTATCAACTGGTGCCCTCAATGTTCTCACCGGTATTCCTCCTCTCCACATTCATTTGAAATACACCGCTATCACTTTCAAAACTAAAAGACTCCGCATCAACTCAGTTTTGAACGACCATACCATTCAAGCTGATGATTACGAATTAATTTCAAGGAATCAACATAACTACAACAGCAATCTTCACCAATTTATTCTTCCGCTCACTATCACTGAATCAAATGATGATTCTCCTATTAATGTTTATACGGATGGTTCCAAGACAGATGCAGGTACAGCATGCGCTTTCATCGCTATGAAGGAAATGGACATTATATTTTCAAGTTCTAAGACCCTTCGTCCAAACAACTCTGTTTTTCAGGCCGAAATCCAAGCCATACATCTCGCCATCGATTGGATTCATGATCATTTCTCTATGGATCACTTTGCTATAACAATAAATTCCACATCAGGTCCGATAGCTTATCGGTCATCAAAGCCCTCCTCAACTATGAACCCAAGTCCATGCTCATTTTTCAACTCCAGTCTAAATTAATTAATCTCCGTCATATTGTCACTATCTCCTGGATAAAAGGCCACTCCAACAATAGTGGAAACGACTTTGCCGACCAACTCGCTAAAGATGCCACTAACTCAGCCACTGACCTCATTACTCCCTTCCCAATGAGTCAACTCAAAAAAGACATCAAACAATTTCTCCTCAAAGACTGGCAATCATACTGGGACCATTCATCTAATGGTCGCTGGACGTATGATTTTTTCAACACTGTCTCTTTGTCTCGACTTCAAAGTTCTCCCTTAAACCAATTCACCACTAACCATGGGCTTACCCATTCTTACCTCCACACAAGAAACCTCCTTGAATCTCCCTACTGTATTTGTGGGGAACTTGGAGACTTTGAGCACTTCTTCTTCCACTGCAGATTTACCTCAAATTTCCATGTTGTGATTTCAAGTAATTTAAGAGCGCAATGGAAGCGCTTCATCTTCATCGATAAAGAGGCCTACAGGAAAGCTCTTTCGCTTATTAACTTTCTTTTCCAAAATAAGCAACTTCTTTTTCCCGCCTTATCATAGAACTGGTACTGTTTGGCCATTGAATTCAGTTCATATGTAGTCACGATTTTTTTTGTAACCAGGATCATGTGTCTCTATATGTTTTTATCATGTAATTATGTTTTTGTTTTCTAATTAAATAAACACGTACGTCATTCAGGGCAAACCAAACCGAGAAGATCTTGCAATCATTCGGACCCTGAAGGATGGCGCTTATTACATATACCGAATTCCAAGTTATCTTAATGTCTCAAAAAATCAAAATAAAAATCAATTTTTTTTAAACTTTCAAATATTTCTGGGTTTTTGAGCACGAATGATAATGTCAAACACACCGTTAGAAAGCATGTTTTCTACTGATTTAGAATCACTAATAATATATGTTAATATCAGAATAAAAATCTGAGTTACAGAGGGAAATGTAGACTCGCATCACAAAACTTGTCGGCCATATTGTTGACGTCATCAACGTCGCTAGAGGGCCAAAAAAATTTGTGTGTGTCCCGGGCTTTTTGGACTCGTCTACCCATGTACTATCTGAATCCAAAAGATCGTACTAGTAGCCAGCTGTGAAATATTTTTCAGCTACCTGACCCCACTATAAGTACATGTAGGCGTTAATTTATTCGTGTCTAAATAATAATTTTTCAGTAAATGTAACTTAATTATTATGAACAAGCGTTATCATTAAAATAGTGTTTTATAAGTATTCCCTTTTTACCTACAGACTAGTGTCGCTTCGTGAAGTTACTGCTATTTCCTTACTTTATCTTGCGCATGAGTGTAAATGCACGAAATAAACGCTCAAAAAAAAAGTATATCTTGCAGAAATACCAGTAGTATCACTCATACTTCAAACGCATTTTCGATAGATTAATAATTAGGGTAGTTTAATTGAATCTTCAATTGTAATTTTTATTCAATTTTTGAGCAGTAAAATAACTTTTGTCTTTTGGCAACAGGCGTTTGGAGTCTCAAACGTTTCCTACAGCAGATGTCATCAAAATGTGACGCACTATTTTTAAAAGAAACATTAAAGAGATCATTATTGTAAGTATTATTTCTAGATTTCACATTAAAATGATTTCATAGCACGAGATTTTAGATAATAGATGTGAAAACATATGCACGATTAATCAAAAACAACTCCAAACTCAAGACTAACGTCTCATACATTTCAAATGAAGCTTATAAATCATTATCAGTATCCACGTTCAAAATAGTTGATAATGGAGGAAATGCACTCTAAAATCGAAAACCGATAAAGAAATTAAAGTTTCTGGCTGTTATCATCTCCATAGGAACTATAACAATTCACATTTTACGCGACACTATTATTTGAATAATTATTAGCGTTTATGAATTAATCTCAAACTACGTTGTTTACCTGACTTTGTTTTATAGGACATAAAATTCAGTATAATTTCAAATTTAACTTAGATTTTGGTTACTGCATTCATGTATTATTTGTGAAAAATCATGTCAAGGAGCAGGACTATGCAAGTTTAAGGATTTGTTTTATACACTTGGTAATAATTCATTCCGATATTCGAAACATAATTTGACAATGATTTGGCCTTTAGAAAGTTCACAGCCGTCCAATGTCGTCTAGTGGTTTGGAGCTCTGTGCCTTTTACGCGGTAGTTCCAGGGCTCGGTATTAGTCATATATAAATATACCTCAGCCAACTTACAGATTCTCCCTTAGAAACCCCGGGGAACGTGCCTCCTGTGATAGCTTCTAACGTGGCCTCAAGTTCAAGTGTGGCGGAAAATTGCGGGTATAAAAAGGGGTCATGACCTCCTTGAAGAATACAAAGAGAGCCTAAAACTGCGTTCTTAGGCCTTTAATTCTAGAAAATTTTCAAAGGAGAACTCCCGCACTCCTCGCCACCCTCCGTCCCTAACGTCAAAAAAAAAAAAAAAAAAAAAAAAAAAAAAAACCTTAAAATTGCATTTTTAGCGTTTTAATTTCCAAAAATGTCTAGAGGAAACTTTAAAACTTGTTTGTAATTCCCTCACCATTTCACCCCTAATTGGGGCAAACATAGAATGCAATGATACTTTTAGAGCTTCAACTACAAACAACTTCTGGTGTGGAACAAGTGCTTCCTCTAAATTTTTAACATCACCAAAGTGAGATTTGAAATGCGCCTTCGGGAGGGAGAAGAATCTCTGCAAATCTCCCACTCTTTCCCCTTAAAATTACCAAGAAAAAATAAGTCTTAAAATTGCGTTTCTGAAGCATCATGTGGAAATTTCTAGGGAATTTCCCAAAACATTGTCGGTTCCCCTAACATTTGTGCGACCAAAACTCAAGGATATATTCGAGTTCAAGGTTTTTAAGGGACCATGTAGAAGATGAGATCAGAACTTATCGCCCTTTCAGAAGAATGACAGGTAGTCGAAGTAAAAAAACATAGTGTTTGAATTTTTCATTGCTATTCAAAAATAAATGCAAATGCTATACCATGCAGTGGCGGATACAAGGGGAGGATCATGGGGGTCATGACCCCCCCCCCCTAAAACGTCGACCATATTATCCGTTCACATTGTGTTCAACACAAAGACATGAGAACCGGTTGGCGAACCGGCTCCCATGTCTTTATGAATAAAATGGAAATGATTTGATACTTTTTTCAATTCCTTGATTATTTTTAAAAGTAAATAGTTGGAATACTATTTCTTTTAATTGTTTGTAAAATTAATTAGTAAAGTTTATGTCATACTTGGTGCTGTATTTCTAGCCGACTTGGTGTTTTTTATTGACACCCAAGCAGTCTCAGAAAATTTTCGCACCCAAAACCACAGGTTTATTTTGGGGGGGGGGGGCTTTATCAGCATGACCCCCCCCCCTAAAATGGTAGCCTGTATCCGCCCCTGATACCATGATACGCAAAAAACACACTACAAAACCTAAACCGATTTGAAAAACAACACAATATGTACACATATAATTTTCAGCACTTGTTAATTCGTATATGTTCCCCCAAAAGATGTTATTGTCGACAAGTGTAAAGTGATGTAAGTCACGAAACGCCGCGTTTCATATCTCGGTGAATATTGGTCGTATTAATGCCAAATTTTTTGTGTTGGAATTATTTTTTGAACATTTTTGCAATTGGAAGTCTTGCAGGTTAAAACGGAACACCCTGTATATACACCTTAACTCCCAGTAGTCTCGAAACAGCTGAATGCAATATGCAGTGAATATTTGCAGTCTCTGTCGCGTTAATGAAATGAGCGGTGATCTAATGTACAAAAAGTTATTTTGGAAATTATTATTTTTTCTTCGACTTTCAAGCACTTTTACGTCACAATTCCTCCGGATTCGTTGAGGAAGCGTCAGCTTCCAATATGTTAATTGCGTTGATATTTTCAGACAAGGGGCGTTTCTATTTGCCGATAGTGTGTCTCCGAAGAATGGTTTATGTGCTTGAATTCTCATCATCAGAGTTTTTTTGTATTCTTGCAGAGAAATTGCTTGAAAAGTTACACATTACCGAAAATTAAGCTTTCATCTGACTTTCTTGAACGATTTATCAAGTTCATGCCTTTTAACAACCAATATACACCAATTTTTTTTTATTTTAATATACAAACATGACATTTTTGTTGCACTAAGAGAGGAAGTGACCTAAGTCACGTTCGAACCCTGAAAGCAAATCTCACATACCTCGCACAGCAGGATCTTTTACCACTCGGCTTACAAAGGTCGGTTTACGTTCCGCTAATAAGAGCTTACCTGCTCTACGCCGATTCTGATCTTTGCGCATGCGCGTTGAATTCTACTGAAACCATAGTGCAAGGTTCCTCCAACAATTTGAATTTTTAAAGCACTAATGCTACACTCTTCAGAACTCGTATAACGTTACACCCATTAATACTGCTGACCTTACACTTTTTTTTTTTACAGAGAACCAGGGAGCAATGTCTTAAGGATGTCTGTGACTGGTGACGTAACTTTACTCGATACAAACCTTACGCGTAGTTTTGACTTCAAAATCATGCATAATAACGATATTTAAAGGGCGAAAACTATTTTCATCTAGTCGGAACCCATACCATACACTGATATAAAAAAAAAATTATTTTGCACCTATACCGCGCGTTTGACTTTTTTATACCAATAATTGCAAGAAAAACGAGTGTTTCCGTATCTATTCCAGTTGTGGCGATATCCCCTGATTCACTCTATTCAAAATCATTTTTTTTAAACTATCGCGATGAAAAAAATTGCAAACGTATTTATGTGGCAGATTTATATATAATTTTGACTAACCGAATAAAAGTTAAAAACTAAGGACGAATACACGATAGGGTATTCTATATAAATAAAGCAACGACTGTTTTTATGCACGTAATTTTTAATGTATGTATTTATGTATGTATGTATTTATGCTTGGTCTTTAAGCATTTTTCTATCCATCTGTCTATTTATCTATCTCTCCGTTTATCAATCCACCTATCAATCCATGCGTATGCTTCTTTCAAGTACAGATATTTTAGGTCGAATCTTTTCAAAATTTGAAGCGGAGATACGTTGATCTCCAGAAGTAGTTGGAGTGTTTTCGAAAATGATATTTCATCATTTAATACTGAAATTACTAATGACGATATGAATTTTTTTTTGCATAATTTAGATTTTGGCACGGCTTTTAAGCGTGTAAGTGATTTCACAAGAGAAAATTGCTCAAAGTTCGTCTCGCAAATTGGAATGCTTAAAATAACTATTCCTAACGACAGAAAATAAAAAAGGCTATAATTCACCTAGATTCACAGCAGAATATCAAAGAATTTTGAAGAAAAAATAACCAACTTGAAAAATGACTCTCTAGAGCAAATTAAATATCTTGTGGCTTTTGTAATTTTAGTTTTGGATCAAAACAAATGCGTATAGGAAAGATAAAAGCATCACAATCGACATCGATGCATTGTTGCCTATATGATTAATAAAGTCATCTTGCGAAGAATGCTCAAGTCATGCACTCCGTTTAGATTGAAATGGCCAGTAAATTGGTTTATATTGGGGTTTTTTAAGTTGAAGACTAACGTAACATTAATTTTTTTCTAATAAAAATGAGCGATTGTTTTCAATAACTATACTAAGACCTCCTACGAAGTGGTGGGTGCTAGGGAGTGTCAACGGAAAAGGAGTGATTCTGAAACATGAAAGTGCAATACCGCACTGCTGATGACTAATATTTGAAAAAAAAAAAAAAAAATCGGGGGGTTGCCTCACCCACCATACCCGCCCGACTTTCACCACTTGATTTCCCTTTATTCCGGATGCTATGTGACAAAAAGCTGCAATAGCAATGGATGAAAAATAATTTTTTGAAAAAAAAAAAATGCAGTAGGGTGCCTTCCCAGTATTTTTTTTTACATAAAAGCAAGCATATTTCTCTTCCCGAACATCGTGGTCTTCCTAATGATTCTTTGAAAAATTGGGGCAAGAATTACGAAGTGAGAGTCCTGTTTTACATTATTTGTTTGAGTACCTTAACCAACAAATATCATGTTAGACATTCATATTCTGCTTTGCAATACATGTGACTGTTTTCGAGACGTCATTTGAATAGCGGCATGGAACATACATTCCCAGTAATAAGGCAGTTGTTTAACATGTCACGAACGTTTTGAACGATGTTTGCATTGTGCTTTCCGCGTTATTTCTGCCATGGAAATATTTCCATAAAAGACTGGAATCTTCTGACGAATATTAGGGATCGTAGCATAGTTAAATTGCTGGCGTTTGTGTTTGCAGAGATGGCCATGTGGCACGGCGGAGTATTAGTAGTGGCACGCGAAAACAATTCAACAATTTCAAAAGTTGAGAAATTGTTGTTTTCAGGAATTTTTTCAAACTCTAAAAACCGTACTTAGTGGAAGAAAATATTTAAACCATACTTATGATTGATTGTTATCTAATATAAATAGGGTGATTCCCCAGTAGTTGACCATTTAGTGGAACTTTCTACAAGTTCTACTTAACTTCACAGGAAAAAAACTGGAAAAAAATTTAATAAAATTCTATGTGTCTATAAAACTATCAAGATCAACGGTTACTAATCATTTTTCTGTTTTACCTACTATTTTTCAAGTTATTTCGAACAGAAGTTAAAAAAAGAGATTTTGCCAGTAGTTGACCACTTACTTCCAGTAGTTGACCAGCATCTGCCAGTAGTTGACCACTTTTTATACACTATTAAATCTGAAATCTACACTATTAAAATCGGACCGGATGCATGCCTGTATGTACTTATGCTCCTTTAAAGGTCGCCCCTGATTGCTTGTTGATTGGATGACGTCATGACATATATCACGTGACTTTGATGATGGTTACACGACAGTGATGACTAATAGGTTAAACTGTCGTGAAAACTTCGTGACTAAACCAAAACTAAATCACCAAAAAAATGGTGCCAACTTTACATTATATCTTAAATTTATTGCCAAATCTATAGACTACAAACGCATATGACGTCATTGATATATGGGACGCCGAAGGCACCTCAGGCGGAGAATCTAGCCACCCTAGACCGCTTGTATAATGCTTAAGTATTTACTAAAAATAATGCATTGGTATTATGAGTGATCAGTGCAAGTACAGTAAACTCCCAATTATCTGTAGAATAGGGTGACATAGTAACCGCGGATAAGTGAATTTTGCGGATAACACTCAAAATAAATTAAAAGCGATAGTTAAAAAAATCCACACTCGCACATACTTTTAAACTTTGCAAGCAATAACCTATTAAATTTAAAAAGTCGCTAAATTTGGCCACATTTAGCAATTTCTTACCAAATTTGGCGCCAAAAATAAGCTGCCAAAAATGATGCCAACTTAGCGATATCTCTTTATTTTTTCGCCAAGTCCATAGCAGCCACTCCAAGCAGATATGACCTCACCATCATGTAAATCGCCGCAGGACCCGAACGTTACCGTCGACCCGAATCTATTCGGCATAGCTGCCAGAATAATGCTTAAATATTATAACATTACTGTTGAGTAACCCTTACATGAAAAATATTTAATAGTTTTTACGGGGTGTCCAAAATTAACTTTCCCTATATACGGAGTCCTGGCGTCCTATTCGCTGAACCTATCGGTCCAAAATATTAGATACGGTTATTTCAAGGAATGCGTTTGAGATTGATGATTTTAAGCAACGCAGTGATATCATAATACCTCGGGCTGAGGTTACAGTGATACAATCTCAAAAATTTCAAAAGACAGCACCAAATTTTTCCTTGCGCAAATTGATCAGTGTATTGATTTACCAGAAATGGCGTTGGATCGATCGACATGTGACGAAAATTGTTTGTTCGAAAATTTAAGCACCGACTGAAGAAACACGCTTTCCACTCTGCATTTCAAAGATTTTTTCCTTACACTTTGCACATGATGTTTATGTTTAGTGGTTGGTGCTTCTACTATTCTCACCCTGTGAGTTATGCAAAATGCTTCTCTTTTATACTGTCACTAGGATAAACAATTTTCATCTTTGCAGTTTTTTGTCACACGTCACTCGTTACGACGCAATTTGAGGTTTTTCAATACGCAGATCAATTTGCGCAAGAAAAATGTGGGTTTTGCAATTCGAAATTTCCAAAATTAGTTTACTATAACCTAATCTGTGTTAGTACTACGTTGTTAAAAATTTTCGCAATTAGGAGAACATCTATTCAAATAACCGTATCATAAATTTTGGTTCTATTGGTTCAGCAGACAGGCGGCTAGTTAATTACTTGCAAAAATACTTTTTTTTTTGAACAAAAGTAGCATTATATTTTATCTTAAGCTAAAAAATGTTTGTTATCACTTTGGTTTAGAGAAAAAAGCTTTAAAACCAACATAAGTTCATTACTTCACCGTTCTGGTCAACTACTAACATTAATTGCATTTTAGACAACCAACTGTTGACCACCCTTCAATCCCAGCATAAATGATTAGTAAATTGATGTAATTTTTTTATTAACTTAGTATAAACATGGACGATCAGCATATATCATTAAATGAACCTGAAGAATAAAATGTAACGTCGAGGAATACGATTAATAATTTTTTCTCATGACAATTCTCACTAGTAGGAAAGGTGATTTTCTTGAAATTTTTTATATATGTTTGTAATTGTACCGTCCTAACCTCCATTCAAAACTTTATAGTTACAAATATAAATTATAAGAGAACACTTCATGGGATGCTGTATATTAGTTCCAGCAATCAGATTAAAAATATCTACTTATTTATTCTTGTTTTGTACATATTAGTGCTCGAGTGGTCAACTACTGGCAGGTGGTCAACCACTGGCAAAATCACCCTACAATAATAACCATAATGACATGGTCGATACAATATCTTTATCTTGAAATCAAGTCATGCGTCGTATAGATGATATGGGCAAGGAGGTTAGCACATTAAATTTTCTGAACTACAATATTATAACAGTACCAACGACGAACTTAGACTAAAAATTAGTATTACAGACAATGCGTAGTTAAGCACATTTGTGCGATACATGAATGATTATTTCGATATTGAGGAAGATGTTGCCTTATGATTTGCGACAATTCGTTCCAACTACTAGAAACCATTTTTTAAAAAACTAAAAAAAGCGGACAACTAGTGCTATGGTTGGTTGGCAGCAAATAAGGTTTTGTTACAGGATCGCCAGGGCTTGGGTTATCCCCCAAGATCTTGAAGTTTTTAGATGAGATCATGGGTTCTTTTAAGACTTTGTTCGAATGTTTTGGGTTTTGAGTTTATTTATTAAAAAGTTACATTTATTAAATATTTAAGTTATAACACATAATATCGTCATTAAAACACAGTTTTTTGGCTAATTGTTCCCCAAGTTTAAGGAACAATTGGAAGGTCAACGCTTTTGGAGTGACGACGATGTCAAAAAAAAAGTGAAATGCTTCTTCAACGGCATAGCGGCGGATTTCTATGACATGGGATACAAATTTGAAGCACCTTCTACAAAAATGCATAGAAAAAGATGGTGATTATGTATTATAAAATAGAGCAACGATTCTTATTTCCAGTGATAATATTCAATGAGAATAGACAATACTGTGAATTTAAAATTAATGGAAACCTTACTTTTGGATCAACCCTCGTAAGTTTTTTTTTGAGTTTGAACAAATAAAAATGCATCTTATAAGTAATTATGAAGGGGAAGAATTTCTCAAAGAGATAACTCTTCCAATTTGAACGTTTTGGAAGCTAAAGCAATAACTTGAATTTTTTCTTATTCTACGAAATATATATCTCCCAATATGCGTTTCAATCTACTTGCGAGCTTACTTATAATTTATTCAACTGTTTTGTTTTTAAATAATTATTTATGGTTTTAAACATAACCTAAAGATCAGTAGTTTTCCAGTTATTAATTTATTATAGTTCTTTAACGTCTGAAAGAGGAAATGTATTAATCGATTAACCACGTTGGATGTTATTTATTTATTTGTGAAATATTTTGAACTGATTGGGAGATTACGTTATTTTTGATTTGTAAATAAATGGCATAATAATAAAAGTAATGAAATGAAGAATAACAAAAAAACTTACATAATAACTTTATCAACATCGAGTATCGAAAAGTCCACTCTTAAAAGGGTTTTAGATACGAAATTGGCCCGTTAATTCGAATTTTTTCGTTGACTTTAAATGGTGTGTAGTATGAAAACGCACCAGAATTACTCTCAGTTGAGTGCAAATACATTAAATTGCCAAAGCCAGGGGGAGGTGGCAATTTCCCCTCCTGGATCCCTTAAATGGCGATCCTGATCAGATATATATTGTAATTCCTTTCCATTTGAAAATGTACGTGATAAGAAATTGTTTTAGCCATTTTAAATCTGTTATTTAAGTTTTTAATCTTTACGCTTAAATTAATTTGATCAGTTAAAAAAAATTGTTAATGATATTTTTTAGGGTTGATTTCCAAAAATAATATGATTGTTTTACTAAAGATATTTTTGACATTTAAGTTACTCACGATACATTGTGAGTTAATATACGTATATGAGTAAACAATTCAAAAGTACAAAATTCGAAACTCATAATTAATCTGAGATATTGTTTTCAGGTAAATCTTCGTAATATTTGACGCTGTCGAAGTAATGACACTACTTTTTTAAGGAATGTTTCTTTACTGGAATCACACCGGGACATATTTGGATGATGTAACATCAGCTGTTTAATTTTGCGGAATATGACCACGCGTTCTCCAATATCCTTGTTTGTAAAAACTTTGCTAAAATCAGCTTGTAAGTAACATGCATGTGATGTTGTCAACACTAAAAATCTTATTGTGATGAAATTTTATCAATGAAGGCAAAAAAATCTCAACTTGTTTTTTTATGTTCATCTGTTCACTAAATAGTGCAGCAATAGCTTTGAAATATACGATAAAGAAAACAGATTAAATTATGTTTAAAATCTTTCAAGAATTTCATTTCGAATATTGCTCACACAATAGAATTGTTGTTGTACTGAAATACACGTAACATTTTATTTGCAATATGGCAGTTGTCATGCCAACAAAAATAATGCAGCTCCATGAGGCAATAATAATAATTTATAAGCGACAATAATGCAGATACAATGTTAAGTCAGACGCTAGATGAAATATTACCAAGTGAAATTTGAAAAACTTATACACATTAGATTACCATTCATTTTGAAGTTTTATATTATAAGGAAAGGACATGCTAGTTGCTTTTTTTTCTTTTTTTCAAACTTCATTGCAATCTATAAAGAATGTTCAGTCATCAACTTGAAAAGAAAAAAATAATAAAATATCATTTAGTTTTTTACTGAGTGAACAGTTGATACTACTCAATCATGTTTTAAATTTGGGGGTTTCAAGTTGCGTTCATTTTACACGCGACTCGTTTCTATTAAAATATTTTTTTGAAAATATATTTTTAATCAGTTGTATTTAACTAGGTGAATTAAGGAGATTATTGAGTTAAACACAATGTTTGTGCACTCAAACCTGTTTTTGTGTGGTAGATAAATAATTGCATAAAAAAATCGCTCAAAATTACACTATTAAGCACTTGTTTTAAAGATAATTTAGTCAATTGAGTCCCAATTTGTGTAAAATTTTCATATGCCGCACAAAAAAAAAAAAAAAAAAGCACATGAAAAAGACCGCACAAAAACAGATTTGAGTGTATGTGATTTGGTATCTTTTAATGTGCGTTTTTATTGTAAAAACTTAAACCGCTGATTTAAGGGGGAATGAAATATGGAACAATGTTTATTGCATGAAACAAAATAGATGGTGGATAGAAAATGGATATTTCTGCAAAATTCGGTCGGGGGAAAGCATCCCCGTGCAGTCTTTGAATCAAATAGTCAACTATCGTCACTTTAGGACGGACAAGCTCATGCAGTTAGTGGAATTTCCAGGGACTAGGTCCTTTTCAGTTTATCTTAAATTGTTCTACTGTAGACGTTGAAAGTTGCAGCAAACAACTGCAATGCTAGTGCGGTATTGAATACTGGTCAATAGTCTTCAACATGACAACTCTTCAGCACATTTAGCTCGACCGATAAAGTAAAAGTTGGAGATATAGGAGATCTTACATAATGTTAGGTTTTTGCTTAGATCTTGGAAATTTTGTCTTGAGTTTTGCAAAATATCCCAATGGCACCCGTGGTAGCAACTGTATTTTGATATTCATCGTTTGCAATCGTCTTTCAATTGTTGGTCTGTGGATATTAAAAGTGTCGGCTAATTGTGGCAGAGTTGTGTTCATTCCAATTTTAATAACCTGATCCTCTTCTCCAATAAATCAAGGATGTCTACATATTGCCTTACCTCCACACAGCTTCAGTCTCTGCTACTAAACTATTGAAACCATGGACAACTTGTGCTATAATCAGTTGTATCTCCTTCATAAATTTGCCTCATGCAATGACATGTTTTCGCTGCAGGCTTCATGACTAACGTTGTCTTCCGAACGATTTTTTACCCTCTCACTTACCATTATTTCATTATTCCAGACCCGTCAGCTAGGGGGCAAGAGGGGCAATAGAGCTTTGAGAAGGCTTTGAGGGCTGATATAGGCTTTGAGAAATTAATGCATTTACATGCAGGACGTGGTTTTTGCTAATTTTTGATATAATTAGCATCGATTACATACCCTTTGCCTGCCCTTCTTATGGAAAATCTCAAAATGACGGGGCTACATATTACTTAAAATTATTTGAAATATTCTGAAAGGTTAAATTTCGGGCATTTATGTGCTGATCATCCGCATGTTTGATTATAAATCAATTGTAGTTATCGGAACGCAATGTGCTAAATCAAGTCAAATACTTAGTAGTTTGATAATAAAATTGTTTTATGGGCGTTTCTTATGACAAAAAGCCGTTCGTTTCACATTTTAACAGTCAAAATTAAAAATTGTAAAATCTCCGCATGAAATGAAAAAAAAATTAAAATACATATTATTTTAAATATTTTATACAGTCAAATAACAAGGAATTCATAGAAACTTCTCTTAATGATTAATTTATTAACGAAAAAGGAAATATCTATATGTCGCTCTGCCAAATGCACTTACCTACGGTCATGCTTACGCATTCTGTGTCGTTTATTGCCAAAAAATGCATAAGCAAGATAAACAACACTTTGGTATTGGAAATTAGCATCGGTCTTCAATATAGTTGGTGAATCTAAATTGGAAAAATAAGAAATATTTACTATTTAAGCAATTGAAGATTTAAACTGTTTAACAGTTATTAAAACTGTTGAAGATTGCACTGACATAAAAAGAACTCAACACACATGCATTAGACTGCTTAAAGTAATCGACGGATACTGTAAGTTTTTCGTAAGAAACAATGTAAAATAAATTTAATTCGAATAACTGAAACAATTGCGTTAAGATTTCAAATTTTTCTTTGGAGGAACTTCACTTATTATTATTATTTTTTGAATTACAAAGTATCTTAATATATTTACGTTACATTTTTCTTTAAATTACTTTAACTTTACTCTCTCCCACTAGCATAACATTCCCTGTAACAAAACATACTGCTAATATTTTCGAAGTATTTTTCATGAATCATACACTTTGAATGATATCCTATTACTTAAGCCGCAACCTTGTTTTAGCAACTTTTGTTAAATTACGGATGTTACTTCAAAATGCTTTACTTACAACTACCAGCATAATATTCGCTGTAAACAAGTTGTTTACTTTAAATATTTATTTAAAAACTGTAACAAATCATGCACTTTTTAAGTTACAATATTATTTTAGCAGCTTTTACAGAACTACTGCTGTTATTTTCAAATACAATTTTAAGTTATTTAAATGTTTAAAACTGAGTGTATGTACCGTATTTCTTTTTTATTGTGTAAAAGAAAGAAAAAAAAGCACCTTGCTTAGTTTAAAAAAATCCTGTAATTGACGATGAAAATTAAGCATAGCCAAGATACGTAGTAAGCCATGACATTGGAGATTTTTCATTATATCCATATATTTTTTCAAATCTACTGGGCGATTAAAAAAGATGGAAACAAGTTCAATGACAGCGATAAAAAAGCTTCAATTAATATATATATATATATATATATATATATATATATATATATATATGTTATATATATTAAAATGTTCTTATTTTTACTATTAGCTATCAAAAAGCATATATGATGTTCATCGCTGATAAATATTTTTACTTACTAAGTAAATTTAACTGAACTATCTGCATATATTTCAGATCTTGTTCAGGTACGGATAGAACACCAATGAAATTCGACAAAAATCGTACTAACTTTGAGATTCATAATGAGTTTTTATAGGTTGTAGATTTTCTACATTGCTTATTTTACACCAGAATATCAACAATATTTTTTATATGTTAAATTATATTGTATAACTACTAATTCACCTTGAAAAAATAAATAGTGTTCGCCGTCCAACCGGTATTCTTGAATGTGCTCTGGGGCGCAAAAAGTTTGAGGCACCCCTGATCTAGGTGATAGTCAATTCATCCCGCAACCGATGAAGAATGTATTCCACCACTGCGTTCACCGCCGCTGCCGCTATAATAGGGTTTCGTACGTCTTTCAATACTGTGGGAAGTGATGGTACGTAAACATCATCTTTCACGAACCCCAACATTAAAAAAAAAAACCGCAGGGTGTGAGATCCGGAGACTTGATCAAGGGGGAAATGCAAAAAATTAATTTCAGCGAAAAGCTACGTTTTCAGTTTTGGCAAAATAGAATAGATGTTTATTTATTGGCCCAAAAATATTACGCCTGCGTATTATTTTTCGAAGAACCGCTTATTTTACTATTCGCTTTGTAAGATAGCCAACTCTACATTTTTTTAATAGCTTAATGACTATAGCTCGCCCTTAGAAATATTTCATTCCATAATGTTTTACTAATCATTCGTTACTACTAACTTTCTGCATTTACCTAAATGATTTTTTCTACATTTCGTAGTATATTTCTCCTTCTTGTCATGCTGTTATTTTAGCATTGAATTAAAATTTTGCGATAAGTTTTATGCTGAAATATGAAATTATCTTAGGTAATTTTTAGAAAACCTGAAATTGCTTTATGAATGTTGGCATAATACAATAACTCAGTTTTTGCTGTCATAAAACGATAATGTAAAGCATATTTTTAAGCATCCTCAACTGCAAAAATTCTTTGAAAAGCAGTGTTCTATTTAAAAATATTTAATTCAAACAGAATACAATGGAGAAAACATTCAAAAAAAAAAAAAAAAAAAAAAAAAAAAAAAAAAAAAACGTAAAAATACATAAAAAAACTTTTAAGGAACTTGTTTTTTACGCTTAAAGAAATCTTACTTAGTAAGGTACTTTTCTCCGCACGCACCCCACCTCTTAGCCGTAGGCCTTAGGTTCCACCGCCCGGGGGGTCCGCGTAGCGGGCCCCCCGCACGGCTGAGTGCGGCGGTCGACTTAGTAAGGTACTGGTATATGTCAGGAGTTTCAATATAAAATTATGGTTTATTACGTTTCATTTCTTGAACTATTTTGTTGATGTAAAAATAAAACATCATTTTAGTTGAGCACATATTTAAGATAAAAAATATTAAACACTGAAAAATTTCAAAACATTTTTAGGAAAGAAGCCTTTTGTCTGCTTCAATTACTGCTAAGTTGACTTCAAATTTGTCCTGAATAATAATGAGTCAATAAATGCTTCGAACTGCTTTCGTATTAGGTATGTTTTAAGCTGCAAAGTAACCATAAAGGAAAGCAAGATCATATTAAAGATCAATATCTTTCAAGATAGTCCGAAATTGTGAAAATTCTTTATAATATTTTAGTTATTAAAAATCGTTTAGACACATCACTGCATTGTTTTGACAAAGTTCCCATATTCTTGCTAAGATTTACTCCCAAACGTCATATAATATAATAATAATAAATAAAATCAATTTAACAAATTAACTTCTTAAAAATAATAGTTTAAAAAATCCAAGTTACAAAGTTGATAAAATTCCACCAGCAAAACTTTTGTAGTACCTAACCAGACTAAATCCTAACAATATTTTTTATGTAGGATGGAACCGGGTACATTGGACAGCTTTTCACGTGTTCATTTTTTATCTCATTCAACAGGAAACAATTAAGTCGTAATTTTACCATATCATTTCTCATCATACAAAATTCTTTAAAATGTTCTCTACATAATTTTCTATGTTTGTATTTTTTGAAGCACAGACATTTTAAATTCGACCAAGGTGCTCTAATTATGAGATGCAGCATTTCCTATTGTAACGAATTATTTCCTTTTCTATTAGAAGTGAAAAAAAAATTTTTGAGCTCAATAGAGCCTGTGGGAAAGATTTTTTTTAAAGGAGTGGTGCAGTCTGCAGTGATATAACTTTCTTAAGTCAACGCACCAAGATTAGAACTTTATGAATTGATTATTTCAGAAAGGGCATAAGTCCAATGGATTTTCGTTGGACATATGTCCTTTCTGAAATAGTCGATTCCATTGTGTTTGATACTAAATATCGTCTGTTACAGAAAATAGTTGAATGGCAACAGGTTTACATTTTATCACTATTAATTAAAGAATAAAATTAACTATATATATGACAACCGCATTAATATATATATATATATAAGTTTTATCCAAACATATGTTAACAAAACGCAATAAATCTTTTAGCGAGGTTCTGTGACGAGGGAAAAAACTGTCAAAAGCGAATCAAGGTGCCTCCTTGTAATCATTAAAATAAATTACCTCAAAAAAGGCGATGTTTCATAATGCAAATTTTTAAAATCAAAGAACGTATCAAAGCTTTGAATTGTTTCAAAAACTTAAATTTCCAATCACTTCTTTTTGCTGCATTTATTTAAACATTTTGTTGAACAAATAATGAGAAATACAAATTACTAGATGCGAATTTGTATTTCATAATTTGATGCGCGAGCATTTAGCACAGAGTCAAGTTTAGTCACTTTTTTTTTTGTCCAAAATATTCTTTTTAAATCATTGCTTAAAATGTGTTGGATTATTTTATAACGCTATAAAACAAAGAAAAACACATTGAATTTATTCTACATGTCTATTCTACAAAGCAGTCTTTCATATGAGTTCACAAAATGTACCTGTTTTTTCCCCAAATAAGTGTCCAAAATTACAACGAACACATACTACATTCAACATTGCTACTTCGCATGGAAAAAAAAACATTTGTGTTTTTGTGAGAGAGACCGAAATGGGAGATTATCAACTTTCACTGCAATTCACTGGAAATATTCGGTCTTTCACTGAAGTGTTAAGTATGTGAATGTCGATACTCACTTGTCGACATTTCGCAAATTAAGGTCTTTCACAGAAACATATGCATTGCTCATTTCTTAAAATAAAAACCAGTATTACATGCTTCGTATACCTTTAATATAATGCCTTAAATATTTCAATAAAAAACAAATATCAAAGCGAAAAAAATATTTGGTAGGAAATTTACTGAAAACTTTTCTACTTACTATTAGCAGCTTCTGAAAAGTCACGACAACAAACTGAAAGCTCTTCACTCTCCAAGCTGTTTATGTATGAGTATGACTCGCCATCTCACTTGATAACCAATGAGGACGGTCAATAATGTTGAGCGTGTCATTCAAAATATACTCGTGAGAATCGGAAGTTCAAACAGCTTCGTTTTCTTTTGCGTCGAAATTCTAATCAATATATTGCTTTTTTGTTCGAAAATGACTTCTAGTTGAGTATTTGTTAGGCTCGATAGCAATTTTCTCTTACCTTGGAATACATTATCTTTCTTTCTCGTCAATTTCAATTCTTCGCCAAGTTTTACATTCCTCTAAATGAGGTTAAAGTTTAGATCTTAAATGTCATTTTAAATATTAAGTAACTGGGATATCTACGTTTGATTCCTTTGCGTAGTTTATTTATAACGAAAGTTATTTACTTAAATAGTATGTTTAAACGCCTTTAAAATCATAAATTAACGCAGTTTCTTGCCTAATAGTAATTTTTGTTGCTGCAGGCACCTGCTGAAATTTTTAAGTAAGTTTCGACGAATGAATTATGAAAACGGAAACAAAAATTAGATGCCGCTTACCTTTACATAATTTTTAAATGAACGTAAATTTGCGTTTAAAAATATATTTTTTTCCCCTCCAATTTTGAAGAGATAGTACATAAATTACATTGTTTTACTTATGCACAATATGTTATAAGGGATTTATGCGTTTTAGTTCTAATTGAGCATTACAAATCGTTAAAATCTTAGAAAGCTATTAAAGTTCGAAAAATTACTGCATTTTAAGTTTATCACCAATATGATTTCTCGTATAATGTTAAATGAAATACACATTAATCAGTTGGCATAAAAAGGGCAAAATAGTTTTTTGAGTTACAGTTTAAAAATATCTTTCGTATTAGAATGATGTATTAAAAGCATGAAAAATAGTCACAATGAATTATTTAACCGACAGTTAATTATAAATTCTTACCAAATTTTCGAGAAACAAACGATCATTAAGAGCTAATGGGAGTAGATGAAAGAAGTAAAAATATAGTAAAACTCTTTGCGTTCTGCAGAAAAACACAACAAATTACTATTTTTCTTTTAAAACTGATCTTATTGGATCAAAGATTCAGAGAATCTTAACTAAGAATCAGATGTATAGTGTAAAATAGACAATTACTAACACTTTGCAGAGTAATTTCCGTCCTATTCATCAGTTAAAGGTAGGTTCTAATATGAAACTTCAACTTCGAATCAGAGCAGGGAAAAATGCCGATAAATAATAAATGTTGGATGGTTTTTGTTCTGTGAAATCATTTTGCATCCATAGAGTATCAATATTTTATTGTGGTTTCAACTTCTCGTTCATTGGGTGTTTTGTCTAGTCTGGAACTGGTATGTCAGCTTCACCTACATAGGGTGTAAATTACTGTTTTAATCCTAATGGTTGACCTTATTCTTTTGAAACTTAGAAAGCATAGTTAAGTTCTTTGTTTATTCCACACACTCTTGTGCTCTGAGGGATATGTTTGACTTTGAAATCCTGTGCACTGGTATGTAACATCTAAAAGTTCTTGTGCATCTTAACTTAGTAAAAAATAGAATGTTTTGAAGAAAATAAACGTGCAACGAACACATCCTGAAAATTACAGCAAAATAATCCATGTCAACTATCCAAGCCTGCCCGACTCTTAAAAAACGGCTCTAAGACATCATGTGGAATAATAAATGCAGTTTTTTTTTCTAAAAGCACTAGTGCAGGGATCAGTTTTTAAGTGGTGATATTATATAAAGTCTAAAAAAACTTCTGTCAAGTTAAAAATTCATAGTGGTTCGGTTACAACGTTTTCTACGCTTTCCTGAACAATCTTTACAATGAAGAACGCAATTTTCCCAATATTATACCTTTCTCCGGCACCAACTAAGAGGTAAAGACTGTTTCTTCTCGGTAGACATTCATTGACATGCGGCTAATTTTTGATAGTCTCAGTCGATATGCTACGCAGGCAGGAACGAAATGACGTCAGAGACGATTAATTCTATTGCTTCATCTACAGGGTGTCCTGAAAAGGACTGACTGTTTTGAAAAATGTATTACAGGAAAACGGTTAATGATAAAAATGTAATTATTACAGGCAATTCATGTGGCGGGTGGTAAATGTTTTCTTTCCAAAGTAGCGAATTTTAGTTCAACATTTTTCCAATAGATGGTGCTTCTGATAGTAAGCCCGTGAATCAAAAGAAGATTAAACACTACATCATAATTTTTCGAAAAATGTTTTCAATGAACAAAATTACGTGACAATTTTTCAAAATGTCGAACTTCGGCTGAAATCACATGCCGCAATCGAAGGAAAAATTCGGCGAATTTCATTTCTTCGTTTTTGACAGTTTTACTATCTGCAGCGCCATCTATTGAAAAATTTTTGAACTAAAATTTGGAACTGTGTGGGAAAAAATTTATGATCCACCACATAAATTTTCTGCAAGAATTTATTGTTTATCATTAACCGTTTTCCTGTTATAAATTTTTAAAAACAGTCAGCCTTTTTCAGGACACCCTGTAGCAGGATCCGTTTCTACCTTCCTCTTCTCTGCCTCTCAGACTCGAATGCAACCCCATGTTCCTATGTAGTTATTCGTCTAGGTGGGTACTATCACCCCTTTTAATTTCTGTACCTCAGAGCCAGACGGACGTAAGTCACATTAAGATAATTTTACAGGAGAGGGGGAAAACTTTTTTCTGGCTCATGCAAGGGATGGGACGCGCGCTCTTTTAACCCTGATAAAAAATTGGAAAAGATTTTTTTTTTAAAGAATCATGTTCACATGGCTCGATACGGAATCGGCTTCTACATACAATGCACTAATAAACAGAATGTCGCAATTTTTGGATTTACGCCAGTCTGGCTCTGAGGCACAGATTTGATAAAACAATTTGGAACCATAATGTATATGTACCTGACTTTTTTTAGTGCTACTGTAATCAGGTTGCATCTTTGTTTTACGCGGAAAGTTATCCCTTCATACGTTAATATTTCTTCTGTACCAATGACAGTATTTATTCGATATGAAGCATTGAAAATGTATCTGATTCAGAAAAAAATAGAGTTGGTGCAATACGGGGTACCTAAATCGACATGATTTGGGTACTACGTATTAGAAGAAGTTTATCATGTCATTTGATTGTACGATTATATAAGTGCTTTTCATATCAGCATACTAGGGGAGTTTGAAAGTTCAAAAGTTTTTCCTTTGGCTACTGAAGGCATAGCGTAAGTTTGTTTTAATGCATTCCTTACTACCCAACGACAAGACTTTGAGAGTCACGGATCTAAACGAAATTCTGGATTTAGATCAATTCCCACTAGATATAAGCCCAAGTAAACCGTTTTGACTGCATAGGCCCTAGTTCGGCTGCAATGGGGGTCGGTCCAAAGTTTCTAGTTCAGCTCCAGAAAGCAATGCTTTTTCCTTTGAAATTACGCTTTTTTACTTTTTTTCTTGATATTGCATTGTAGTATCGCCCAACTGAATGCTTTCACTGTATAGAATAAATTTCACAGTACTAACAAGACTACATAGTACTAACAAGAGACGCGACAGACGTTAGGAGAGCAAATATTGTTCCAATGTTTCGAATTCCAAAGAAAACTCTATAGCAGTTCCGGGGTAAAACAGGCAAATTTAGACCCTCCTTGCAGCCGAACTAGAGCCTGTGCGCTCGAACTATTTTGCCTAGGCTCATATCTAGTATGAATTGACCGAAATCCAGAAGTTTATCCAGGTTCGTGTTTCTCAGGTTTTTGCCGTCTGAACTAGACTGATTTGCAGTACCCCAGAATTGCAATGGCGTTTAAAGTTAGAATTTGAAACTTTGAAGCAATATTTGCACTCCCAACACATTCGGCTTCTCTTGTCAGCACAACTCAGGGGAGAGGGGATTTATTCTATGTTGTGAATACATTCAGTTGGCTCATACTGCAATTTCTTTTGAAAAAAAATTATAAAAAAGTTTACATCCAAAGGAAAAACCATTGCTTTTATGGACTCAATTAACAACATTGGACCCCCGTTGAAGACGAACTAGAGCCTATACAGTCAAACCGATTTACCTGGGTTCATATCTAGTGTAAACTAACGTAAATACAGATTTTCGTCCAGATCTATGACCCTCTAGGTTGTGCCGTTTGGTAGTTAGTCTTTCAGTTGAATAATATATGATTGCAATTCAGCACACTTCCTTAATGAAATAAAACCAACACGCGTATTTGGTGGCTGCTTCTTAGTTTCATAGGGTCACTAGTTTGATGCGAACCAATCGAAGATCCTCTGTGTTCGCTATTGATGACTGTTGCACTTAAAAACCCTCCTGGTCAAAAAATCCTCCAAGTTTCCATTCTAAATAAATAGTAATCTAAAGTGCAGATAGTACTTGGCTCCACGTCGGTATAAAGAAAACTGAAATTTCTTCAAAGCTCCATCAACCCGGTGAAAACAATTGTATTAATAGGTATCGGGAGCTTTGGAGTGCAGTGTGTAATATCTAGCTTCGTAAGCTCAAGACTTTTTTCGCGTTGAAAAATGGTTTGTATATGGTAAAAAACAGCAATTCTGCAGTTTTTGTGGTTTAACCTTGCTGATTTTATCTTTTAAAGTCAACTATTTCTTAACATACGGTACTCAAAGGGTTAAGAAGTCTCTCAGGACTCTCTCTATCGCATGAATGAGATATTTCCAACCCTGCAATGCTATGTGATTCCAAATCATTATTATGTCCCCTACACTTCCGGTAAATTTGTCGCAACATTTATGAGACACCGTACGTCTGTAGAGAGAGATAGATGTGGAGAAATAGTGAGTAATATTTATATTCTATAATTTTTGGTCAAGCCTCAATAACTAAAACAGGACATTATTAATTCCGTTGAAATTGACAAAGTTCTGAGTGTTTCAAAATAGAATTAAACACACTGGCAGTATGTGTACTGTGACAAATTCACTTAAAATCAGCGGTGCTCCGGGTGACGCAATGAAATAAAAAAAAAAAAAGCCATGAGAGGTATCATGCCCATTAATAATATTTTACCTTCACTAATAAGCTCATATGATATTAATAAGATGCAGTAACACCAACTATAGCAGTTAAACTATTTTAACCTTACATTGAGGTTATTGATCGGAACCCATTATTTATATTAAAAAGTCAAGACATAATGAAGAATTGTGCTTGGTATAACTGCTTATGAGAACTTTACATGTAGCCGTAGAACTAAGTATAGAAATCGAAATAATTTACAGGTCACTTCTTTACGTACAATAGATGAGAAGTAAAACATCTGTTTTTCTTTGATAAAATGTGATCAATATGTCGTTTCGTGTATTTCTGCTGAAGCAGTTTCTGTATAAATCTACATCGTAAAGCTTTGTCTGCAGACATATTCTTCCATAACTAATATTACAACGAAGCGTAAATGCTCTAGTAAACGCTTCCCGATAGATAAAATGAAGTTTTAATGGGAAACTTTTGTTTATCATTGAAAAAACGTAGATAAAATCGCGAATATAAATTAGAAATAAAAAGCAAATGTTGAAAAACATAACAGTTTACAATTCTAACAGACTATATAAAAACTAGTGATTAGAATTACTGATTTTCTGCGGTCATTATTTTCAAACTGATTTCATGAATTTTTCAATGGAAAATACAACGTTATAATGGTTGCACTTAGTTAACGATAAAATAGCTCTTTTCAAATGGTTATTTTAGGCAATTGCAATTTGTTATGATAAAATGAAAAAGAATCAGAATAAATGATTTTGATTTAGCTGGTTATTTTTACTGCATGCATAATTTTTCAATTGTTCACTATACTTTTTCAAATTAATCTCTGTATTCTTTGTCACAAAATATTAACATATATATGAGAGAAGATCATTATGGAATACTATTTGCATTTTTGTATAAACAACTCAAAGGGTTTTTGATAAAACATCCCCAAATCTTCATAAGCACATACTATAACTAAACTGCAAAGAACTATCATTTGCAAAGATAAAATACTATTTTTTTTTTTTTTTTGCTATCATAAAATTGAAAAATAAATAAAGTCAAGGCTTATATGAAATCGGTGGTTTAAACCTCTAAAAAGTTTAAACGTTCGGTTTCTTTTGTTTTTTCTAGTTCTTTCTATGGAGTGAGTAATGTAAGGTACTTTTTTCAAAAATTAAAAACAGTTTGAAAAATCAATTTTAGCTACAATACAAAAGAAGCATTCTTGAAATTTGTTTTAAATATAATTTCCTTCAAATGTCCGTAACTGCAGTGTAAAAAATAAATCCGAAACGTTACTGATTTTTTCCGTGGAACGTTTCGGGATTTCATAGGTTTTCACCTATTTGCTACAAGTTGCACGAATACAGACTTCACACTGCTTTGAAAAATATGTTTAGCTATCAGTTGAAAGATTATAACTGATCGTATTTATTAAAAATATCGGCTTCAGCTGGATTACGGCCAATCCAGATTGACTAAGCACCCAATAAGAGTAAATAAGTCCTTATGTTCCGCAGCTTTACAAGAATTGCAAGCGAGTTGATTGTCCTTTCTGGCAATTCTGTCTTAGCTTTGGTCATGGTTGTAACAATGCTGGTGAAGCTTTCTTGTTATAAAATAAAGGCTATTACTTAATACTAACTTAAGTTTTCTCTGAAGGATCCAGAAACATGATTGGCTTTAACCGGATAGGTTTCTGTATTTTAAGGGGCATTCAAATGAAACCCGGTCACTATAGTAAAGCAATGGTGAAGATTTTATTGAAGCAAAAACAGTCACCAAAACGTTTCACACATTTATATCATTGCGAAAATAGTCGGTTGGTTCCATCTTTGAAGAAGCTAGTAGGCTGCAGTAGAATCCAGACCTGGACCCAGTCGAACACTTCGTCGTTTGTTGTGAATCAATGTTCGAGAATAGCTCGTTTCAGAAGTCCAAAAACATAAAAGTCACACGATGGAAGGTCTGGGCTGTACGGTGGATGCTCCAGCGTTTCCCATCGAAACTGCTACATTGTCGTCTTCACCGCATTGGCCGTGTGTGGACGCCTTTGGACAACATGCTTGGCTATTTCAACTTTATGGCTCGCCTAAGGTTCTGTAAAGTGGCTAGATAACGCTGGGCATTGATGGTGGTGCCCCGTTCAAGAAGCTCGACAATCAGTGGGCCCTTGTGATCAAAAAAGAAGGACATGTTCCTTAGTGGACGAGAACTTTTGTAATCCTCTTCTCTTCGGCGTGAAACCACACTATCACTGTACAGCATCAAACGTTGCGCATGTGTCAGTCTCTCTAGCTATAAATGGTTTCTCCATACACGCAGTTACGTGGCGTACCCTTACATTTAATGGGAAGTTAGATGCACTGACCGAGTTTAATGTGAATGAACCTTATATTTAGAAAGATTCAAGGATAATTCCCGGATGGTCACTGACAGTGGAAAATGTTAGTTTTTTTCTGCAAGATATGTTACTGGCAGAAATTGGGCACATTAGCTGCCTATTATTTTCCAGGAACGTTTCTGAATTGTTTTTACAGTGTGCGGTTAACATGTTTCAGTTTGAAAATCTAATTTTCAATGACGCGTTAGAGCATTTTGTGTGGTAGTTGGTCAACGGCTCGAGAAATGTAGTCCTTGAATGTCTCAATTGTCGCCTGCATACCCTTGTGGACTTCTAATTTTAGGTGACCCAAAGGAAAACGTCGAGAGGCATCCTGTCGTACGATAGTGGCAGCCAGTTGTTTGATCCAAAGGGTAAAATGAGATACTCACCGAATTGGCACCGCAGTAACGCCATTGTTTCATCGGCTGTATGGCAAGCTACTTGTTTCTTTCGGCTACCTAAAACAAAAATCTACAAGAATAAACTGGCAACGATTGAGGAGTTGGAAACCAACATTACTCCAGTCATTAGCCAATTAACACTCGAAATGCTCCAATGCTTCATTGAAAATTAGAATTTCAGAATGGATCATGTTATCCGCAGTAACGGCTAACATCTGAAAGAAATTATATTCAAAAAATAAATAATTCAAAAAATAATTCAATAAATAAATATAACGATCCTTTTGTATTGTAATAAAGATGATTCAATGAAATTGATTTTTTAAATTGTGTTTCATTTTTGAAAAAAGTACCTCTCAACGAATCACGCTATATTTCTTCTACTCTCAATTAATCATTTAATTCTTACGTAAAATATAAGAAAATTCTGCTTCCCTGTTTCGATTTGACTTCCATTTTTTGGAGATTGTAGCTCATAGGTAAGCTACCATTTGTTAATTCAGACGTATTATCAGGGACAACCACTTTAGTTTTCTTGGAAGAACAGGCGGTTACGTCGGACATTAAGAAATACCTCGTAGTCCATACTATCCGTAATACGTAACTGATATTTCTACGGAGTATATTATGCTGATATCAATGTTGAAGTCACATGTGAACTAGCAGATTAAAATGTTTTAAAAATGGACGTTCACAAAATGTTAAAAAATCTTAAAACTCTTTGTCCTCTAAAGAGTGGTACAAATCGCCAAGTAGAGTATAAACTCCGCAATTCCATATTTCCTGACTATCCCATAATACCCCCGTTTATGAGCACGAAAAAATTGTGCAACTACGAAATTTATTTCTTTATTTATTTTCTTTCAAATCTGACTAGCTCGCACAATCCAAGTTTTAAACATATTTAGAATTCACGAAGTACAAACTACAGATTTCTAAAAAACAAAAACTTTTTAATTGCATTTGAGACATAATCGTAAGTAAAAAAAAAAAAAAATTGAGATTTACAAAAGACTACGATTCTAGATTTGGATCATGTCCCGTTTTTAATGCATTTGAGTTTCATGTTATAATATTGACTTGTAAGGCATTTTTGGGTCAAAACACACAAAACACACTAAGGCAGCGGTTCCCAACCCATGGGTCGCGGCCCACAAGTGGGTCTCGAGTAGCGTGTTACTGGGTAGTGGACACTGGTCAAGAATCTGATCCAAAATAAAACTAGGGGTCCTATAATTTCCGTTTTTTTTTTTTTTTTTTTTTTTTTTTAACGAAAATTCACTTACTAGATGTACCGTCACTTAAAAGCTTTCCCTAGCTCATAGCCAATATGGAACTTTAGGATCAAGACCTTTTCATATTTCTTAAGAACTTTCCCCTGTAATTGAAGATAAAATTTAATAAAATAGAAACTCCTTTAAAGAAACTTGCCAAAGAAACTAGTATTAGATTCAAGCTTCAAGTTAAAAATGCTCCTCCTTTGCTGAGCTAGCATGACCAATCAGTAAATTGAGACACTTTCGGCAAGTGAAGAAGTGAACATGTTTTCATATGCTTAACATGTGCAGATTGTAGCAACGAGGAAAAAACAAAGTTCCATGAAAAATGTATCTATTAGGCCTATATTAATAGACAGATCCTCACCTCCTCCGCGATAGACCTTATCAATGTCATTATTCCTGAGGTGAAAATAAATGATGGAGGGGGAATACATCAATAATAGGAATTCTACCAAAATTATAAGTTGCCAGTATAGCCTTTAAATTTACTAAATACTATTTTTTTAACAAACATTTGAAACTACTAATTAAGCCGCACTTTAATTAAGAGAGCGTAATATTATATTACCACTAATCATTAAAATAGCTCATTGTTTGCGCAATTAATAAAATTACTACTTTAATATGAAATTGGCCTCGATTTTTAAATTTTTAAAGTTTTCTTTTTTTGTTTCCGTGAACAAGGCATTTTTTAATTTTTTTTAAATTTATAAAATAATTGGAAATAAAATAATTGGAACTTAGCTGGGCCATTGTCTATGGTTACTTCTAGTAGATAACACTTTCATGTAAAAATGGAAAAAAAAAGAAAACCAAAGGTTTCGAAATTGAAAAATATTTGAGTTCAAAAATTACGTTTTCTGGGGAATGACCCATATATAAATTAGTTAGTGAGCTTCAATGGTGATTTCTGAAAAATTGGTGGATCGCACAACTAAAAAGGTTGGGAACCACTGCAATATGGTTATGTGTTGATTATTTCTATACTTGAAGCTACAGAAAAACTCTTTGTAATAGGCATTTTATCTATTTATAGCGAAGCTATGCAGCTTCACATGCATAAAGGACTGCGTACATGGTTCCTTGCTTCCAGACACACACACATGACAGATTTACAACACAAGAGAAGGAAATAACACTCAAAGCACCGGCGGGAATCGAAACCGCGTTCTCCGGCTCAGAAGCAGAAGCTTCTACCACAGAGTCACAGAGACCCGTTATAATAAAGTAATATGTGGAAGTTCTTCAACACATTTTGAGGTTAGGTACGGAAGTCGTGCTTGAAAGTACTTTGCCATGTTTAAAAGATTTCTTTCCTTCTGTGAAAAATCTGTTAAAGCTAGTACAGAATTAACATGAAATGTAATTTACTTCTGTTAATAAACGCTTAAAATTGACTGAGAAATAGCAATTCCAAAAGCCATCGTTTATCTGATTTTAAGCAATATTGTAGTGTTAAATTTTTAATGAAGACAAAGAAAACTCTTTGATGCTATTTTTAAAACATTACGTTGACTGCAGTAATTCAAACAAAGCAAACTAGCTGAACAACTGAATTGTCATTTTAAGTGGATATACGATGTTTACAGGGAGATTGAACAACACGGCAGTACTTCATAATTGATAGAAAACATCTAAACAAGCAACAGTAGGATACAGGTAGTTATCAAAATAATGGAAACAACTGTGAATAAAAGTGACATTTTTAAATGTGCTTCGGACGTAATAAAGAATAAAACTTGATATCTGTTTTTTTTTTTTTTTTTTTTTTTTTAATAAATAGCAATGTACATATTCTGGTAGTATATGGTGGCTTAATTGAAGTTCTGGAAGTCTTGGATTTTTTTCAAGCGCGTGAAATATCTGACCTCTCAAATTTTTAAAAGAAGCCAAATTATTGGAGCTCGTCTAGCTGAAGCAAGTGTAACTGAAACAGCATAATTTTTTGGTGTTTCTAGAGGTACTGTATCTAAAGCCATGACAGCATACACACAGCGCGGTAAGACTACCTCGGCAAAGCAAAATAGTGGAAGGAAAGAGAAGCTCAGTAATATAAACTGACGGGTACTTAAGAGGATTGTAGTGTCTAAAAAGCGAACACTATCAGCAAAAGTGACCAGAGAACTTAATCGCCATCTGGATTCACCAGTGTGAGTGATTCGAGTCCGAAGGCACCTTTATCAACAGAACATTTATGGCAGAATAGCGATTCCCTACACTGCAAAAAATAATTGTTGTTTTTACAGTAATATACTGCTTTTTCCTACAGTTTAATACTGCTTTGCTAAATAACAGAGAAAAACTGTAAAAATATTTTAGATTGCGCAAAACGATGCGCAAAAGGTGTTTCTTTCATACGGGAACAGAAACTAATGAATTCAAGATATTGGCAGCCATGTTTTTTGATGATTCGGGTGTGCTGAGGTAGGACTGTTCATTTGTAATCCAAGTTAAAGGTAAGTGCTGGTTATATTATATTCATTCCCTTTTCCTCAAAATATAGTTTTCTTTATCATCGAGAATGTATGTAAAATAACAGTTTATTTTGAAATCGCAATTCGTATCCTAATATTCGTCGATGCTGACTTTGCAATTTCTTATAGTTGCTAAGTTGTAGCGATTGCTTTCTAGCAAAAATCCGAGTAGTTGTTGTGATTCTGAATATTTTATTGCACGTGTGATAGTTTTTAAACATTTTCTGAAACTCAAATTTTATTTAAAAATAAATCAATTCCTTTCTTGATCGTATTTAAAGTTATTAGAACATTAAACTTTGTGTACGATTATATTTTGTGTTATATACTATGTCAGTACTTAAAATTTAAATTTTTATTTTCTCTAGTGAATTTTTAACATATCGCGATTGACTTCTTTCTTCTGTTTTTTTTTTTTCTTTCTTATGTTCAGTTTTAAATTCTTTAACATTTTGCATTTAACCATTTTATTGAAAAACTTTACGTTATAGCATCAGTAGCTTTTATACATAATTCGATGAATAAAATGAAAATAAATAAAATAACAACGTGACAGAGAGACATGCAAACAGTATACAATTTACTGATATTTTTTGTTGAAGAATTTGACACTGTGGAAATACAATACTCGGATGTCTGAACGACTCAAAATTCTCTGAAATCTGGAGCCAGCTTTCATACTTAACGGTCGAAAGTAAAATAATAATAATTGAAAAAATCATCAATAAAGAACTCAAAAAAAAAAAAATAAATAAATAAATAAATAAATAAAAAAACTTAAAAAATAAGCATCTTAAAATACAAACACGAAACCCTTGTGTTTTAAAAGTTTTATATTTGCGTCAGCCGGAAATTAAAGTTTTACTTCAGGAAAATTGCACTAGTACCATTGAAACTTGGGAACGTAAAAATAATTTTAGAAACTATATTCAAAGGCACTCGATTGGAGGTCACGGGAAGTCTCTATGACCTCCCCCAAAAATGCCATACTGGGAAAATTTTGTCTGGCTATTCGGTAAATTTGGGGACATAATTGTAATGTTGCAATTTTTAAATTCTCGAATGTGCAAATTTCATTAGATATTGTACTTAATTGTGCGAACTTAATTTGTGCATTTACCAGTATTTATTAATCGGCAAATATTTAAGTTCCATTTGGCAAATTGGGATTATACGCTTTCCCAACATATTTAAGTTCAGGCCGTGCCTGGCTATATTTTAAAATTTTCAGCTTTTCATTTCTGATCTGGCAGTGTTTCGTTCTCGTCAAAATTACAGCTTTCAAATTTAAAGTAGAATATTTACATTATTATGCATTGTTTGTCATATTTTATTCGCTTTGAAGGGCATGCTCATTTAGAAAAGTAGATGCTCGAGAACTACAGTAGAATTTGAAACTCTTACAACCTTGAAACTCATCAGTTTCCTTACATTTTAACTTTTAGAACACTTTGAGTCTTAAATTTTGGCATCAACATGTTCAGGATGAAGACAAAAAGTATATTATAAATAATGAAAAGTGTGATTCTGTACTTCACTGTCTTTCACTGCTTATCAAAAGTAAAAATATGTCAGATTGTTATCCGTGTAAAATGAAAAAATCGGAGAATTTCTTTTAAACCTGTAACGGAGATTCAAGCCAACACCCGGTAAGATCTTTTGCATTTGAATACGATGGGTTCCTTAGCAGTTGAGTTCTTTAAAGCGGGGGGGGGGGGGGGTGATTATTTTCACAATAATAGACGATTTTTCAAGAAACTCTCCAGTTTATTTCTTTAAGAAGAAAAGTGAGGTTTAAGAACACTTTGTCAGGTTTCAAAAGATAAGAGAGATTTGTGGCAAAGCTCCGATAACGGAAAGGAATTTCTGAACTCCCGGTTTGAAATTTACCTTAGCGACCAAAGCATAAGAATCGAAAAAACCAACAAATCCTCTAGTTAACAAAGTAGCGTCATAGAACACTATAAGTCAACATTAATTGAATGGAAACTTTGAAATGAATCGGGTTTGCCTCAGCAGTTTTGAGCCGAAGCAGCTATGTACTTCCACTGCTTACGGACTAGAGCGGCTTTAAAAGGAAAAACCAAACCCTTTTTTGAGCTTTTTGGGGGAAGAAAGTCATCTATTAATCAAAACCTATTTTGAGCTATTTGGGGTAAGAAAGACATCTTTTAAACACTCCCGGGGTTTTTTTGGATGCATTTCGTATATTGGACTTCTAAAACAGAAAATAAACAAATTGGATATGAGAACTCAACAAGGAGTCATGGTAGGATATGCGTTTCATACGAAAGGTTACAGAATTTGGGATCTCAAAAATCGCGAGGTGACAGAAACGCTGAATGTTAAATTCGATGAAAATAAATTCTGGACGAACCCCCCCCCCCCCCCAGGAACGAGAAACAGAGGGACACAGTTTTATTTCACTACTGAGTAAATCTGAAGTAGAAGAATATCCTGAAAATCATAAAATAGCATGTTGAGAATTAAATGGGTTAAAGTAAGTCCAAGGCAAAATAAAGAATACAGGGATAAGTATTATTCTATTGACACGACGGTTCTAAAGTCCGAATCGTGAAGCCGAGGTTCATTGTTCTGAAAATAACATTGAATATGACACAAAATATTTTAATTTCACTTCTGATGATAATTCAAGAAAAGTATAGGATTTTTATGAAGATAGGGAGGATAATTCAAGTATGCTAGAAGCTAACATTTCCGAGATTTAAAATTGGCAAAACGGAATGGCTCAAGAAATTCAGGTGATATGAGAAAGAAAAGTTTACGTATTGGTTCCACTGAATGAAAGTTTTAGAAAGAAAAAAGGGTACAGATGTTTTTTTTATTTAAAAACAAATGAGCAGAATGAAATAATGCGCTTCAAGACCAGACTGGTAATTTTAAATGCCCACCAGGTGTGGGGGGGGGGGTACTTTTCGAAAGTGTTCTCTCCAGTAATTTCCTTTCCTTTGATTGAGGCTTTCTTTTCAATTTTTGTGTATAAGCTACATTGAGTCCATTTCCATGTAGATGTTTGCAATGCGTATCTATATGCGGATGTAAAAGAGGAGATTTGCAAGACAACCTGAAAGGTTTGTCCGTCCCTGAAATCTAAATTTTGTCTGTAAATTGAATAAATCATTGTCATTCTGATACAGATTACGCCTCGAATCACGACGACCGGATTTCAATGGGGGGGGGGGGGCTTGTAGTGTTTTTGGATAGGGTACGAATAATATGGTGGTACATTCACACAAAAATGCGTACAACTGTCAGCGATGGAAGCGGAGTATATTTCAATTAGTGAATAATCTAAGGATGTAGGTTAAAGGAATTTTAAATCAATTGGCTACGAAAAGAGTTCAGAATTTTAGATTGTCACAGTACTGAGTACTATTAATCAATCTAGTTGCAATCGATTTTTCTAGTTCTGCAATAGAAAATTGCAGAACTAAGCAGATTAATGTGGGGTACGATTTCCTAAGGAATTTGATTGATAAAAATGAATTTGGAATACAATTTGTTGAAACTAAAAAAACTAAACTAAAAATATTAATGTAGCTGATTGTTTTACAAAACCTTTCTCTAGGGAAAATTTACATAAAGCTTGAATTGCAATGACATATTTTTCTAGGTTTTTTTTTTCTTTTTTTGAAATGTTTCAATTATTCCATTATGTTTAAGTTATAATTTGTGCACACAAACGGATGGCCTGCAATATATTTCTATTTTTTTTTATTCATGTCTTAAAGTATTTCATTCCAGCCGCCTGAATTTTCTTCATCTAAATTTATTCACTAATGCAATATTATTTCTATGAGTTTAGTGGTATGCAAACTACGTAACTTGTGACCAGAATTGAATGGGTGGTCTCATTTTATCAAGATGGCAATTCGTGGTTGTGTTCCGCTTGGAATTTCAAAGAAGCCTCTAGTCTGAACGATGTTGCGATGATTCACTTAGTGACATGAATGCCGGTAATGGAAGTTTATAAGTACCTTTTTCATTTATATTTTTATGTTTTAGGATGTAATTTGTAATCACAAATGCTTTTGAGCTTTAGAGCGTTCTTAGCCACTAAAGCCTATCCTACGGTCTGTGTGCCATATTGGGCCCCTGAAGCTGATTTTTGTGTGCCCGTTGTCAGGTTTTATGTTACAATCAAGAACTATGTATTGGAACAAGATAAACTAAATTTTGTTTTGATTTAAATGTGATGGATCATATAATTCATTTACGTCTGGGTTTTTTAAACTTGTAATTCAATATTGGTTTTTATGGGTAGTTGAATAATATCATTTCAAGAATCACCGGAATATAGAAATTTCTGCTAGTGCTAAATTAAACGTAATTTATTTCATTATTTCTTTATTTTTTATTTTTATTTTCCAGTAAATTTTGGAGCACTGATTCTTTGTTTTCACATGTTAGTAAAATTGAAGGAACCAAATCAGAATGTTAAGTACTTTATTATTTATTGTACGTATGTTTGTAAAAATTTAAAGGAACAAAATTTAAAGTCAACTTCATAATGAGAGCAACAATAAAGATTAGAGTTTAAAGTACGATGTATTACAGCGTATGAAACTTTCTTCGTATATTCAGACTTGTGACACTTATCAAACAAAATTATAGATTATTTTTATTGTAATGTAAATAAAAAGCAGTTATTTTGCAAATGTGAGCATATTTAAATTTACAGTTAAAAGAGGTGCGGTCTTCTGGCAAGCATTTCCAAGAAGGGTAGCATTGTTTACAACAAGGACGGCGGCCCAAATGTGGACTTACAATTTCTTAATGATTAGAACTGGCAGTATCAGATTTAATCTATTTCTTGACATGTTTGTCGATTTATTCTTTTGTTAAAAACTTTCATCTTTTCTGATCGATTTTCACTTTTTACTGAATTGACTTTAACTAAGTCATCTTGATTTTGGGAATATAGAATTGTTTCTTCCGAGTTTCAGGTAAATTCTGAAAAACTTAAAGATAAATTGTCTAAATCCTATCAAAAGAAGTAGCACTTAAAAAAAAGCCGCTGGCGGATTAAATGGGGATATCGATAGCTGCTCAAAACGGGGAGGGGGGGGGGCGTCCACATTTTAAAAGACATAGAATATAAATGAAACATCTTAAATTATGCTTAAATATTAAGACAGATATAAGATAGAGTGCTCTTACGGTATTATTTTATTTCAACTCAAATGATTTTTTTATGCAGTTCCTTAGTACTTAGAAAAAAGGCTCCAAAAAATTAAATTTAAACAATATACTAACACAATTGTGGAATAAAATATATGAAAAAAAAATGTTTTAAAAAATTACAAGTAAAATATTTCATATTAAGTACAGAAATCTAAATTATTTTACATCACACATTGTTTCATATTCAGATTTCTAATAATGGGCAGCTGTCGAAGAAAAAGAATATGAAGCTGGTATTAGTTGAACATAGCTCGAGCTGTTAACAAGTGTTGGAATGGAATATGAGTTAAAGAAAAAGAAAGAAAAAACATCTACGGTTTTCAGTGCTACTATAGCAACTCAGGGAGGGGGGGGGGGGGTTAAAAGAGGCTAGATGCAGTATTCATTATTTTAAATGAATACCTCAATATTTCCCAATTGGTTGTCCTAAACGTCGACCTTGCTCCATTTTCTAAAAAAATAATTCTCTACCGCATCCTAATTATTGCTTTGAAGTAAACATATTGCAATCCAATAATCTGGAGCCTATTATAAGAAGAAACTACTTTCAAGTTTTATTATCCTTAAGATATATATTCTCCCGATCACCGATCACTTCAGTTATCCGATCGAAAAAAATAAATATTACTCTTAATCAACGGTCTCCTATGTATTACAAAATCCTTCAAAACTACCGAAAGTTAGAAGAATTTTTTTAAATTGTATTTCAGAAACCAGTATAAGTTTATTTCTTGACATGGAAGATAAAATGTAAGATTATGTTCTTTCTTTTTTCTTTTTTGAGTTCTTATGTAAAGTAGTCAGATTAGGTCTATTTTAATTAGACACTAATAAACCGCCGTTTCAATTGCGTAGTTTCCAAATTGCTGCACAGCAGGTTTTTTTTTTTCTCCTTAAAACAACATATTTAGCGCTTAACTGGTTCCTGAAATAAACGATTCAATTACAATTTAGGTATATGTTAAGCGGTTTCAAAATAAAAGCAACTCCCAAGGCAATCTTAATTTCAGATCAGAGTCATAATTCTAATCATTTTAGGGCGTATTTTTATACCTACGTAATTTGATTTTTCCATGAATGTTTTTTGGTGTCCACAAGTTTTATGAGATTCTAACAATTTTTATTTTGACAGATGCTTTCATGATATAAGGCCTAATGATGGCACCTAAGTCGGCAAAGATGTCACAAAGAAGAATCAAGTTTGTAATGTAAAAATATTGGCCTTGAAGAAATTAGCATTCGGTTTTAAATGAATTTCTGCAATTTCACTGTAAAAACTACTAATCGATATTTATAGGTGATGTATACGAAATAAAATAATTTGGCAATTTTTGATGGTGTGAATGTTTCATTTTTTCTCATGAAAACAGTATAACATAATATAAAGTTATATAATTTTTGGAGTAGTAAAACCAATTTTTAACTTTAATACTAGTACTCATAAACCTGCAGATTTTATTATACCGAGTGAAAAATTGTTTCTGTTTAGTAGCTCTGGAATTTTAAACCGTCACATATTTATAGTTTTCATCTATGTAAATTTTAAAAGGTTAATAGGATAAAGTATTATCTAATCTATAATAATCAGTTTAGAATAAAAACCATTCTGTGCAGTCTAAATGCTGTATACTGCACATTAGGATGGGTCGAAAAAACTTTTTTTGGAAATCTGTTTTTGGATAGTGCGGAAATGTTGCTACATGGGCCCGTTATTACCCATAAAAAATTTCGCTGAATTTGTTTAATATTTAGCCGGCGCTATTTCACCTTGAAAAACTGAAAAAAAGGGTAAAAATGCACTTTTTTTCAAAAAAAGGGGGGGGGGGGGTCAAAAATAAAAGTTTGAAACTAGTTTTAGCAAACAGAAGTATCTGTCAGTGAATTAGTTGAAATCCTCAAAGACTTTTATACATTTCGCAGAATATTTAGCTACGCTCCTTTAAGACTGAAACATGGGGAAAATTATAAAAAAAAAAGTAGTTTCGAAATAAGTAAATACTGAAATGTTACGCAATACGTTACTTAGAAAAAACAGTGAAAATTCAATCAATTTTATGCGACATTTGTACGCCAATTTTAAAACATGCACACACTCAAATAAAAAATAGTTACATAAGATGCTATTTTTTTAATCTTCGGTTGCAATTGTTTCTTCTGGATAATAAACGGCGTTCAACTGCTTCTATTATTCCGAAGATTATTTTGTAACTATTTTACGAAAAAGAAAAAAAAGATGCCAGAAAATTGAAACAAGTGTTGCTTTGGATGAGAAAGACATATCAGTACCCAGCAAAAGTGGATTGAGGGTTAAGGAAAGTCTTTTTACATTGAATGAACTTGAAACAGAGCTTGAATCAGGAGAAAGCACATAAAATACAGATGACGATTTTAAATTGAATTATCCGCTCTCAAGAAAACGTAAGCGAACTGATGCGCCATCAACAACAAGCCAAATGAGACTTTCTATGCCTCATACAGCTTTAGCAGCAGATCTAACTGGCGCTTCAAATAGAGCAGTGACTAAAATTGCTACAGCAGTTCTAGCTGATTTCGATTTAGTTTCTCCTAAACAAAACAAAAATATATAATCGATAAAAACGAAGTAAGGTGTGAAGTCGATAAAAAAAAAAAGGAGCTAGCTAAGAAAAAAGGATTTAAGAACAGTTAAAGGGGCAGCTATAAAGAATTTGTATTTTGACGGCCGCAAAAATCAGCATCTGAAGCACATGTAGTAGTGATAGAAGAACCAGGTAGCAAGTACATCGGTCATTTATCACTAACAGTTGGTGAAAGTGCAGAAGAAATTTTGCAAGGCATTATAGACTTTGCTAAAAAGTATAATATGAGCTTGCTTAACTTATCGGTGATTGGATGCGACGGAACAAATGTAAATACGGGATGGAAAGGTGGAGTAATTCGTTTACTTGAGACATATCTCAAAAGACTTTTACAGTGGATCATATGTCTGCTGCATACTAATAAGTTGCCACTGAGGCATCTTATTCTGGAATTCTACGGTTATACAAAGGGGCCACATTCATATTCTGGAGCTATCGGACAACTTTTTAGAGGTTGTGAAAAAAATCCGGTTTTCAAATTTGATAAAGTTGACTGCAATCTTCTGGTTTTGGACATGGAAGATATAAAAAATTTAAGTACTGATCAACAATATTTGTATAGAATCTGTCTAGCCGTAAAATATGGTAGTTGTCCTTCCAGCGTGGCTGACAGTAGCCCAGGCAAACTTAGTCATGCGCGATGGCTGATAACTGCAAACCGTTTGTTACGCTTGTATGTAAGCACTCCAACTTCATCATAAAATCTTACAATGCTTGTAAAGTATGTAATGTTAGTTAATGCTCCAATGTGCTTTGAAATAAAAATAAAACCGAACTGCCAGTATGTTGCCCAACATTTTTGGAAAATGATTTCTCTTGCAAGGCTGTTTCCAGACAACGTTAAGGAGATAATTTTCAAAGTTCTCTCAAATAATGCATATTTTGCTCATCCTAAACAGCTACTGTTGACGATGTTGTTTGACTCTAGAAAATACATTCGGGAATTAGCTATTAGGCGCGTTCTGAACTCTAGAAATAAGAAGACGAAGAGCTCGGATGGTGTACGATTTTTTAAGCGTCCTAAACTCAATTTTGAAGCCGCTGATTACGTTGAGTTAGTTGATTGGGCAAACTGTGTTGTAACAGAACCACCTCTTATACAATGCATCTAAAAGATCAACAGTTGAAAGAAATGTGCAAAGAACAGCCTTCAGAGTTTACTTTCGAGAAATTTCACTGTCACAACGCAAGCTGTAGAACGTTGTGTGAAACTTATAACCGAAGCTGCAATAAAAGTTCGCGATGAAACTGCACGATATGGATACATTCGTGCTAAACTTCAAGCTAAGAAAGAACTTCCTTCATTTGATAACAAGGGACAATATTATTCCAAAAAATAATATCCATTATGCATGAGGTATTATAAATCAAATTTGAAGATTTCTTTTTCAAAATTTTATTATCTCTATATGTAATTCTAGAAAATGTATGATACCATTGCGTGATAATGATTACAATGATTAATAGTGCTATTTAATTAATTAGTATATGATTTAATTTTGAAAAATAATTTTCACATTGGTTTTTAAAGAAATTCAATATTTTGTCATTTTTCTCCAATTTTTGATGTCGGAAAGGAGCGGTTAAATGCTCATTAAAATCAATGAAACATTTTATGGGCTCGAACTGGCTCATTATATAACATTTTCGGTGCATTCCAGCAAAATACTTGGAATTTAGTTTTTTTTTTTAAAATTTCGACTAAAATTCATTTTTCTCTTTTTTTTCGGTTTTTCAGTGTCAAATAGCGCCGGCTAGATATTTTTTAATATCCAAGAAATTTTTTGTGAGTGCTAACTAGCTCACTACGCAACTTTTGCGCGCTATCCAAAAATTGATTTCGAAAAAAAAATTTTTTCGGCTTATTTCGGCCCACCCTACTGCACATATGGTGTGAAATAAAATTAGTTTGTTACTAGTATTTCTCAAATAAAGTAGATCCAAATGCAACTTATAACATTAAAAAAAGAAGAAAACCATGAAAATATTCTGTTTTACCATAAAAGAAAAATAAATGCATATAATTGCATGCATCAAGTTAAAATAAACTTAAAGGTTTAATGGATTGCATATTGCAAAACATTTCTCACGTTATGCTGCACATTTTAGCATTACAATAATGCTGGAAGTGAAAAAAGTACTTTTGGTAAAGATACGATGTAGTATTTTCAGTTATATATAAAAAACCTTTCTCATTTTTACTACCTCCATGGATCAAAAAGTTTTGTATTATGATAAAGCTATAACTGTTCTTAAAATAAAGCTTCAGACCATATTTTGCAATTTCCTTCAATTTGTAAATTTTTAAGTCTGCAGTATAGCTAAAAGTTTTTTTGTAGAAATGAAAATGCACCACTTTTCTTCTTTAACATGTGTTTATAAAATATTGAGATGGGGCATTGATTTATTTTGTGTACAAGGAAATTATCAATAAAACATATATTTAGCAGCAGTTAACTATTTATGTAAAAGTGTTTTATATTTCTTTATTTGTCGCTTTTCATAGCCTAAAACATTATTTTTGTTGTTGAAAAACTTAAGAAAAGGAACAGATTTCGTATGTAGGCTGATTTATACAACGTACATACTGACTCAATTGCTTTACTTTTCAATATTGTTCTTCAGCTGTAAAAGCAGTGATTTCGGCTATGAAAAGAAACGATAGGGTGAAAAAACCCTTTTGCATAAAAATTGATAACTTCATTTTATGGTTTACTGCTGTTAATTTTACTGTACAAATCATTTATAAAACCGTATACTACTGCTGCTTTTATGGCACAATTCAGTTGATTCCGCAGCATAATACTGCTAACTTTACAGTTTGATACTGTTAATTTTGCAGGGCAATTCCGTTACAAAACAGTATATAACTTAATTTTACATATTATCTCTGTTAAATTTACAGGTCAAGTCATTCCTAAAACAGTATATTACTGCTGATTTTACAGTTTGATACTGTAAGTTTTACAGGGCAGTTTTATTAAAAAGCAGTATATTACTGCGAATTTTACAGTTTGATACTGTAAGTTTTACAGGGCAGTTCTATTAAAAAGCAGTATATTACTGCTAATTTTACAGTTTATCGCTGTAAATTTCACAGTAAAAGTCTGTTATAAAACAGTATATTACTGCAAATTTTACAGTTTAGAATTGTAATTTTTGCAGATTTTCTTTGGAATGCGAGCTGCCAGTATTTTACTGCAAAAACAACAGCTTTTTTTTGCAGTGTACACACTTGTCACAGAGTGCTTCCATTTTTTTGATAACTACCTGTATCTTACAGTTATGTTTGGAATTAATGTCATAAACGCAATATTGACGAGCTACATGCACACAAAGCCAGAATATCTTAGAACACTTTCGTCCATTACAAACTATCCTTTATCAAATAATTTCTAGAACACGAAAACTTATTATTATTTTTTTTTTTTTTAATGCAGCATTACTCCAATTTTAAAATGCTGGTCAAACAATTTTTAAACCGCTGATAGTTTTTTAAACAAATTCTTCCATGAATTATAGTCATATAACGTCACAACGGAGCTTTAATAATTGCTAAAGTTTTGTTTTAAATTTGTGAAAAATGTGACAAAATAGCACTTACCATTATTTTTATGAGTTTGGGGAAAATGGAAAAAATGGTCTGAAGCAAAATAATCAGGAGTGCTCAACTCGGCTGGGGGAGGAGGGGGGGCTCATGGCGCAGAATATGCTATGAAATTTTTCGGGGGGGGGGTGTTCGAGGAATAATTTCTTTTTTTAGAGGGGTCATCCAATTTGGGGGGTCTTTGTAGTGTTCGGGAGGGAGGGGTGTACCCTTGCTCTTAGGAAGGGGGGGGCACCCTTGGAAAAATCAATTACTTTTCTTAAACAATAGTACCTTTTGCAACTTTTTCACTCAGATTAATTATTGAAGTAGCAAGGTATCTTGTCCAATTGAGAGACCGAAATACATAAATCATTCCAAGACAGAAAATGATAGAATGAAGCTGAATGTTCCACAGAATTTCAATGCGCGACACAATAATATCTAAACGAATTTAAAATTTTCTTTGTTTCAAATAATTATAAATAAAACGGTTCAGGAGATTTTTAATTGCAGAAGAAATTACTATTACTAGCTTCATGAACACATTAATGTGGAAAAATATTCTCAATAGATGAAATAACATTTGATTTTATGCTAGGGAATGTAAATATAGAAGCAATTAGAATGTGACTTTATTTTTGCGTACAAACACGCATATAATTACAAGATAGGGGAAGAGAAAGAGCTTTGAAAAACAAGTGATTGTAAAAATTAAGGTGTGAATGATAAACAAGGAATTTTTACATGGGCGTCCATATGCAAAATTTTAAGGGGAGGGGGGGGGCTCAGATATTTTCTACATGTTTTAGAAGGATATTTTCCCGTGGAAACCGATTTCAGTATAGATTAGAGTGAATAAAATTTGACATTTTTACTTATTCAATAATGGCTGGAAAAGAAATGTTTTTAAATTTTAGCAAAGAAAAAAATACTAAAGCAAGGAAGTTCTAATTTCTAAGGGGGGGGGGCTTGAGTCCCTACTTGCCCCCTCCCCATATGGGTGCCCTTGAATTTTTGAATGATAAAAATATAAAAAAAAATTTCAACTTTTAAAAAGGACTGCATTGCTGAAAAAATAAGTTCTTCACATGGAAAACTAATGCAGGGCAATATGCAAATTATGAATTTGTCCTGTGTCGTTTATATTAATAAGTTTATGGATTTTAAAGACAATAAATGTTAACAAATGTTTCACGAAATGGAACAGATGGAGGGGGGAGGGGATCGGGTTCTAAAGGCAATACATTGTAAAAAGTTTTTCATATTATTGTAAATTATTTTTCTTTTCTATGTTTTAAATTCTTTTCTTTCTTTCTTTCAAATGCATACACAATATAGTAGAAAATATTAAGCTTCTATCTATATTATTCAAAAATGTTTACCTCACACACAAGAAAAAAAAAACATTTAATGACTGACAGATTTTCAATATTAGAAAGAGACTAATATATTAATCAGTAGCGTGTCTAGAGGGGGGGGGGGACAACGGTCTGCCCCGGAATTGCACTCAAAGTAGATTTCAAAGTTAATAAAATAAAAAAATCTTAATTCTCTGAAGTTTTTCCCGATTTTTTCTTAAATCATATTTAATCCATTAAATGCGAACGAAAACAAAGCACAATATTGCGCTTGGACGGGGCACGTTACATATGCGTCTAGGGAAAATTTTACATAGAGTTTATTCGTAATTAAACTCGTTTTTCAATATTCGTAATTAAACTCGTTTTTTAATTGCAACTATAGTTATAACGCCAAAATAAAAATAAGTTGCTGTTTCTAAAAAATAGCACGAACTTAATATTTACATAAAACATCTTTTTGAAAGAGGGGGGAGGGGGCGGAATTCGTAAATTACAGCCCGGCCCAGATGAAACCCTTGCCAAGAACGTGACTATATTATTGAATTAGTTTTTATTTCAACTTGATTAATAACAATATGAATAAAAAAACATTTAATTAATAACAAGATTAAAAATATTTTAAGTTTCTTTCCAGAAACATTAAAAAAATGCATTGATGTTTTTAAATTTCAAATTGAGTCTAATGAAAAAAAATTGCATGAACTATAGATCCATTTTGCTACTCCCAATTCTTATTACATGTCAATCATTCTTCAGCGCGCGAATTTACTACCACGTGGAATGCAGTCAGGTAGAAAATGTCACGTGAGTCACTCTACCCAATGGTAACAGCCGTTTCATTTCTACTTCAGTTAAAACTCGGCTCTCCTAAATTGTGCTTGAAATGACTTGAAGAATGCGCAGTACGCACCGCGTTCGAAACTAGGTATCCCTCGTATAACACGGTTAATTCGTTCCGTGTAGTATCGAAACGTGTCATACGAGACTTTTTTTATAAATAGTTTTTTTACTCATTTTTAAGCTAATTATTCATGTATATAACATAAATCATGTTAATATGTTTCGTATTATATCGAAACCGCGTTCCGTGTTATATCGAAACCGTGTTATACGAGACCAGGGGCGGATCCACGGGGGGGGGGGAGATTGGGGCGATCGCCCCCCCCCCCCAACAGACTTCGTGTTTTTTTTTTTTTTTTTACTATTAGGTTGCATACCAAAATAAATCGCTTTTGTTTGAACACTTTCTGAAGAATAATCTAATTTTTTTTTCAAATTCAAAATTTATACATTAAATTTTTTTCATTTACGCTCAAAATTTAAATGATAAATGTTAAAAATTGAAAGCGTATTTCCTTCTCAGCGTTTGTTTTATATCGTTCGAAGGTGTAATCATTCCTGCATATTTATAACTGGTGCCATACATACGTTTTATTTTTGCTCCAGGGGGGGGGGGTATTACATATTCCCTTAATTTGCGGTTTTTTAGTTGATTGATATGAAAATACGGGTTTTTTTTTCTCCTTTAGCTATTTGATAAATTTAATTATTTTATATATAAATGTGAGTTGATGAAGTCAATAGCATTGCTACGGTGGCGCGGATGGGTTTGCCCCAGGTGGCACCCGAAATTGATCTTCAACTTTTTTTGAAAAATTTAAATGCTTCAATTCTAAAAAAAATTCCCCAACATTTCAATTTATATTAAAAATTATTTTGCAGGGCGGGGCTAAGCCGCCGGGTGACACCCCCTAGAGTGTGATACTAAAATGAATATGAGAAATTTCGATGTTTCAATTCTGAATTTTATTTCCAACATGAAAAAAAATATTTTTTTTTTCTATCAAACATATTGGTCTCACTAGAAGGGCATTTGAGGCGGCTGGTACTCATATGGAGTGGGGCGGGGGGGGGCGGAGACACCCAAAACGCATGTAAGAGTTCCTGAAAAATGTAAATAACAACAGAAATTCGCATATGTTTTATAATCTCTCAAATGCATTGGTATCAATACGAGGGAAACGTTTATTTCGGATGATATCCCTCTCGGGGGGGGGGGGACACAATTTCGTTTTTATTATGAATATTGTATGAACTTCGTTTCTTTCATCGAACATTGAATAAGGTTTTATTTCCCCTTCGGTTGATGGGGAGGGGTGAGGGGCAGGGCCGTCGCCAGGTACATTCGTTTGGGGGGGGGGGGGTTGAAACTGATTTTGCTGACTGACTCCTAACATTTTGCTGACCCGAAAGATACATACGTACACACATTATATGTATCTATATATAAATTCAGGGCTTCTGACAAGATTTCGTTTCATATTGCAGTCTGAAACATGCAATTGTAGACAAGCTTCAGTGCTTCAGTGATACTAAGGGGATGCATTAATTTCGATTAAAGTCAAGATAGACTGCTGCCCTCCGGAAAATTTCCGAAATTGGCATACTAAAAACATGATTTTAGGCTCTGGTTTATATAAGAAGCAAGAGGATCGCGGATTAATTCTCATCTTTTTCGCTGGAGTCAATATGGCGCTTTTTTCTAGAAAAGGTGGTTTACGGGAGTTCTTCCATAGAAATTTTTAAAAACGAAGATTTTCTGCCACCTTTATTGACGCGAAGGAAAGGGACAGGGGGTTCGGGGGCCTTCCCCCGAAGGTTTTTCGAAATTAAAGTTTTAAAAACACAGTTTTACGCTATTTAAGGATAATTTAGGGGAGAAGGTAGGCAGTGACGGATCTACATTTTTTTCCGAGGCGGGGCAAATATCGAAACTGCCGCCCCTATCCATCTTTCAAGTTTTAAAATTGAGTTTCAACGAAAAAAACATAAAAATAGTGTGAATTTGCCGCCTCCTAGAACTCGTCAAACTTGGCAACCCCCGTCTCCTCCTCCCCTTAAATTCGACACTGAGGGTAGGTATTTACAGATGTCCAGTGGACAGTGGCAGATTAGCTGGAGAAAATGGATACGAGGAATTACAAGGAATTTTGGAGGAAACATCCTGAGGAAATTCGAAAAAAAGAAAAAGAAAACGTATTTTATCCATATAAAATTTAGCACATAAGAACATTTTCTACTCAAAAAGTGTTGTAATATAATGGTGAATTAATTATGTTGTATGTAATTTTTGGGGGTGGAGGTGGGGGGGGGGAGACTCTCATGGGGGGTAATCATTCGTTTTGATATCTTTGAGTACTTTGATTCTGATTGAACATTTCCATGGTGCACAAATAGGGATTTTAAATATACAAATCAGAAGAACTGCTTTGTACGGGAGATATAGTTTGCAAAATGAGTTATATCATGCTAGTAATGTTAGGATAGAAAAAGTGGTGTTCGGAGGTTTCTGCCCTTGAAGATTCTAAAAATGAAACTTTAGACAGTGTTTGACGTTGTTAGGGGGAGAGCAGGCTCAGGAACGTTTTCGAAACTGAAGACTTAAACAGGTAATAGTAAGTCATGTTTGGTTCCGCTGGGGCTCAGGGGCACTCCCCAGGCGATTTCGTGAAGTTCAAGTTCCAGAAAGGCAATCATGGACCACCATTGGTGATATTAAGGAAAGGAGAGGGGAATGACACATTTTAAGTGTTGTGGGCTAGAGTGGATTTCATAGACTCTCAACGGAAATTTTCTGCGAATGATGTTCGAAAAATGTATTTTTACGCGATCTGCGATGATGTTCGGGGGCTGCCCCCCGGAAAAATTTTAAGAACGTAAGTCTTGAAAAAAGAAAAAAAAATCTCTAGACAACTTTGATGGATATGGGTAGAGGCGTAGCCAGGGGAGGGACCCAGCGTCCAGGGAGAGGGGCCAGGGGCATAACCCTTCTTGGAGAGCAAAGAGAGCCTAAAACCTTGTTTTTCAGCTTTTAATTTCGGAAGATTTTCGGGGGCGAGCTTCCGATTCCCAAGCAGTTCCGTAATGTTTTCAAAAATGCAGTTTTCGGGTCTTAAGTTTTAATTAATTTTAGGTAAGACCTTCCACTCCGCCCCCTCATCCAACTTAGCAAAACATAGCCTTTACAATGTTCTTAGCAGGGTCAGCTCCCAAACACCATATTCAGAAATACTGAAGGAGAAAACATGTCAGCATTTTTATCCTCTAGTTAAGAATATAACTCATGCATAAATTTTGAGGTTATTTATCACTTTTTAAAATACCCTGACTTAACAAATAGGAGTGTATTGGTGTTTTAAACAACTATTAATTAATAATAAGCAGATATAAATAATTAGCATTATCTATAATGAAATCAATTTATCAATTCAATGAAAATAATTAATGTGATAATCTCCTTGTGGTAAGAACCTAATAACTTGGGCCTCTTCCGAAACAGAATCTTTGCTACACCACAGGATTTAAGAAAGGAGGATCGGAGTGTTTCCCCAAGCGTTTTTTGAATTGTAGTTCTAAACATATAGTTTTAAACGTTAAACGGCTATTGGTGATGTTAGGAGAAGTTTATGCAAAGTGATTTCGCTCGAAAATTTTTTGAAAATTGGGGTCTTGAAAGCGCCATTGTAGGCCATTTGTGGGAAACGAGGTTCAGAGGCTCTTTCTCGAAAACTTTCTGAAATTGAATGCGAAAAAAAAAGAAGTTTCAGACGATCTTCATTGATGTCATAGGGTCCTACTGCAGCAAGTTTCTAAAAACGCAACTTAGACTACATTTCATTACCATAAGATAAAAGGAAATTGGTTAGGTTCTGCGATTCCTCCGTCCCTCCCTCCTAAGCTACTTCCCTAAATCATTTTATTTATTAGAAGAAAAAAAGGTTGGAGGTCTTCCTCCAGATTTTCTTTTTAAAAAAACTTTTTAGCTGTTTTAGTTTTTCAACGCCGAAATTTTCAATTTTCATCCTAATGTTTTTAATTGTTTAAAGTACAAAATTATGCAACCTTAAAACAATCTGTTAAAATTTTGAACTTACAGATTAAGATAATTTAAAGCTTTTATATTTTCAATTGAGGTAGGATTAAACGTTTAACATTTTGAATACAGGTGGTATTTTTTAGTGACACCTAATAAGATAACTTTTTTTACTTTATTTAAATATCAGAAATCCTGAATCTCTTAATAACTTTCATTTTATGTTAATTTTTCATAACTCATTTTTTAAACACTCATTAGAGAAACTGGTGTGACTTTTCTAGACAAGATTTTGAATCTTTTCCTCTATTTGAAACATATTTTCTTTATTTTTGTACGGGTGTGCCCTAAGAAGCTATCATGTTTATTTACTAACCTTTTTTTTTTAATTGAAACTTGTTATGTAATTCTATAACTTCTCTGGCTATTCTTTTTCTCTGTTGGTTAAAAAAATGTTTGAAACGTATTTCAGATCTCTTTGGTTTGGTAAATGGTAATTTTAATGATGTACATGTTTGAATGTTCCTAAATAATATTTTAAGATTGCCTTTTCTTCTGAAATTTTACAGCAAAAAAAAAAAAAAAAAAACATTCATTTGTCCCCCCTCCCTTCTTTTTCTTTTCTTTTTTGAAACTTTTCACACCGATTTTTTCATCCCAGCAACTTACTTAGAACTCTTATTTTTCAATGTTTAACGGAAGATATTTATATATATATTTATATAAATGGGGAAAGATTAAAATAATGCTTTGAAAATATTAGTTAAAATAATCATACCTTTTCTGTTGCATTTCAATAAGCGTTTTTTTCCTCAAATTCAAGTAAAATGCTTTTTCAGATTTTTCCTTACTTGCCACAATGAGAATTATTGTTCATTCACATGCAAATGAAGTTCAAAACTTTAACTAGTCTTTTTTTTTTCTTTTGGAATTCATAATGAATAAAATAATTATGCAGGACAGTCACTCAAGTCTTCTGCCAAACTCTGGAGCCGCAGCCGGACAAACTCTGTGCACTTGTATCTCTTCAAGGCTCCAAAGCTAATAACCTTCTTTTTCCTTCTTCAGGCAGAAAGTTCACACAGCAGGGGCCGGACAGATCGTCCTAAGCACACAACAACAGTTGATCTAACTCTTCTCTAATTTTCCCTCGAGCTCCTAGTTCCAGATTCCAGAGAAAGGTTTTTAACAGAAAAGACCCCTGAAGGTCTGACGTTTCTAATGTCACCCCTACACGCAATTACGCCACGTCGTCTCCACGACGGCATTTCTGAGTGTTACAATTGGCGGACAAATGTCTTGCTTTAGTTACACAATAAACTTGTGTGGTCGACAAATAGGCATAACCCCTGCGAGTAGAATACTATTTTGGTTTTTGCCCGTCAGCCTAGAAAAAGGGGAAATGGTGCTGAATGTGTATTCAGAAGTTCGTTTCAAAATCACTTAAAATACATACTAATGGAACTTTGTGTTGTAATAAAATCTTTCTCTCTATTTTAATTTTTTTATCATTTCGGCACCCTATGTATTTCTCCACTTTGCTGTGAATTTTTTATTGATGATTCAATTTTATAAATGTGTCCACTGTGCACTGTCCAAAGCTATCATGTTTATTAATGTAGTTGTATTTTTAAACTGAGACTCTCCGTGGGTTTCCATATAGCTTATTGAATAACTATTTTGAAAAAAAATATTTGAATCTTACATCTCGGCTGCTCACAGGTAATCTTCATGTGTGATACAGCTTTCCAGATATTTCTAAATAATATTTTAAGATTGAATTTTCTTTTTAAAATTTACAGTATAAACACTTATTAGAACTCATGATTTGCATTGTAAGTTTGTTAAAATGAGAAAATGTAAAAATGTGCACACTTCCATTTAACTTTTATCAAAGATATAGTGAACTTAGAATTCACTCTAAAAGTAAAAATTGCTGAATATAACTGAAATTGTCGACTGTGGACAGGAAGGCGGCGCCCATTGGGAGGTCCCAGTGGCCTCCATAAAATTCCTTATTTGGCCAAATTTGTCTGATTATTCAGCAAATTTTAAGACATTATTGTGTGCATTGCATAACCGTATTTTATCATTCGGAAAATTGAAAAATTTCCCCAAGAATTTAAGTTCGGTGTGTCCCTGTATACAGTGTCGGCAAAATAATACTTTGTTCAAGTAAATGTCGGTAAATTGAGAATACTGTGCAATTAACAGTCGGCGAATTGATTCTGTCTTTCAGGGGTCTTTCAGATGAATAGTCGTCAGTACGCAAAATATACATATTTTTTTGTTTTTCATTTTTCAATTAAAGGTGAAAACGTGCACATGGTCAAGCTACATACTACTTTACTCAAAGATTTAGAATACGGAATCAACTGAAAAAGCAAATGCCGACTCTAGCTGAATTTTATGAGTGGACGCTTATTGTCTCGGCAAAATGAGCAGTCGCAAAGTACAGTTTGAGTAAAAACTTTAAGTCCAGTGCACTTTTTTGAGAAATTGGACACACCTTAATTTTAGGATCAAAAAGTCATATGAGTGATAATTTTTAACCTTAAATACAAGTAAAAAAGACAAAAAAATTTAATTGTAAATGTTTCATTATCAGAAAATATCACAGATCAATATTTGAACCTGAGTAAAATCTTTAAGGCCAACATAGAAAAAAGCATATGAGGACAAAGATTCAAATATTTATAAGCTTGTGTGGGAGCCATTCCTTCAAATTACTTCAAATATTCTTGTTTTCATGAATGAAACTAGTTTTTGGCAAAATTCGGAATGTATTTTTTACCATTCTTTTTTAATGGTAGATTTCAGCTCCATTGATGAAGTAGAATGTATCTCCTTTGCATAAAATCTACTTGCTAAGTCACCCAATAAGTTCCCTATTGGGTTAAGATCTGGAGACTTAATTGGTCATTTCAAAGTTTCAACATTGTTTACTTGGAGCCTATTTTTTGCACTGTTACTCGGATGGATAGATGCATTGTTTTGCTGATATTTTAAATTTTCTCCAGCAATAAATTCAGCATTTGGTAAAAGATGACTTGGGAGGACATTTTGATATGCTTGTGAGTTCATTTTACCTAAAACAAACGCAACTAAGCACACACCATTGTAAGCAAAGCACTCTCAAGTTCTGACAGATCCTCCATCTAATTGGCGCTTGTAGAATATTTCTTTTTCTTTTCTTAAATCATGCTAATATTACTTCCGTCCGTTTGGTTTATCCAAACTCCACTTCTTTTTGTTAGAAAAAAATATTTGCATTCATTGGTTATCCCAGATCATGATTTCCTAGCTAAAGTTGAAACGCTCTATATTGTGCATTTTCAATAAATGAAGTTTAAGCAATTTTGCAACATTAATCAAATTTCCACACCTTCTAATTGTGTTATGTATCGTTTTTGACAAACATTTAAACCTGTCGTCTGAATATGTTTCCTGGTTGAGTACTTTTCAGGTAATGTAATAATTTCCAAACTCTTCTTCCATGACGCGAGGACAAAGCTTTAAGTTTTCCCGGGTTTTCTTTTTTCCCTAATTGTGTTTAACTCGGACAAAAATGTTGACTTCAGTCTTCGATCTTCCTATTTTTCACAATAGTACGCCTACTTATCCTTGTTGAAGAAAAAGTTTCAGTCTGCCCTCTTTCTTGAACAGTTAACTTTTGACCTTACGATATCGTCACAAGTAGGATAAAAACTTTGAACAAAGTAATCACAAAACTGCAAGTTGAAAGGTTTCCACAATCTTGTTAACTGAGGTGACATTTATCACAGTATAAGTACTTGCAGTTTTTTAAAAAATACTAGTGGCTTTAAAGTTTTTACTCAAGCTGATATGCTAATTTTGAATAAACCAAGCTTTTCTGGTTATTGCATGCTTTACAAATCCTGTCTTTTGCGTTATTTCTTACCAATGAACATTAATAATTAATAATACAATAATATTAAACTCCCTTTAATTTCATTTTCCTTTTTTCAAAGAAAATTATACTGGCCTTAAAGTTTTTACTCAGGCTGTAAGCAATCGGCATAGTGTGAGCAATGTAAAACTGAATGTAAACGGAGATCCCATTCATGAGTTTCTCTTGCGCAAAGTATGAAAAGGTTAGATGTATAACTTTGTATGAATATGCTAACTTTTTTTTTTTAATTTCTATCAATTAAAGCTTTGAAATTCCGAAACACTGAAAATGCCGACTTATGTATTTTTGCCGACTGGATGAAATCACTGGGAGGGTGAGACACCCCCCTCACCCCCCTATGGCGACGGTCCTGGTGAGGGGTGATAGCCCAGATTACCGGGATCCGGACAAAACGTCCAAATCCAAAACGTCCACGGACATAACGTCCAGGTCCAAAACGTCCGAGAGACAAAATGTCCGAAGGACAGAACGTCCGACGGACATAACGTCCAGCGGACATAACGTCCAGCGGACATAACGTCCAACAGACATAATGTCCGACGGACAAAAGGTCCAAGGACAGAACGTCCACATTTTTGGACAGCTAGGACATAACGTCCAGTTTTCTGAGCAGGCTGGACAAAACGTCCGGATTTTAAAGTTTTTCCTTTGTCTCAACTAATTTTGTTGAATATATTTGTGTTTGTGTGATATGTGATGCAATCACCAGCAAAAAACGAGTTTTTAATATAGAATGAGTCTGAATAGATCCCCCCCCCCCACACACTGACATGATGGAAAAATAAAATTTAAGTATTAGGGTCCCCCTTTTTTAAAATAAAATATGCTTTACGGCAAATGCAGCGTGGAGACGACCCCCGTATTTTCACGTGATTTTTCCGCTTTTAGGCAGATGTGGGTAAGAATTCGGAATTTTTGCCGCGGGCTAGCGGGGATAGTTGCGGATGCCTCATGAAGCTTTTTCAGGGGCACAGGTCACTTGAAGGTCAGTGATTGGAGTAGTAGAGAAAATTTTGCGAATGGGAGGGTTCTTTAACAACTGATTCCGCGCAGAGACAGTAAACAAACCCCTTTCAGTGCTTGCGGCGGGCGTTCGCTCATTTGATTATCTTCCTTTTTTTTCTGTCTACTTGTATTTATTTCTTTTTTTTCTTCCATTGTTTTTTCTGTTAAGTTGTTATTCATTTATTTTCTTGATAGTTTGTTGCCATTATTGTTTTAATTTTTTAATTCGCTTTTTAGTATTCAATACTTTTTTATTACTTTTTGTTATGGATTTTATTTATCACGATGTCTAAAGATTGTAATATTCTACGTAGAATTTTTTTCCTGTACGTACGTTCATTTTACATTGAGATTTTTTTTAAAAATTAAATTGACTGGCGCAAACTGTAAAGTCGAACATAACTATTAAAAAAAATAAATAAATGACTAACCACCACTTTGTGGAAATGCCCCCTCCCCAGGTGGTTCAAAAATACATGTAAAAAGAAAGTTTCTGTTAGATAACGAGACACCCCTCAATATTTTTAGATTTGTGGATATCAACCTACTGGAAGACTTTTAGCTTCCAATTTCAACTGAAAGCAGGTGCTCAACCGCCTCCCCCAAACTTAATATGTATGGGAAGAATGGTTTAAAAAATGCTTTGAACTGAAAAAACAATGCTACATATTATAATATACAGTAGTAATATGCATATACATAGCATTAAAATAATTATTTACAAAAAAAAAAAAACAGCTGGGGAAGTTTTATATTTCTAAACTTGTAGCTTTTTCTATACTGTGGCAAATGTTAAATGAAGGGGTCATTGAGCACTCTTAAAAACTGAAGCAAGAAGCTAAAATTTTTACTTTTTTTTTACCTTTTTTTTTCATTTTCAATTATTTCAATCAAATTAATTATAATACATATACATTTATCGCTTTAATAACACAGTGGAAAAAAAAAAAAAAAAAAAAAAAGAGGCCAAACATTTTATATTCAGGTGTAACATTTTCAACTTAAGTTTAAAAAAAATAGCACTTCAAATCTTTTTAGTTTTAGTGCATATTTTAGGTACTTTCAAGTGGTTATATAATCCAGGATGTAAGTTCACTAAAAAAATTAAACAAAAAAGTTTCATTCTAGTCAAAATCTTGAGGGGGGCTCCTTTGCACCCCCTCTGTGTTTGTCACTGTACCACAGTTTATGCTGTACTACATTTTTTCTGATAAAACTTTAAAATCTACACATGTTTCCTTCATTTTAACTGAAAATGCCATTAGTACTTAGGGCAATATGTTAGTGCTATGTAATAGAGTAGCTTTTAAACTAGTTTTGAATAGCCAATATTTAATCTCACCTAAATTGTTGGATGTTTAGATATAAATATATCTTTAATCATTTCCCTTAGAGTAAAAACCTATAAAACCTTCCATGTTTGCATTCATATATAAAAACACAGAAAATAATTTAATTCTGATATCATATATCATTAAATTTGGTGCTAAACCAGACTATCTACCATCACATTTATTGTCTTCATAACAGGGTTTGAACTGTGAATTATATATGATTTTAACGGTATGTGATATAGAGGCAAAAGGGAAAAATAAGAAACTTAAAACATATGATTGCACAGGAACTGGATGATGGGAAAATTCTCATTTGATATTTGAAAACAGATTTAATAATTTCCTTAGGAACACTAACTCCATAAATAAATGTTTTATGTGGCAAAATCTTTCCTTACTAGTGAAATAAAATGACTAAATAATGCTATTCCAAGGCACAACCAGAAATTTAGACATTTAAAAGAACTACCAATCATTTACTTAGAGACGCAAAGTAAAAAAACAATCCGAAACACATCTGTTAAAGAAATTTAGTTTGAACTTATGAAAATATTGATAGAGTTAGCCATGTTATACTGTATTTTGAAAGAAACTCTTCATATGCCACCAAAACTTGACCACGGAGAGATGGCGGGTGTTCTTGAAGCCGAAACGTCATTTGTGTCATTTGAAATAGGTTGTTTCTTGTTATTTCGCAATAGATAGGATAAGTGGGAACGCCTCTCACTATTTGACACTTCAGACCTAAGCAATATCAGATCAGACCTAAGCAATATTTCAGTTATTTTACTAAGTAACAACTCATTGGGTTCAAAGATTATTAGTATTTTAGTTATTTGTCAAATAAAAACAATTGTTTAGACCAAAATATTATATATTATAGTTATTCATTTAAAAAAAAAAAAAAAAACATGCCTTCATATTTACAATATTAGAGTCATTGCATGAATAAAAGCAAATCAATAGACCTAAATGACAATATTTTATCTAAGATTCAAAAATAAAATTTCATTGAAAGAACATCAAATTAAACAAAAATATCAAATTAGTCTTCGGGTCAAGATTCCCTACTTAGTTTGGGTCAAAGCTCCCTAGTTAGCTTTCTTTTGTTTACTTTAATTTTTTTAGCAACTTAGATCTAAGTTATATAAAAGTACTCTATATAAAGAGATAGTCAGAAAAGAGACTAAAGCATGCATACTTTTAAAATTCATTTCCCTCAAAACTAGAGGTTAAAATCTAAAAAGTTCCAAAATCTTCAAACTTTACTGTTAAGGTGCAGTATCATTTAACACTGAATTTCTTGAAAACCACTGACAATTTCGAAATGGTTTCGCCCTGCAAAAAACTGTTGTGTGACTACTCAACCAATAATATGACTAAAATTTTCCCTAAATATCCTTTTCACGGCAAAAATCATCATGGGTCAAGTCTCCCTATGGGTCAAACATCCCTAGTTCTCCCTATTACAAATGATGATATTTTCGCTTCAAGGTTTTCCGCCATCTCTCCGTGGTCAAGCTGGTACCAGTAAACGTCTCTTCTGGTTACTGTCGCCAAGTTATTTTGGGATAGAATGCAACTGATTTTATTTGAATTTGAACTCCTGAGAATTTATAAAACTAATATTAGTTTACTTAACAATATAGCTAAATCTGGTTGTAAATTTCAGTAAGACAAAATCAACATCATGAACTCTTTCTTACTTACTGACAATGTAATGTCAACACTTCCTATCACATGCAGTTAAAATTTCTTGGAAAATTGAAACGTTAAAATAGACAACAAAATCTCTTGAAAAAATCAGTGTAAAATTACTGATGGTGATTTGATTTAAACGCAAGGGAAGTTCAGAAGCTGGTTTTTGGGGGCCGAAAGGGATAAATGAATTGAGCTAGCTCACAAAAGATTTTTGAATTCCTATATAACAGGGGGCGGCAAGTAATTTTAATTGAGATTCGGATACTTTTGAAAAATTTTCATTGAGGTGCACTAAAAACAAATGCTTTACAATTCATTTATTTTAATTTTCACTCCCAAATTAATATTAAATACAATCGATAGGTTCATTTGTGTTCAAAATCAATGGGAGAATTTATGGTACCAAGATTTTGCACGCAAAAAAAAGTTTGTTTATGCGGAGAGTGTTTAAGGTGGGTGCCGTAAATTTTGAGCAATATTAGTTATCCAAAAGTTTCCCAAATGTATGTAAACCCTACATGATGATAGTCCAGTAAATGGCTCAAATCAGTCAACTAATAAGTTAAAAATCATGATGAACTAAAACTTAGAAAACTTACAGTTGGTGCAAATGTAACCTGGCAACGTAAGATTGTGATTAGGAGATGCGATGCCTTCACAATGCTGCCAGGTTAAGTTTGCTCCAACAGTAGTATATTTAACAAAATGGTGAGGGTGATTCTCAAAGGTATTCATTGTTATCCTCAGTAGAATATTTTTAAAAGTAATTTAAATACTCAAAGGTATTGTTATCTGAAGACTTTTGCGGAAGTTATTCTTCCAAAATAGTTTTGACAGTACAATTTTTGACCGATCGCGTTCCGGATATGCACCGCGGTTCGCCAGTTGCCGACCACTGCTCTATAACATAAATAAAAATTGATAACAGTTATTTTTGAATCTAGAACGCGTAATGGGATAAAAGAAGTTCTAAGCTTTTCGTTTCATTACATTTTCCAAATTCAGAGTTTAGGATCTTAATTTTTAAGAAAGTCAAACATTGAAATTGAAGGAACGAGAGGGGGGGGGGGGGAGAGAGAGAGAGAGAGAGAGAGAGAGAGATAAAAACGGAAATCTATCAAGCGCCAGTCGAACAAACTTGGAAGAATTTATTAAAAATCTTTCTTAAAATTGTTCAGGAACATTATCTATCTCAACCTGGAGTGCGTGAACAATTAAAAAAATATAATGAAAAAGTAACACGAATTACAATTTCTCGACTCGATCTGTCCCCTTTGCTCCTTTTGAAGTCATTTTGATATCAATACGAATGTATTAATTACACAGGTCAACAAAAAAAGTTTTTTTCTTTGGTGCCCAGAGTTTGAGAACTCTGTTTGGGGCTCTGAATCGGAAAGATGAAATTAGTTTTTCTCTAGCAGCTCTACTTTTTTAGATAAGTGCTGCTGTTTTACCCAAAATGTGCATTTTTAACTCCATTTTGCGCACTTCTAAAGCAAATGTAGGCTTCTTAAACAAGGATTGCTTCTGGAATATTTACCCTATTGTCGGCCTGCAGTTTAGTAACTTAAAGGAAAATCCACCAGATGCTGTAAAAGCTAATCAAGTTCAGTAATATCGCTTCAACAAGTTAAAGCCAATTTGTAAGTTCTTGGTTTGCATATATTCGCTTCGCGCGATGTGTGATGAGCTGGATCTTCGTATACAATATTTTCAGGGCCCGAAAAATATAGCGGGTGACCGGAAATACATTTTTTGGGGGATCGTCTGAAGTCAAACCTTATAAACATAAACGGGGAACCACAATTTCAGGGGTGTTGAGGTATTTTGCCACTCGTTCAAAATATGTGTTGGGTGACAGAGTATCCCACACTTAAGTACATGTAAAAAAAGTAAATAAATAAAGGAGAAAAATTAAGGTAAAAATTTCTTATGTAAGAATACAACAATTTTAGTCATTTTGAGGTTCTTAAAAATTAGGTATCCATGTCCTAATTTGTCTGCCTAATTGCACTGTTTGATAATCAATCTCTATTATTTGTACAATGCAAATAGGAATGAAAAATCTGTGTTTTATTTGATCTATATGTGTAACTTAAACCCGTTTTATGTATATTTAAATGCTATATCTTGGAAATTCGAGCTTCTGGGCATAGTCTGATGTCATATTTGAACTCAGAGTACTAAATTTCTGCAAAATCTGTTACAAAAACCTCAGCACCATAATCACTGTTCCCCTGTATTATTGATATTTTAAAGCAAATGATATAATGAATAATTATTGAGGTATAGCAATTGTTTTTCTGAAATGTGTTAAATGATATTTTCACATTAGAAATTAATGACAAAAAGAGCAATATTTTGCGATTTTGAAAACTCCTCCCAGAAAATTCTTCGGGGTGCGCCACTGCGCTGACCGACGCAAAAAAAAGTAGAGATATTTAAAAAAGATGTTGTGGTGACTTGTAAATTATTTCGATATTACCTCGTTTTTTTTTTTAGGTTTTATAGTATTTATCCCCATACTCTTTAAATCTGGATTCTCAGAACATACTTGAATACTTAAAGTCAAAATAACCAGCAAGAATGGACATTGAAATTGATTTGAGGAGTACTTTGTAACAGTTACAATCTAATGTTAAATAACTTGTGAAGGATAAATTGGTAGTATTACTCCCCACATAGAAGTTGTGAAAAATACTGGTATTACAAACCAACTTCGCCGAGATCCTAATTTACTTGCACTTATAGTTCTTTGGTTATTTGATTTCAGCTACTCTAATAATAGTGATATTAAAAGTTTAAAAATGTTTATTAATAACAAATTTTGTGCACGAACTTATCTATGTTTTCATTTAGTATGTAGCTTCAGTTTTGAATTCCAATTTTATCAACCATACACTGTAGAGGTGTGTGCGTGGAGGAAGAATGGGGGGGGGGGGGAGTGCGACCTTCATCAGTGTTCAAAAGAGGGCACAAATGGTTGAGAACTCCTGTACTACGGAACCTTCAAAATATTTTTCATTCCATTGAAAATTTGTTTACGTTATATCGGAGCGATTAGTCTGTCGTAATAAAAACAGGGTTTGAGCTATAGAAAAAAAAAAGGAGGAAGAGAGGGTCAACGATATTTTCTTGAGACCGTCTGACGTTTTCTAGAACCTAGGCAATTTCTGAGTGCCGAAAACAAATGTTTTCAAGCATTTTTACACTTTTTAGAGGCTGTGCCTTTAGCATTATTGCAACAGGCATATAAAAAAAAATCGACTTAGCGCAAATGAAAGACTTTGCATTCTCCGGAAAAACGGCAGATTTATGTCTACATATCTTATTCGAGTTGAAGCAAATCATCTGAATCATCATTATCCATCACCAAACAGCTTAGATTCATCAATATTAGTTGGTTTCGATCAGGGGTCGATGGTGCCAAATTGATGCTAAAAGTCCTGGTAAAAGTTGGTGCCCCTTCACACGAAAATCCGTATATTTTCACTTGTTATGTACAATCAAACACATAAATACTAATTCGTACACTAACCCAAACTAAAATGTATACTAAAACCGATACGAGATATACTGATATACTGAATATACTGAAGAAAAAAAAATCTGAAACAAGGAAAGAAAAAAATAAAATTACCTTATTTTAGTGCCCTTAAAACTGATATTATAATAGTTACCAGCTTCATGTGAGCGCAATTATTTTCCTTTCGTAATATTAGGCTTGAAGAAGACATTATAATTGGCGTAAAAAGCAGTACTAAAATAAATAGAAGTATGGGACTTCAGGGCCGCCGAGAGATTTGGTCGACTTGGCCTCTGCTCCCACATACAATGCACTTATTCATACTACTTCAATTTCGGACCAGGCCCTAGTTTTTGACTAGGCTGACACGGCCTCTCGTCAGGTATAATTCTATATTTAATAGGTATGATAAAGAAATTAACGTTTCAAAATAAGAGTACACTTACTTGCATATTAGATGTTGTAGAATTTTACAACAAAGCAACTGCAAACTATTTGCTTGAGCTAATGGAAACACGTTTCTTCTCACAATAAAAAGTATTAGAAAATTAACAATGATAATAGATATGGAGATACTAATCGCGAGATTTTACTTCTATTCTTAATCAGAGATATTTCGCGTTAAACTGCTGCTGTAGAAAATGTTATCAAAATTTTAAAATTTAGTTGATTCAATCAACTAAGTACTAAAATTAAGAGTTAAAAATAGTTATAAAACGCTAAAATGCACAAACTTGCAACTGTAGACATGTGTTTTCGGAATTAAAAGGACCTTCCTTTTTATTGTGAAATAAATGAGCTCAAGGATGAAAACGCACATCTGACAAACACAAAAGCACACATTTATTTTCTATTTCTTAATATTAAGAATGTTTGTTTGTGTGCGTGTTTGAAGAATGTTTAACTGTATGGTTACGAAAATTAAAAATAACGTTCTATTGCACAAAACTGTCAGATTACTGCAGTACGGCATACACGTGTTTCCGCTTTGCAAGGAACGCTTTTTGAATGCAAAAGAATTGAGCTTTTGGATGAAAAGATATCCGACAAAAGCGGCTGATAACTGTTTGCAACAGGCGGTAAGATTTCACTTGGTAACCATGCATCACAAACATAAGCAATAAAATCATATTACTTATACTTGTACAATCACGATAGTCGTGATTGCTTTTGCTTTGCATTAAAAAACGTTTTGCGTGAGATTTATTGTAAATTTAAATTTCTTTAGGGAGTCTTCTCATTTAGCAGATTTTTTTTTACATGTGTCATGTGCTATAGTAACCGAATTACAGCTTTCTCTTGTAAGCATAATGAATTAATATAAGTTATTGAAACTTTAAAGTTAGAGATCAAGAAGTTTTGGTTCCTTTTTTAATGCTTATCATTAGTGGAGATAAGAATTAGTTCTCTTAGCGTTGAAGATATCATTAAAACTCGAAAAAGAAATATGTCAGGGGGGGGGGGGGGGGAATTTAAATAAAATTAATACATATTTCTTCAGAGTCTTTTAGATTGCAGTAAAAAAAGAATCTTAGCGCAATAAAAGGAGGCAGATTAAAGCATATAAAATTACTATTATTGCTATTTGGTTGAAAATTGTAATTGTTGTAACAGTTCTGGATTAAAATCTCTAGGGGCCAAACTTTTGGTTCTTTAGTGTTAGAAATCTCATTAGATCGCTTAGAAATAAAAACCAGCATCTCGTAGCATTTTGATAGTGTGTACAGTAAATACCTTCTCCAAACAGTGAATCAATAAGTATTTTAAGAGATGTAGGCAGCGTAATCATAACAGTAACAATTAGAAAAACGTGAAGAAGAGCAAAATTAACGTAAAATTTGCAAGGAAAAGATAGAAGCACAGTTAATTCCAGTGAATTATGAAGGGAAATAGGTGCATAACACAAATAAACGCCATATTGCAGTACGCCATTAGCAGTTGCAGTAAGAATTAAAAAAACCTCCTATAAGAAGTAGCAAAAATATTTGAAAATTGTTATTCTGATCTGTATCACATTATGTATGACATACATTTCTTTCATATGCCCCAAATTCCTCAGTTATGAAATATTTGTACTTTCTACAAAAATTTAAATTAAACACAAAAATCGTACTTTTTCATACTGTGCTTTGGGAGAGAAGATTTCGTATCACACAAAATAAATAGTACTAAAATCATTCTTCTGGCTGTTAAAAAATTCATTTGGGAAATTTCCCATAATTTATGATATACTTATATGTCTTCCCAGAGAAAAGAAAGATAAGTTGGAAATTCAAGATGGTTGTCAATTCATTATAGCAAGATATGAAAGATCCCAATTTCATGTTTTCAATCTATAGAAAATAATATATGCATTGATATAAAGTTGAATTCCAAGAATTAAACAAAGTAATTTGATTGTTTTTTTGGTCTCTTTTATTATCTGAAAATTGAGATTTTGAAAATCATAAGTTTGGGACACGTTTGCAACAGATGATCAAGGATCAACGTGAGAAAAACGCGAATACAGTAATATACTCAAGCTTCCGAACTCTGAAAAACAAGGAAAATAAAATGACACTTCACATATGGAATTGGTGTAAATGTCAATAGACATGTCTTGGGGCGACCGCCAAAATCAAAGGAAGTAGCAAATCTCCGTTTCCCTCCCCCTCTCGCCTCTCATTACCTTGCTCAAACCTTTTTCTTGTAAATTGGTCTTTGTATAGGGTGGAGAGGCAGGAAGTATTTAAAAGAGAGATAATGGCGCTGATTAATAAAGGTAGATGCACTGCAGCCAACTTCTTTCTTTTCCCGTACTTGATATTTTTCAGTGACATTTTATTTTAATGATATAACAAAAACGGTTTTTAACATTTTAAAGTGTTTTACTTCTTTAAAAATAAAAATCAAACGTTATTCATAAAATCAAGCCTAGGTAAACAATAAATTTGTAAGGGTTGGTTGAAGTAAGTGGGACCTCTTTGTAGAACAGTTCGTTCTTGAAACCTTATACAAATATTTTGAAGTAATAATAATAATAATTTCCTGACTTATTTTTCATCTTGGATATTGGTAATAACCAAAAGTTCATTATTATTTTATAAAAAGGGCTTCAAATTTTCTTAACAATTATATTTTTTGAAAAATCACATAGGTTTCTCACTTACCCCATAATATAGGGTAAGCGGGTCACCCCACTCTTATTTAAATTTAAATCAAGCACATCTAAAAAAGTTATAAGGGGGTTTTACTTTTATAAATTTAACCATTTATGAGATATTTAATACCATTTAAACCTGTATGATGGAGGATTATAAAACGAAAAACAAAACAATTATATCTATGAAATTTATTGAAAGCATATAGGTATATAATTAACTTTTACATAAAAAGTGTGTTAAATGAACATAATACAGTTGATTGATATTAATTTTTGTAAATTAGCCAAAAAAATTACAAGTAACAAAAGAAATTGGAGACACTAAATGGCGACGTCTATTTAAAGTTGGATAAGCGTTAATCCTTATCACTTCATCCAACGTCATTTGCATCAGGCCAATAAAAAGTTTCACTATTTTTATCCGTTCTTGTAAATTCAGCACTTTTTTTTTTCTTTGCATAATCAACTCCCATCATTAGAGCTATATAATACTTTATGATTTTCTTTGATGGAAGTTTCATGAAATATATGTTCATTATCTGTAGCAGTTTTTGTAGCTAAACTATCATTTCCTACTAGGTCTTCATAGTTACCTATTATTTCATAAATGTACTTAATTTCATCAGAAATGCTTTTGGTATCAAAATTGCCACTATTAGGGAAGAACGCACTTACCCCACAGTGAGGGGACCAACTTACCCTTTATAGGAACAATTACGGGGTAAGTGGGACCCCTCCTCTCAAATACTTATTAAAAAATATTTGATGCAAAAATTAATAATATAGAATGCACTTTAGGTTAAATTATATATATATGAAAGTTTAATGATCAAAACAATTACAAAAAGTAACATGGAAACACTTCTTTGAAAAATGTAGCTTAAACTCCCTAAAATATATATTTTTACGAAACGTTTTTTGACTTAAGGTTCTATGACTTAGAAGAAAGTTTCATGAATCCTAAATATATGTAAAATCAATCGTAGCATGAAGCGTAAATGTATGTGAAATCAATCACTGTGATGAAATGTGACATGGTAAGTGTAAAAAAATATAAAAGGTATTTCTATATTTGTTTTAGGGTACCCCACTTATTCCAATCAACCCTACATTTTTAAACAAATGAATAAATACAGCCTTAATAAAGGTATCACCCGTTTCTTCACAACTGAAAATCTCTATTATAATTCTAATGATCAAAACTAAATCTTAGTCTCATTAAATCGCGGAAAAGATTTTTCTTCGCGGATTCACTACAATAAAAGTAAGCTTAAACATCAATCCGCTTTTTTCTTTTTTATATCTCAATAACTCCCCTTATATAACTCTTAGGACTTTTACAAGAGGAGTCATACAAAAATTAAAATAAAATTTTGAACTGTGATATGGCGCTTTAAGTTTTAATGCGGAACTTTTGAAAATTGAAATTTGAAGCTTCCTCCATTTTGCATCAAGCCCTTTAATTGCAATTTCAAGCCATCTCAGCTGACGTTCGGGCTCTGGTGATCTCACACGAAATTTTTTTGATGTTAACATCTTACGCTACTCACTGTTTAAATTTTGCAGACGTGGTACGCAAACCTTTAAAGGAACCTTTGCTTCTTACTGCCTCATATACTTGTGATAAACATGTATCATAAAGTAAGGTGTCGTCAAATTTTGCCTGGTTGCATTTAAAAGTAAGTATCAAAAGTATCTATCATTTCAAATGTAACAGTAATGTAAGCATATTGTTCAGCTTGGAGTAATATAGAACTTGTTAAAGAGTTTACAATTTTAAAATTCTTTTACTCTTCTTGATATTTACGTCTTTCTGTAGTGCGATATGAAATTACTTGATTTTTTAAAAAAGTTAGCTGCAGATTTGGTACCCCATGCGCCTATGCCTTATTCTGATAAGGTAGGGAAAGGGGGGGAAGGGGGGAGGGTGCTTAGGACTGCAGCGTAAAATTTTCTTGCTACCTGTCCCTGATGTCTTTCTAGACTGGCAGAGAAATAGGGTACACATATTAAGGGAAAAAAGGTTTAAAAAAATTAAAAAAAAGCTTTTTTTAGAAACATCGAGTTTATTTTATTTATTTATTTTGTCAAGTTCAAATTTATTGAAATAGTTCTTTTTCACCCCCTGAAATTCTAACGAGAACTTCAGGCCGTGTAAAGAGTTTCAAAGCGAGAGAAGTGTCATTTTTTTCCCTTTATCTTTTTTCGCCCTCGCATTATATTGAAAACTTCCCGTGTACCAAATAATTCATTGCTGCTATTGGTTACAACCAAGAATATATGGGTGGGATTGTTCAGGGGTTAACACCTGAGAACGCTTGGTTTTGAACCATATTATTAATCTCATTATAGAATTATATTTGGGTGGAGGGACTGTTTTACCACCCCCTCTCCTTTCCCCAGTAAGTTAAATTCTGGCTGCGCTAGTGGCAATATTCAATCATTTAACAGCTACTTTCGAATCAAACCTTTTTAACAGTTCATTAAACGGCCTATTTCAAAAACTATAAAAAGTTGTGCTAAATATCTTTTTTTATCATATAACATCCATCAGGTTTTATGTGACGAAATAATCTTTATATATTAATAGGTAAGCCGTTTCTTTCGGTACCGATTTCTCTTCTGTGTTTGTGAACCGATTTCCTTCATTCTTTTTTTGTTCGGTAGCTATTGCGAGTTTTAGTGTCATCAACAAAAATTTTTGAAATCGAACGGTAATTAACGTTATTAATAAAAAAAAAAACGCATTTTCGTCCTAAATGGCTCTTTCTACGCGAACTCATGGTCCAATTTCTTCGAATTTGATATGGTTGAAAAGGTCTTAAAAAACACTCCTAACGAAAAAATTGTCAGGGCGCCCAAGGTCCAATAACCTAAATCCGCTAGAAAAAAAGTTATAAGCGTTTTTTAGTTAGCGAAACTCAAAAATTGTAATTTTATCTATTTTCCATTGCTGAAATTTATTGTTGGAAGCGTGAAATATTAAGCTTTAATTCATTTTTTAAACCGCTTTTTCTACACAAAAAACGCATTTCTATGCTTCGAGCTTGGTATGGATGGAAAGCTCGCAAAAAATGCTTTAAAACACGTTTTACCCGCTAAACCGCGCGAAAATCGAAATCCGCTATGTTGGCTAGAAACAGCGCTAGAAGCAATTAAAAGTTAATGAAAATTCATTTTTATTTGCTTTTTCACGCGACATAGTTAGCGTGAAGAAATTGCTGGATAATATTGTGGTATTGCCAATTCTTGCTTGAGCATAAAGAAATGAAATACTTGCATTTGTTTTTATTATTGAGGCTTTTTGGGTAACATTTTGATTATGTTTTCTCGATTTTAATATTTAAATAAATCATTTTCCGTAGTGAGGGAAGACTCTCAGTTTCAATAAAATCACCTTCTAGGGAAAACACACACACACACACACACACACACACACAGCTCCCAATAATACCTGCAGTTGCTATCCCTACAAACAGATCTCAAGGTGAAACTTTTGATAAAATTTGCGTATTATTACTACTTTCAGTGCTTTTGCATGAACGGAGTTTCGCGGTATCATTTCATTCAGGAAGACTTCGAAAATTGTGAAATTGGCCAACTTTATCCAGTGTTGGTACCAATGCCACGGCGAGAAATATATTTATTTTGCATTCGTAAAAAAAGCGTAGAGAAATGTCTCTTTGCAAGGAGCTGACTACTAATGAATCCCCCCCCCTACACAAGGGGGAAGAAATGAATTACAGGAGAGACATCAAGCCTTTTTTTTTTGATAAGATCGTTTATGAAAGCAGTGTGACATGTGGTAATGGGAAGAGGGAGTATGGTGAAGTGTGAAACTTTGTGACAAATGAGAGAGGGATCAAAAATTTTGAAAAGTGCATTAGCCAGTTATCCCCTAATCCGTAAACAAATCACAAAACACGATTTTTTAAAATAAAATTGCTCTATTATTGCAACGTCCAGTGTTTTTGAATGGACAATTTTTAAAGTAGCAAATAGGATTCGTTCTCTTTACTGTTTTAAATGTTATATTTCTAATGGCAGAGATCAAGGCAACTCAATAATATTAAAGTTTTAAAAATAAATATTGTTCATCAAGAAGTTTGACGTATAATCTGAGTTTTGCAGCATCATTTCATTCGGGAAGATTTCGGTAATTGGGAAATTCGCTCTCTTCATGTATTGGCGTCAAGTTTTTGCCACCAATTGCAGCGCGAGAAATGTTTTTTCTTTGCATACGAAAACAAAGAGTAGGGAAATGAATGTTTGCTTACGGTTACCACAAAATAGGGGCAGTCCACGAATCAAGTCCCGCTTTCAGGTGGAGTTCACGAAACAGTAACAGTTTGTGTCAAGGGAGAGGAAAGAAATGATATGAGGAACATACAGTGGGGAGAATGTGACAACAAGCCTTTTTTTAATAGGAATGTTATGAAGAACAGCGTGACATGTGAAAAAAGGAAGATAGGGTATGGTGAAGTGCGAAACTTTGTGACAAAGGGGGAGTGTGTCGAAAATGTTGAAAAGTCTGACATCAATTTTGCACCGCCCTTAAACGCAAACAAATTACAAAGACGATCTTTTTTTTAAAAATGAACTATTATTGCGACGTCCAGTGTTTTCGAATGGACAGTTGCCACGAGTAGAGTTCGTTCATTTGTTACTTGGAAATTTATATTTCTAATGACGAAGAAGCAACTTACTCAATAATAGTAGACGTTTTATAAGTAATATTTTTCATACATAAGTTTTACGCATAAACTGAGTTTTGAGGCTTCATTTCATACGGGAAGATTTCGAAAATTGGATAATTGGCGATTTTTATCCATTGGCGTCAAATTTGTTGTTTCCAATGCCAGGGCGAAAATGTTTTTCCTTTGCATACGTAAACAAAGAGTAGAAAAATATATATTTGAATAGGTTTAGCACAAGGCAACATGGTATCTAAAATAAAATTGTTCAAGCCAAGAATTTGACGACCACACAAATTTCTCAATGGGGTTGTTTCCTACAGTCAAAAATACTACTTTTAGTCACTGAAATTGATAGAATAAGAAAAAAAAAAGCCAGAAAAAACTTTTCACAACAATTTTTTTTTTATATTAATTTTTTGAATGTCCGATTCTGGAAAAAAAGGCGCTGTCTTTATGACGTTACAAGTAATGTACTTTGGCGTGCTGCTTCATTGTTGCCCTAAATGTTTACGCTTTTCTGTCAACCAAGTTTCCAGATTATAATAATTTGCGATGTGCGCTAATGGCATCAGTTAATGGCATTTCATCGCTTTTAATGCAATGTGCAGAAGCGTAAAAAGTGAGTTTTAATCTGCGCACCAATTAAAATATTTGTTAAAAATATTAATTTGTTTTCAAACTATTTAAAAAACTGCTAAAACCCATGTTTTTAAGCATGCTCTTTCAAAGAAAATACTTTTAAAATTTCAGAAATGACTCCACATTACCGAAATATCCCCTTTCATCCTTTATTTTGAGATTAACAGACAAAAAGTAAAACTGGAATGAATTACTACTGTTTGATATTGTATATACATACAAAAATTGTACGTTTCCCCTGATATGCAGTAAACATGAGTAAGAGTAGAAATAAAAATGTTGGAAATAGTTAAACTCATTCAAGTTTTCTCAAATATTCATTTATGAATATGGTCGAGTTTCGACCACTGTGCGAACACTAGTACATAATAAACTAACCAGAAAGGAACTTATTGAAGTTTAAAGAGTCAAATTATACACTATGCATTTTCGTCGTAACGGCCTCTTTTTTTTTTTTTTTTTTTTTTTTTTTTTTTTTTTTTTTTTTTTTTTTTTTTTGAGAAATACCAGACTTATCATAACCTGAAGTATTTCATGTAACTATTTCCTCATGGATCCTTTATATTGTCAGACCTGTCAGTGGTTTTTCAAAACATAATTTCTGTCGGTAAAGGTAAAACAATATTAAATTACTGTAAAGTTTCATGCATTTTACTATCCCCCCCTTCCTCCAATGGGAAAAGTTTAACCTGTAAAACTGTCCCATTGGACCCCGTCTCGTGAATTTAAAATGTTTGTTATTGCAATAATTAATTTTATTGTACTCCATCAGGTTTAGGGATTGCAATACCGGACCGAAAATTCAATTTTTAAATCGTAATGCCGGTATATGAAATTTCTCAAACAATTCTTGAAAGCATATTGTTTTGTTTGCCACACTTCATAATTGTGTACAAAAATTATATTATTTACGAAAACATATTGTGGAAAACATAAAATGAAGGAACAAATGTCATAATAAAATATCGATAATAGTGAAAATCACAATGCATTTATTGAACTTTCTAAGCATGGAACTTATTTTAGTGCTCAACTTTCCTATAGTTAAAAGTACTCTTTCTGAATTCATGCAGGTCGGTGGTACATCTCCTCTAATTATCTAGAAGTCCTTTTTCATCAAATAATTTGGTCTCTTGCTTATCCATTTGCGTGTGTGTGTGTGTTTTTGTATTGTGTGCATTATTATTATTATTATTGTTATTTACATTTATCTTTATGGCTAGTTGTACTCTTTCTTTGCGAGAGACGGTACATTTCCAATATTAACATCATTTTCTCTTGAGAAGGAGAGGTTTGTGTTTGCTTTTGAAATTTACGATAAACATGACTAAATTTGATCTTGTTTTTTTCTCTTATTCGTTTTCGCTTTCTTTACCGGTATTGCAATCACTAATCAGATTCATTTACAAGTATAGCGCAGCCTGAACTACCTCCTTCAGGTTTCTTTCTTTCTTTTTTTTTTTTTTTTTAAATAAAAACTGTCCGAGAGAGAGAGAATATATGTATAAACTACTGAATTAAGTTTTACAATATTGTTAAGGTAGGCGACAAACCTAAATATTTTTTTCTTTAATATTCATTGAAACTTTTCTAAACCTTTATACGATTATTAAATACGACAGAAATAACACATTTTGACTACTTATTTGTTAAAAAAATAATTTTTTATATGGGTTTTTTTTTTTTAAATATAAAAGGAAAACTTTTAGCAAAAAAATACCATTTCCTTAACACTTCCTGTGCATTCACTTTTTCACAATTTTTAAAACTTTTTTGTGTTGATCTCTTCCTTAGAAAGTATTTTGGAACTTTAAACAGGTTTTATGGGTAAATGTCTTAAATTTCCCCCGAAAAGCGTGTTTTTTTGTCCACTAAGTTTAATCGATCATTATTTCAAAACCACATATTGCCACTTTTTTTCTCTAGAGGTGTTGGCGTCAATAAAGACTTTGAAAACGCGGTTATGAGAGAATCAAGAAAGAAAAAGTAAATTTCAGTTATAAGCAGTGTATTTGAGTTTAGTAAATTTCTTCTAGTTTTCTTAATAATTCAACGTTTACCAATTTAAAAAAACAATTGCGGATTTAGAAGGAAGAACTCTCTAAAACACTGGGGGCTCTCTAAATTTTTCAAAATCTCAAAATCGATTATTTTTGAAAATAAGGGTGGTCGCTCACCTTGTAACCAAGGCATCTAACGGAGAGATGCCCCCCCCCCACACACACACCCTTCTCGCTGCACCTACAAAGAGGAGATTTGAAGTTTTTTATTACAATAGCATTTTAAGCAGGTTAAATAATTCCAAATTACAACTCGTGCGAAAAAAAGGAAAGGAAATGAAAATAGAAATTAAAAGGAGGATAGAATGGAAAATATTAAGAAAAAACTGCGAATGATTAAAGGAATCATTTTTACATTGGTATCCAGTTCCGTTAGCGGAAAAAATGTTTTATTTTCGATTATAAAAAATGAAGATCTATGAATTAAACAAACTTGTTTGAATAAATTTTCATCTATCTTTATGTTCAGTATCAGTTTTATTTAAAAGGTTTGTCTGTATTCCGATAAAGAAGGATAGGGGAAAGAACGTAGCGATTAGCCATATGGAAGTACTTAACACCAGTTGTGACAGGCTTGCGGCGACCGCCAAAAAGCCCCATATTCCCCCCTCCCAAACCGGTCTCAGTGGCCAACCGAGAGGGGGATGTTGAGAAAAACATGTACCCTCAAGATTTGTTATCGAAATTGAAAATTGGTGGAATGTTTTTTAAATTATACTTCAGACCGGATAAAATGGCATAAAACTCAATTGTCCAGCAGTGGCGTACTTAGAAATTAATTTTGTGAAGTGCATATATTGTTCTTGTAACAAAAAATGGCATTTTTAGAACTACCACTCGCTGAATATATTTTTCTACTATCATATTTTTATTGTTTCTGTTTAAAACTGCCTAAGGACTTTTAAAAATTAAATTATAAAAGAAACAAAGATGAATTCTTTAGGAATAATAAAGCTACCAGGAGAAAAAAATTTGCGCTAGCCAAAATTTAGGAAATCAATCATTCAATAGTTGAAAATACAGTCACAATATGAAAAGATTAAAGCAGTGAATGTGTCGAAAAGAAAAATTTTGTACATATTTGGTTTTATAAATTTTCATCTATTCGCATTTTTTGTTTTACAAAATTATTAAAGTTCCTTTAGCCACGTAGAGAAATATTTTCATGTAGTTTTATCCTCCTATAAATGATAGCCGATGATCAAGTAACCCGCGTGTTTCAACAATGAAACTCGCGCCACGGCATGATAATTTGATAATACGTTTAGGTGATGTTTAAGATGTAGGGAAAGACTAAATGGTCAACAGTGAACTCTATCTACTGGAGTTTTGATTTAATCCACTAAAGTTGGGTTTAAAATTTCAACTGTCAAAATATCACCAAACAGGCAATTGCTAAGCTAAAATGTATGAGCAGATTTTCTAGTAATATTATAACAAACATTCCGTTCACGCTTCTCAAAAGTACTAAACATTATAATTTTTTAAAAAACTAAATTGCATTGTTGGAAACTATTTTCCAGCAGTACATTAGGTTGGATCTTAAAAGCCGCGATTTTTTTTTTTTTTTTTTTTTTTTTTTTTTTTTTTTGCAGGCATGCAAAAAAATTGCATAATGCATTAAATTATTTAGAGGTAAATTAACAGAATCAAAGTCTGAAAGATAACCAAAAATAACGATTTCTCGAAACTGAACAAAATGCGTTTACAATTATCGTATAAATTTCAAAATTTTTAAACATTATTGTACACATCGACTTAACTTTTTATTTGAAATTAAAACTGTATCATTATTGCAAAAACTAAGACTTTTGTATCTACTAGCAGTATAATTTGACTTTCAATAGCTTGTAACAGGAATTGATTTTGGTTTACACCACTGGTTAACTCACTGTCTCCCATAAGAGTAATTTTCACATTTTGTTTGTATGACCATTTACTGTTCCTAGGACTTTAATTATGTCCTGGTTATCGATCTTCGTAATTCATAATCTTCTCCGACGAGATTGTTCTCTCTCTTCTCGTCTTTCTATGTCAGCGCCACTGATAATGTTCCGCATGCATGTCAGTATCCATTATTCGTGCTCGTGCCTCAACGAGAAAAATTTTTCCTGAGACAAGTTAGAACTGAAGAGTTTAAAAAAAAAACCTTTTGATGTTGATTTTGTGATACATCCCTAGCAAAGCTCCGTCGCCGTCTTAATAATAATAATAATAATAATAAAGCCTTTACGATGTTAATGTAGTGTTAATGAATTTGCCGCCCCTAGCAAAGTGCCGCCCGGGGCGAGAGCCCCCTTTGTCCCCCATACGCTACGCCACTGATTAAACCTCTCA